>NC_142882.1:91410000-91745000 GCF_051225735.1 Oryctolagus cuniculus | reverse complement strand
CTCCCGGAAGCTCCCGTCATGGGAGGGGCCAGCTCTGCACAGAGCAACTCAGGGTGCTCACGCCCACCGTGCATGCGGCTGGCTGCAGGGTGCTTGGGTGGTGCCGGACATCAGTGCTGGACGCTCAGGCTTCTAAGTTCTCACCCGTTACACTCCCCGCAGACAGGCTGGCCCCGGTCTTTCCGGTCCCAGGCAGCGAATCCAGTGGAAGCAGCCGTGAACTTCAATGCCTCAAACCCAAATACTCTGCCTTGAGCGGGATGTTCAGAACCATGCAGAATGTGTGGTGGACAGGAGATGGCTTCTTCCATTTCTGATGTCTGTCTTCCCCCTTTCATCCTTCCTGCTCTGCCTAACCTCTCACTCCGTCAGTGCTGTCTTCCCATCCAGCCCCGTGCCTCGCAGGTGCCTAGGACGGAAGGGGGTTCACGGAGCACCTGCCCCTGAGCCGGTTCTCCGAGGCCGCTCCGTCCCCACCTCTGCTTGGTCCTGTGCCGCTGACCCCACACCCAGCCTGCGCCTGCTGTTTCCTCCAACCTGGGGCAGGGTACGGCAGGGTCTCTGACACACCATGGGGTCCTGAACTCCCAGAGGAAACCCGTTCTCGCATGTCTTTGACTTCCCGCTGACGTCCAGGCCACCAGCTTCCACGGGCTTATGACCACACTTTGAAGGCCTTGCGCTCTAAGTAACTCATCGGTCCCCTACATTTCCCACCTCCAGGGGATTTGTATTTTTAGAAGCCACATTCCATTTCTCCCTGAAATGGTCCTTGGCAGAGATGTTCCCCACCCCTTCTGCGAGTCAAGATGTCCACTCCTTTCTCCTGTGCTGCCCAGTCTTGTGCTAAGTGATTGAGAAGCAACAGGACAGACAGGGCTTACCTGCTGGCCAGGGGCTTGCGACTGACCTGCACACGAGAACAGATACCCAGGCACAACCGTGGTGACACCTGTCCAGTGCTGGCACAGGCTGCTCTGTCTAGGACACGCCTGCACTGACCCAGAGGACGGAGGCGCCCTGGGAGCCGAGGACAACGGTTGGTTTGGAGGTGTGAAGTGAAGTATGCAAAGGTGAACTGTGGCCGACTCACCCCAGCTGGGGACGCCTGGAGAGGAGGAGCCTGGAGGAGCCAGGCCCTCATCAGGGGTCTACAGGAGGGACAGGGGGCAAAGGGCATGACCTGGGCATCCACGCACATGGTGGGCGCAGGGCAGAGGGCAAAGTCACTCACTTCTGAAACACCTCACGCCTCTGGCACTCGGGAACAAGCTGGCTTCATTCAGTGAGGAGTTCTGCATCCGGCCTGTCCCACGTGTCACAACTCCCGCTAAGGCAGAGGCACAGAGAGCTACCCAGAGCTCCAGCCCCAAGAGCGTCCACAACAAGCCCGGCTTGTCCTCTGGGGTTTCTGGGTTTGGTTTCCGGGGCAAACCCGTAAGTTACCCAGGAAAGAATTCTCACAACCTCACAGTTGGACCTTGTTCCTGAACAAAACCGCAGCATTCCCCAGGTTAACGCAACACCTCCCCCAAAGGCCTAGCTTGTAAAAGGACACTTGACTCTAAAAGAAAAACAAAATGGAGTCTCAGCTGCTCAACGGCCTGGCTGCGTGGGGCCTCTGAACGCCATGGAAGCAAGGAGACGAAAAGCAAGTGCAAGCAATGGGAAAGATGCACACTCCCAGGGTCAAGTCTGCTGGGCAGGTGCTTAGCGTTCAGTCCGCACCCCATCCCTGCTGCACAGCCCGGGAGCCCAGGACCACTGCGGCTGAACACCGTGGGCTCAGACCACGAGCGTTGCCCTGCCTCGGGCCCTTTCTACCAGACAACCCCACTTAACTCATTCAACAAGCAGCAGACGCAGAAGCTAGTGGCCCGGAGATGCCAGTGCCTCTGACGACTCTAGGCCACCCATCGTCACCCAGGGAGGTGGACCTGACAGCTCCGGGCACCCTTTCCTCTACACCCATCACAACGTTTACTCCTGGGCAAAAGAATTCCACCACTGGTCCACGGACCCAGTGAGAAACCCTCGATGAACCCATATCCATGGTTAAAGGAAGGGAGAGAGGGACCAAGACCGCAACACAGCAGCGGCACACTCAGGGCGCAGTGGGGACTCTGTCTGCTGGACCCCAGTGTGCCGGGAACACAGCGGCCACGGGAAGAGCAGGGCTCAGCTGCAAGGTGCCCCTTGCACAGGAAGGCTGGGTCTGGCCTGCACCCAGAAGGGCTGTCAAATGCCTGGGCACCCACGCGTGGGACCTGGGTGGGGAGTTCACACCACACTGGCCTTCCCAGACCTCAGGCAGGCTGTGTGCTGTTTCTCTCTCTCCTGCTAAACACAAAAACCTTCCTTCACCTCCTCTGCTCCAGGGCCTCCTGGGGCTGCAGCAGCCATTCTTCAGGGAGATTGTGAGGCTCCAGACTCTGCCCCTGCTGCAAGACAGCGCCACAGCTGTGACAGTGTTGGTGTCGGTGTCGGTGCTGGACGCTTAGTTAACCTGGAGCCGGTCCTCCACAGCAGGCTCACAGAGCGTGCTACATGTCCATAAAGCAATCACCTTGTGCAATGAAATTAAAGAAGACTTCCTGACTTAACACAGAGACCACAGGCAGTCCCTAGGAATACAAGCACATGATGGGAGCCGGCGCTGTGGCACAGTGGGTTAACGTCCTGGCCTGAAGCGCCGGCATCCCATATGGGCACCGGTTCTAGTCCCGGCTGCTCCTCTTCTGATCCAGCTCTCTGCTGTGGCCTGGGAAAGCAGTGGAAGTTGGCCCAAGTCCTTGGGCCCCTGCCCCTGCATGGGAGAACTGGAAGAAGCTCCAGCCATTGCGGCCAATTGGGGAATGAACCATTGGATGGAAGACCTCTCTCTCTGTCTTTCTCTCTCTCTCTCTCTGCCTCTCCTCTCTCTGTGTAACTCTGACTTTCAAATAACTAAATAAAAATCTTAAAAAAAAAAAAGCAAATGATGGACAGGAAGCTCAAAAGTTGCCTATTTTTCCATTTGCTGCAGCTGTTCTGCTTAGGTTCTGCAGGTTTCCATGTTGCTGTCTTCTCATTACTCTGTACTTAATGAGATGCCCCCAGACCCCTGGTTAAAACAGAGCCACAGGCGATGGCACAGCAGGTAAATGCTGGCATCCCATATGGACACCAGTTCATATCCTGGCTGCTCCGCTTCTGATCCAGCTCCCTGCTAATGACCTGGGAAAGCAGTGGAAGTTGGCCCACGTGCTTGGGTCCCTGCTCCTGACATGAAAGACCCAGAAGAAGCTCCTGGCTTGGGCCTGGCTCAGCCCTGGCCACTGTGACCATCTGGGGAGTGAACCGGCAGATGGAAGATCTCGCTTTGTCTGTTTTGAACTCTTTCAAATAAATAAATAAATCTTTTAAAACAAACAAACAACCAGTTTCATAAAATAAAGTCAATGGGGGTTAAAACTACACTGGATCCAGATGTTCTCTGACTGCCATGTGGGAACACAACGGAACTACACAGCCAGTCTTCACACTGTTTGTGATGACAACGAGGAGAACATTTGGAAGAGAAGACGGAGTCAAGACTAGTTTAGCGAGCAGATAAGCGACTAATTCCGGCTACAATTCAGCAAGGATCAACCTCAGCCTGTTTTTTGGAGCTGCTGGGATCTGCCCCTCTAGCAGGCCACCCCCCCTCCACGGCTCCTGGCCCTGAGAAAAGCACCAGTCCCCACCGGTAGGTGCAGCACACACCGGGTTTCAAAGGCTTCGTGCAAAAAATCACAACATCTCATTGGCGACTGTTCCCATGGAGCAGCTGCGTTCAGGCGAGTGCATGGAGGCAACCGTCACCTGCAGCCCTGTTATTTCTTACGGAACCACACAGGGCTCCCCTAAAACAGCTGGCTCCATCCGGCACAAACATGTTCCAGAGATGCTGGCTGTCACTCATCCACAAGACGCTCACCCTCAAACAAGGCCTGTCAGAGCTGCCCGCGTCACAGGGCAGAAAGCCAGGCGGGGGCTGTCGGGCCAGCCTCTGCTTAGACGGGTGCCACGCCTGACATCTTACACGTGTGTGCACGTGCGCGTAATCTGCATGCACACTGCAGGCTGAATGCAGGAATAGGTTTTAGGGGACACTCCGCCAATAACAAAAACAAGTTACCGAAGTGAGGAAAACAAACTAACAAACATGAACCCTTAACAACCCGTTACTCCCACAGCCATGAAGTCATTCAAAAGCCAGGGCGGAGATCACATCGGAGTCGTAATCATGCTTTCGAACGACGACGAGATGCAGCCTTCAGAATGACAGCACGCACTCCACTCCTCCTCGGGGCTGAAACCACGTCCCGTAAACCTTTGAACACGCGCTTCATTAAGCATTGCTTAGGCCTGAGCGCCAAGTGTGAGAAAGTGGTCACTACACCAGGTAATACCCAAGTGCCATCATCACACGGTGCAGTGGGAGGAGACGCAGACAAAAGTGCCCTGTGGCACCATGGGTTCTTATTTTTATTGCCACCAAGTGCAGCTGGAATGAGCAGAGATATTGCAAAAGAAGCGACAACTGTGCTGGTCCCAAGAAAAACAGTAAGCACAATCATCCATCCGCCCACCCGCAGGGCTGCTGTAAAAGTCCTCCTCTCATTCCAGCCAGAGTTCAGGTCTAGGCTGACATCCTTCATGCTGAATGGACAAGGGCCACAGTGGCCACAGTGGCAGGGCCCAACTGGAGGCCTTGCCACTCACGCCCAGCCTGGGCGACACATGCCGGACACTCAGGGCCTCGCCGGAGTCACAGCCCAGTGGTTTCAGTGAAATCGCAGCCTGCAGAGGACGTGCCCTGCTGGCAGCCAGCCTGGCGGAGACACACCCTCGACTGCCACCCAAGATCCCACGAAGCAGGGTGTGGGGCTCCAGAAGGTACCAGGAGCGTCTGCCGCCTTGCACGGCAGCGTCAGTCTCTGGTCACCCCTCGGAGTGACAGCTCTGGCTAAGCCCTCCCTGGGAGGGTGCCCTCAGGAGCCACCGCAGGCATGGGCACGGCTTGAGGTCACCCCTGGATCTGCGCACACATGTCTGGGTCAGATCTGAGGGACACTGTGAGGTCAAGTCTCTTCTGGAAAAATCACGTAATTCCGTCACACACTCATGTCCTTTAGACAAGCCTCACTGCGTTTTCTTCAAACCCAAACAGCAGCGGAAGTACCAAGGGTGTCTCACGGTGAGGCATGGGCCATCTCCCGCCGCGCTGCTCCAGGGACCTCACCAAATGCTAGGGCAGCAGCGTCCGCATTCATACAGAAAGGCCGGCTGCAGCCACACTCCCACTCTGAGATGCCGACGGCAGAGCCGCGTGGAAGCGACGCTGTTGGACAATCTCCGTTCAGCCCTTCCTGCCCCCGCCTGCCCCAGCAGGTCAGTGTTCCCAGCTCCCCTCCACAGCACACGCGCGCGGCTCCATCCACAAGGCAGTTCCTTCTTTCAAATTTTATTGCTGCCGTCAGGACGTTAGAATTGTCCTAGGCAGTGGCATGGGGGGAAGGCAGCTCTCAAAAACAAAATAAATAAAAGGGCCCCGATTTGTAGCCTCTGTCAATTTCTGCAGTGTGAACACTTCCAGCCATGGTGGTCTTCAAGCCACCAGGAGTCTCACCCTGGACGCTGGCCTGGGAGGCTTCTCCGGATGTCCACCAGTCAGCCGATTCCAGCTGAAGCCCCAGGCCCTGGAGCACACCCCGAGTCCCATGGAGGCTCCAGGCACTTTGTGAAACGCGGCTCCTGCTGAGACCCCCGAGGAGAGCTGGGCTCTTCCGTGCAGCCACTGAGTAGCCCTGGCCAGAGAGGGCTGGGGCAGCCCGGCCGGAGCCAGCGCTTCCTCCGAATTCACCTGCTTCTTTGGAAACACTGCAGGGCGCTGGTCAGAGTGCGGCTCTGCTTAAACCTTTCTACTTTTGCATAAAGCAGGGGGAGCTTTTTTTTCTGGGTTATATTTACACTTCCCAAATCACAAACTGTCCTAGGCCGCCAGGAGCACAGGTGCCAAAGCCACCGGCAACCACAGCTCAGCAGCTTTTTTTTTTTTTTTTTCCATTTCTTTGTGAAACCCCTCACAGAAGGAAAGTTAACGAAATGTCAGTTGGTTGTTTAACATGCGCTAACTATTCTTTCAGCTCAGACGGAACAAGGCAGAAACAACACTGGGACCCAAACCCCGCAGCAGGAAGTGGTGCTCGTCCCCCCATCGTGACAGAGCCCCCGCAAACCAGAGAGGGCGCCGGATCCTGAGCTCAGGCTGTCAGCACGCAGCGAGGGCAAGGGTAACGCTGGCGTCTGCCGGCATTGAACTCTGTTACACTGAGCTGGAGACAAGACGTGGAAATCGGCAGAACTGCTGACACGCGCTGGGAGCTTTCTGTTGGAATTCCTTCCGAGTTCACGCGGGGTGCTGGAACGTGCCCACCTACAGCGAGCAATCTTGGCTCATCAGAGATCATGGATTTGCACACTCTTGTGAGTGCAGGTGCTGAGGGACGTGAAGGGCAAGTGGGGTGAATAGGTGGCCCTTCTAACCGGGTGCTCACCTGGGCAGGAAGTGGGGACACTCGGGGTGTCACGAAGACAGGGTGAGGTGGTACCATGTGTGCCGTGGCAGCCAAATACCTTGCATTGCGAGGGCCAGTGTCACACAAGCAGAGCCCTGCTGCCCAGTTCTAGTGTCCACTGAGAGAACTCCAGCACTCACGGTGAGGAGCACCAGGGATGGCCCCGACCCTCCCCTCGGCTGTCCTTTCCATCATCCCATCCTCATCTCGGCATGGAGCAAGGCCTCTGCTCCCCGTGTCCACCCCACAGCCATGACGGGACCCTCCTGGTATGAAACAAGACCTCTACTCCCCGTGTCCACCCCACAGCCATGACGGGACCCTCCTGGTATGAAACAAGGTCTCCGTTCCACGTGTCCACCCCACAGCCATGACGGGACCCTCCTGGTATGAAACAAGGTCTCCGTTCCACGTGTCCACCCCACAGCCACTACTGGGCCCTCCTGGTATGAAACAAGGCCTCCACTCCACGTGTCCACCCCACAGCCACTACTGGGCCCTCCTCTCACGTGCTCGGAGACGAGCAGCTGCTGGGGCCACATGAAGCCAGAGCTTCCTCTGGGAGTGGGGTGTGTGGGGCTGGACGTCAGAAGGCAGCAGAGACAGAGGGCAGCGGGGATGCCTGTGTGGGGACCTGGACAGAGGTCCGAGTGACAGGGGCTGCGCAGGGACCAGAGGAAGCATTCCAGGTCCGGGACGTGGCCACGCGATGCCTTATGCCCAGCTCTTAGGAGACCCTCTTGGCCCTGACTCCTCTGGGGCTGTTAGAATGTAGTCATTTCTCCCCATCAGTTCAGACGTATTTCAATATTCTCTGAAAGACCACCTCTGAGGGCCCCTCCCTCCCACACCCCTTCCCTTCCCTTCCCCCTTTGTCTGAGGCCCCTCCCCCGCTGCCTGCTCACTGGCACTCCTCCAGTCCACCTTCCACCTCACCCCTGCCAAGCTACTCTTGGGACAGCAGCAGGGACCCCCAGAGGCTCTGTCCCACGCACTGCACCACCGCTCTCTGGTGCACTCATAGAGCTTTCTAGAAATTTAACCTGAAGCAAGCAATTCAGTGCCGTCTCCTCGTTTGCTTCCTCTTCTCACAACTGAAGGCTCTCTTCCCCTAGGGCCGCACGGGCCTCACAGTGACCTCCGCAGCCCTCTGAGCTGACGCCCTCCCTCAGCGGGCGCGGGCTCTGCTGCCTCCACTCCCGCAGTCCAGGTGCTTCCTTGGCGAGGACCGTACCGGCGCCCCATGTCAGCCCAGCTCTGTATGTCCCACAGGACCCCACGTCAGGTGAGTGGACACAGCCAGGTAGGCCTCCACTTCTCCCTACTCCCCGTGCCAGTGCACACCCTTTCTCCGCTGTACCCACAGCCTGGCAGGCTCTCCACGTTTCCTGTTACGGGTGTGATTTGCTAACACAAATCTGACAGGGACCTTATGCAGCTCAAAGTGTTTGGCAGGAGGGTTGGTGCTGTGGCGCAATGGGTTAAAGCCCCAGCCTGCCGCATCGACATCCCACATGGGTGCTGGTTCAAGTCCCGGCTGCTTCTCTTCCATTCCAGCTCTCTGCTGTGGCCTGGGAAAGCAGTGGAAGATGGCCCAAGTCCTTGGGCCCCTGCACCCACGTGGGAGACCTGGAAGAAGCTCCTGGCTCCTGGCTTTGGATCAGCTCAGCTCCAGCCATTGTGGTCATTTGGGAATAAACCAGTGGAATGGAAGACCTCTTTCTCTCTCTCTCTGGCTCTACCTCGCTCTGTAACTCTCTTTTAAATAAATAAAATAATTCTTTAAAAAAAAGTGTTTGGCAGGCTTTTCCATAGGAATGGTGGTTCCTACCCAGGGCAGTCCAGGGCCCAGCTGTGCCTCTCACCCCTGCCTACCCCATTCTTTCTTCACTCTCCTCCTCACCTCTTCCTACTCCAGGGGTGACTCCCTTCACTGCCCTGCTCAGAGCCCCCCCCCCCCCCGTCAAGTTAGGAAAGAGCTGCCCTCGTCTGTCCTTGAAGAAGCCGCCTTGGATGCCCCGAGTCTGCTGTGCACTTGGTTGCATAGCCACGGGTCTCTAACCATCAGCTGCAAGTTCAAAGGCAGTGCAGCTGCCGGCCCTGCCCTCCCTGCGAGTTTTATGGCTCGGCTGTCTCAAGCCGTGTCAGGGCCGCGTGTCAGCACTCCTCCCTGGAGTCACCCACAGCTAGTGTCCTCCCGTCCCAGGGTCTCAGAACTCCACGTGCACCATGGTGAAGACAGTGACCACGTCACAGCAGTGCACACACGTGATGTCTAGTGGTGCCCTACAGCCACAGCCTGTCAGGGTCTTACAAACATTACACCTCACCGATGCCAGAATGGTGAGCAGCCGCCTGCATGGCCAACCAGCGGGGTCCCAACCACACAGGAAGCACGTTCTCAGCTGGTTATCTCCTCTGAATACTACACCCCTGCACACACCAGGCACATATGCACACATGCCAAATACCACACACCATACACATGCACCACACACACACTACACATACATACACATACACACATGGCAAATACCACACACCATACACATGCACCACACACACTACACGTACACACACGCCAAATACCACACACCATACACATGCACCACACACTACACATACATACACATACACACATGCCAAATACCACATACCATACACATGTACCACACACACATACTACAGTACATACACATATACAAACATGCCAAACACCACACACCATACACATGCACACACACTACACGTACATACATATACGCACATGCCAAACACCACACACCATACACATGCACCACACACATACTACATGCACACACATATGCACACATGCTAACTACCACACACCATACACATGCACCACACACATAGTACATGTACATACACATATGCACACATGCCAAACACCACATACCGTACACATGCACCACACACACTACACATACATACACATATACACATGCCAAATACCACACACACCATACACATGCACCACATACTACACATACATACACATATACACACGCCAAATACCACACACACATACTACACATACATATAAGTATACACACATGCCAAATACCACGCAGACCATACACATGCACCACACAATACTACACATACATAAACATATGTACACATGCCAAATACCACACACCATACACATACACCACACAAATACACACACCATGCACATACACCAGGCATACATCTACACACCAAATACAACACACATACACCTGCCAGGCACATACACCAGATGCATATACACACATATACACCACACACATACAGTGCACCCACACGCCATGCACACAAACACCACGCAGGAAGTGTGAACATGCACACACACACACACCAGTTTTGTTTCTCTGTATGGCCTCACCTGTCTCTACCAGGACCCAGCACAGGTGGTATCTGGGTGTGACGCGGTCTCCTGTTTTAAATCTTGCTGCCAAAACTGATGCAATTTCTGTGACGACATGACTTCCCAGCATCTTCAGCAACACGCTGGGGGTAACGGAAAACGCACCCAAAAGGCAACTCGGAAGGATCACACGAGATCTGCTCTGAAGAGGGAAGCCTGAAGGACAGCCCATGAGGGTGGGGATGACGTCTGTGGTAAGGTAACTGGTACACCTGTTGGAGCCGCTGGCCCCGGTGAAGCTTGGCCTGCCGACCTGGGGCGGTGACCTCACAGCACGGACGCTGGCTGACGGCCCGGCAGGGCCAGCGCAGTAACACGGCCAGGACACGAGACGGAGCAGCAGGAAATGCCCCTCCCAGCTCAGGGGCCCAGAGGCCTGGCGCACGTTCACAGGTGACAGTGACCTCCTTGGCTCTGACCATACTCGGGCCCACGCCCGCGTGTCTGGAGAGTCCAGGCCGCTCCCGCTCTTGCTGTTCCAGCGGCAGGCTCCCAAGCCAGGGAGAACTGTACAGTCATTCGCCCACCGCTCCACAAGGTCTGGGTGTGGCTTCAAAGGACACCCTGTGAACACACCTGATTGCCCTAACACACACGTGACTGCCTTCACATGTGACCCCTAACACATGTGACCGCACTCACACGTGACCCCTAACACATGTGACTGCTCTCACATGTGACCCCTGGCGCACACGTGACTGCTCTCACACGTGACCTCTAACACATGTGACTGCCCTCACACGTGACCCCCTGATGCACACGTGACTGCCCTCGCATGTAACCTCTAACACACATGACTGCTTTCACACGTGACCCCCTGATGCACACGTGACTGCCCTCACACACGGCCCCTGACGCACACGTGACTGCCCTCACACGTGACCCCTGACACACGTGTGACTGCCCTAACACACACGTGACTCTGGTGACGGCACCCTTTGCCGCCCTGAGCCTCAGGCTCAGGAAAAGAATTCTGGCGTCAGGCGAATGAGCCCGAGAAAAGCTGATTTCTGCTCCTCTCTGGACATTCTCTGCCACAGTCCCCGTGCCAGCCTAGCGCCCTGGACGCCTGTGGGCCTCCGTCCTGAAGCTGAGCCATCGCCCCCGCCCCGGCCCCCGCACACTGGGAGCGCCGCCCAAGGAGCACCCTCCGGTGCAGGGGTGTGCGGGGCCCATGCCCACACGCACACCCTGGTCTCAGCCCGCCTCACCAGGCCAGCGCCCCGCCCCACCCAGGCCTGGTCCTCCTCAGGCCCTGCACCGAAAACCCTGGCTCTGCCCCTTCTGCATGGCCCCACGCCCCGCCCCGCCCCACCCCTCCCATGTGCGCCACTCCACGCTCCAACTCCCAGTCTCCCCTGTGGGGTGGCCGTGTTCATTCCAGGGAGAAAACCACACTAGAACGCTCTGGTCCGTGCGTCCGTTCAATGCCTAGATGAGAGGGTTTCTGAAGACCCCCGGTCAGCTTTGATCCACTTTCCTACCCCCCACCCCCTGCAGGTGTGCGACCACTGACATCCTGCAGCGGGGACCTCCAGGCGGCTGCTGGGGGCACCCCAGCTCTCGGCGGCGTCACACGACCAAGTCAGGGAGCTGAGGGCCCTCTGCTGTCCCCGTCACGCGCCTCTGCTGCACTCCCATGCGAGTCCTCCGAAACACGCAGACTGGAAGAGAATGCGAGCCCTCCTGGCTGCCGTGCGCCCTCCCTCCACGCGTGGCGGGAACATGGTGCTCCTCTGTTCTGGGAATGACGTCAGCCCATGAAACCTCCACCCCAGCCAGGGGGCTTTCCACCGTTTCCCACCCATCCGCTTCTGAGCACGGTCTGGTCCGGGCTCCGGCTGGTCCACGCCTGAACGAGGCCCTGGCCCTGCCGGCTCCGCGCGGGGTCTAGACAGGTGCCACGGCACCCACCCCACCCTCTCCCTCCACCTGCTCCTGCACCCCTCCCTTTTCCTGGCTCTATCTTCGGTTTGTGTATTCTAGGCTGGGTTTTAGGTTTCCGTGTATTTATTTATTTGACAGGCAGAGTGACAGAGTCGGGGTTGGGGAAGAGTTATCTTCCATCCATGGGTTCACTCCCCAAACGCCCACCACAGCAAAGACCCTGCCAGGCGAGCGCCAGCCACTCCACCCAGGTCTCCCAGTGGGTGGCAGTTCCCCAGGCATTGGGCCATCACCTGCTGCCTCCCAGGCACAGGAGCGGGAAGGCGCACCAGATGCAGGGCGGGATTCCATCCCAGGCACTGGGAAGTGAACACTCTCAGGCGGTGGCTTAACCTGCTGCAGCGGGCAGCCTGCCTCCAGGATCAACTCCTAATTAAGGAAATCCTCTTCCAGCCCCGTGCCGCCAGGTGATCTATTTTCTATTCTCTCTCCCCTCTCTCCCCCTTCCCCTCTCTCTCTCTCTCTCCCTCTTTCTCTCCCCCCTCTCTTTCTCTTCCCCCTCCTCTCCCCTCTCCCCCTCCCCTCTCTCTCTTCTCCTCTCTCTCCCCCCCTCTTTTTCTCCCCCCTCCTCTTTCTCTCTGTCCCCCCTCTTTCTCTCCCTCCCTCCCCTCTCTCCCCCCCTTCTCCCTCCCAGCTGAAGCCTCAGCAGGTCCCTCTCCCCTGCTCAGGGACCCCACCACGGATCTCCTGTACAAGCCGCACCCCTCTCCTGCCCTTGGCCGCTGGGTTGTCCCTGCTGAGGTCTGTGCTAACTCCCCTGGCCCTGGGAGCCGCTCCGGGACCGGTGTTTGCTCAGAAGCACAAGTAAGGGGAGAAGGGCCTGCGCCACACCCACTCCGCCCCGCGCTGCGGCCTACATTTCAACAACCCCACTTCCTCTTCCTGCCTGCCTCTGGCTCGGGAGGCTTCCCCTCCTTTCCTGCCCTCTGCACTGCTTTGCTCTGTCCTGACCTGGAGCACGGCCTCCAGTGGACGCCCTCTAACCTAGGAGCGACCCTGCCTGTCCCCGCCGGCCCCCAGCATCCCCAGAAACTGGCCCCTGCCAAGTCGCTGACGCCGAGTGGCGTGGTGCTTGCTCAGAACCCACACACGCTGTGCCGGTGCCTGAACAGCCGCTGGATCGCCTCCACCACCCAGTAGGATGCAGCTGCTGTGCTCCCAGGGACAAGGACGAGGTCTGTCCACGTGCCGTGCAGGTCAGTTTCCTATCAGACTTCAGATCCAGCGCTGGCTAAATCTTGGACATGGAACCCACGGCACAGAGATCTGACTATGCGCTGCTCCCATGTGTCACACTGTCACAGTGCTGCCTGACTGTGCGCTCCCCCCACGCTCCCCCCACGCTCCAGTATTCAACCGGCTCAGACCGCCTCGGTAAGCCACCTGTGACCACACGCCAGTGCCGCCTGATTTCCTTCCAGGGCACAGGGCACAGGCCCGGCACGGCTGCTGTGAGCTTCTTCCCTGCGTCTCCGCCTACAGCTGGCTCCTCGGGCCCCGGCCCACACTTCCTCCCCCGTGACGGCTCGCTTGGTCACCGGTGTCTGTGCACTCTGCTCTCCTGGGCGAGGGGCTGCTCCCTGCTGCCAGGGCCCCCGCGAGCCCCCATGCACCCAGCAGCATCCCAGGGCCCCTCACATGGCTCTTCCTGCCCACCCTCAGGGTGATGTCAGTGCCATGGACAGACCTAGTTCTGAGGGCTTCCCAGGGCTTTCCAACTTCACGATTCTGAAATGTGAGTTTTCCAAACTCCGATAGGAAGAATGCGCTACAAGCATGTCGCGAGGCAGCAGGGACTCCAGGGATGCCCGCCCCAGCCCAGGGAGACCAGCACAGGTCAAAGGTCACAGGGAGGCGGCGCATGGGCATTCCAGGAGCACCAGCCGTAATGCCTTGGTTTCCCATGCCCAGGGACCACGTGTTGCTCTCACTCTCCAGGAACCAGCGGATTCTCAGCTCTCTGCAGTGGCTGCCGGGACTTCAGTGGCAGCCACCTCCATCACCCCAGTGTGCCCGAGCCTATCTGGGCTCCCTCTGCACTTGCATGGTTGATGGATTGCTTCTCTGGGCCCCGAGTCCCTGAGCCCCTACTGAGTTGAGTCTGTGTGCACCTGTTAGGTACACCTGTTACCTGGGGGGGGGGGTGAACAAAGCTCATCACACTGGGTGCTGTGAGGACCAAGTATGGGGGCAACGTGGGGCACCCCCTCAGCTGCTGTCCACAGGCCACTTTGCACACTTTGTCTCTCATGTACACACTGTCTCAGGCTTAACGTGCTGGCTTAACTGACTTTTAATTCGTGTAGACATGCCTGGAAAGGACTCCTCACAGTGGAGGGAAGACCTGTCACCTGCCCCGTGGAAGATGGTCATCTGTGTCCCTGAAGCGATGCTGGCCACCTCTGTGTGAACCAGAGCGACGCCCCTGAAGGGCGATTCACTCCTCCCACACACGGAAGCGTTCGCTAACGGGCAAAAGGGCCTGTGCGTAAGCCCGCTTTCCTGACTCACCTGCGCTCACAGCTTCAGCCACGTCTACATTTGTGCAACTAACTGCACAGCTATTTTGTTGTTTTAAAAACGAACCACTAGATCCCCATCAACCTGGTTTCCGAGACGCGTGACACCTCAGGAACTGCTCCAGGACGCCCTGTGGGCAGATGGCCAAGGAGGCTTTCCTGAGCCCAGGAGCCACGCACACGCGCCCTCGGGCCAGGCCACGGGGAGCCGCCTGCCCTGACCTCCTGTACTCCTCTCACCTACACATCCTTCCTGACCTCTGTGCACGGCTCTCCGCCGCACAGTCTTCTCTTGATTTAAATAAAGGAGCTCGATAGCCCAGGGACCACCGGCTTGCAGCTCACGGGCACGTGGCACGGCACAGGGAAACTAGTGCCTGGGACAGAGACCGAGTTCGATTCTGACTCTGCCACCCCACGGCTGATTCTCTGAGCTTCCCTGGGCCTCCGCGTTCTTACAAGAAAGTGGGCAGGTGAAGTTTTCTGACCGCACACTGTGGCCTGGCAAGTGAACTACTGGAGAGACTGCAATGGCTCAGCGTCCACCTCTTCATGGAGGAGTTGTGCACATGCTCACCAACTTAGATGGCCCAGATTGTTTTAACACTTACAACCCCATTCACCAGTCTACGACCAGAGATCAGAGGGGTGCCATCCACGGCCCCGCTGCAGCTCCTGTGGCCCAGGACTCTGAACACAAGCAGCCCCACTGCGCGACACAAGGGGCACATGCATTTCAGCGTTGACACTCCCGCAGGGGCGCTGAGCATAGAGGGGGCCCCAGGGGGAGGCGTGCCCCGCGGCAGGCTCTCCCTGCTCCGCCACAGCCCTGGGCGTGTGGGCGGCCCTCCGGCTTCACACACGCTGCCCCTGCACTGCGTGTCCCAGGGCAGTGCTGGATGAAATGACTCCTGTCAGCCAGCCACTTGCTGGGATGGGCACAAAGAGATGACGTTTCCCCAGGAACAGGGTGTGGGCAGCCTGCGGGAGGGCGCCCGCGTGGCCTGACTCACCCACGCCTCGCTCGCTCTTGGCGCTCTGCTGGCCTCCGGATGTGGTGGACAGGTCTTCAGGGACGGGCATGGGCTCATCGCCGTCCTCCGGAGCGTCGCTCCCTGGGGGGCTCTCCTTCCCTGAGGACATAAGGAGGCAGCTGAGTGTGGGGCTCACCTGGGGTTCAGCGTGGCTCCTTGAGGGGGCAGCAAAAACGACGGTGACTCTGCTGAGGTCTTGCCTCCGCTGGCACTCTCACCCACTTCTGCTCCTACACAAGAACGTGGGCCCTGTCCCTACGCCCCTCAGAGCAATCCTGAGGGAACACAGACGTGCAGAGCGAACCACCACCATCGCCCGGGATCTCCTGGAATTGTGGAGGACGGGCGTTTGGGGCAGTGGCTGGGATGCTGACGTCTCCGGCTGAGGGGCCGGGATGGAGCCCAGCCCTGCCTCACCTCCAGCCTCCTGCTGATGCATACCCAGGAGACAGCAGGTGATGACGGCTGAAGAGCTTGAGTCCCTGACACCTGCGTGGGAGACTGGACTGGGTTCCCAGCTCCTGGCTCAGCAAGGCTCAGCCCCTGCTGTTTTGGGCCTTTGGGGAGTAAATGCAGAGGAGATCTCTATCTATGTCTCTCATAGAGACAAACTAAGAAGTAAATGAAATTATGGTGTCTGGTTGTGTACACATACATTACAGATAACAATCTTAAAATATTGAAGGAAATGGAAGTGCTAACTCATCACACACTGAATACATGTATCAAGTTATCACACTGTATTCTGTATAAATTGTATGATTTAGTAATAAAAAAGAAAACTAGGGTGATTCTTCAAAATGCATTAGTTTTTTAAGATTTACTCATTTATTTGAAAGGCAGAGTTTACAGAGAAGTGGGGGTGGGGACAGAGAGTAAGAGATCCTCCCTCTGCTGGTTCATTCCCCAAATGGTCACAATGGCTGAAGCTGAGTTGGTCTGAGGCCAGGAACCAGGAGCCAGAAGCTTCTTCCGGGTCCCCCACATGGGTGCTGGGGCCCAAGGATCCGCTTAGGGCCTAAGCATCCTCAGCTGCTTTCCCAGGCACGTTAGCAGGGAGCTGCATCAGAAGTGGAGCAGCTGGGACTTGAACCGGTGCCCATATAGGAGGCTGATGTGGCAGGCGGCAACTGTGCCTGCTACACCACAGCACCGGCACCAAAATGCACTAGTTTTAGACGTTCTCATGAACACATTCCCATGCCTGTGGCTTGTCCACAATTCTATCTGTCATGAGTACCCTACGATTATTTATATCCTTTCCCTATTTTTGGACCTATGTTTCAGTTTTCATTAGTAAACATCACCACGATGAACACCCTAGCAGGCACGCTGTGCACATCTCCCGCGTGCTCGCCACTGAACAAATCTCCAGATGATTTCATTTCCAAGTTCTTTGCCTTCGCCAAGGCTCCCCTGGGGCTGATCCCATCCACCCACCCCTGTCGAAGGCCTGGGCACCTTGAGTGGAGCTACACACGTTTAGTCTGTTCACTTCCTTCTCAAAGCCAGCGTTGCTTTGCCAGCTGCCTCATTTGACTAAACTTGGTGGGGAGCAGGGAGGGAAGGGGCCCTGTGCCCATCGGGAAAATGGCTGCCCCCAAACAGGCCAGGGAAGGGTGCTGAACGACGCCTTCCCTTTGCAACCGCGAAGCAAAACCCACGGAAGTAGGAAAGTCGCCTCTCGCTCACAAAGTAGGACGTACCCAACGACACAGGGGTTTCCAGGGTGGCACCCTTCTTTTTCAAGATTTTATTTATTTATTTGAAAGGCAGAGTGACAAAGTCAGACAGAACTCTTCTGTTTGCTGGTTCACTCCCCAAATGACCACAACAGCCAGGTTTGGACCAGGCCAAAGCCAGTTGCCAGGAACTCCATCGGGGTCTCCCACGTGGGTGGCAGGGGCTCAAGTGCGCAGGCCGCCTTCCTCTGAGTTCCCCAGGTGCATGAGCAGGGAGCTGGATTGGAAGTGGAGCAGCCGGGACTCAGGCCAGCACTCCAGTGTGGGATGCTGGTGTGCTGGCCACGCGCTGGTCCCATCGTCACCTTTCACCAGGGATGGGACTGAGTTTGGCGGAGCCCCTAGTGATGGGTAATCTCCCCATCTGGTGCACCCAAGAGTGGGGAGCTGGACTGGTAGGAAACGCCCCCTTTCTCTGTGGAAGCTGCGACTCCTGTAGCTCCCACCCTCCCTGGGCTACGTGAGCCGGCGCTGCGGGATGCAAGCCACTGCGAGACCCAGCTGGTGAGGACCTCAGAGGATGCCGGGAGCCCACTGGAGCTGCCTGCAGGGCCCAGGCCCTCTGGAGACCCTCGAGGAAGGCTTATGTCGCTGCTCAGCCTGCAGCTTGGCTCCACGGGCCACGTCAGCTCTACAGGGACAAACCCAGGCTTCTGAGGGGTGTGCAGGTGACAGATCGAAGGAAAATGACCCGGAAAACATGGCTGGGTGTGGTGTCCAATTTCCGCAGTGGGTTGACAGCCCCTCCCCCAAGATCCAGGCCAACACTTCAGAGGACTGGCTAGACCTGTGAAATCATCCCCAGTAAGCGCAGCCACTTTTACGGGAATGTTGAAAATAGAACTGCAGAGGCACGGGCTATGCTGGGAGAGCAGCGGTATGTTGTCTAGGGAACAGACATCACCGTTTAACATCCCGCCGAGCCTCACGACCGCCGCTGGCATGTTTTCAGAAACAGCATTATTGGGCATATCTGGGCAGCCAACGCAGATGAATAGTTAAAGATGGGCAGAGCTTAAGAACTTCCCGAGGAAAACAAAGGGCCCGAGAGAACGTGATGGCAGGCGCTCTGCACTGTGAAAGCCCTGGACCTGTGCATCCAGCCGGGACTGCTCTCACTTCTCCAAAGCGGATGATCTCACGCTTTCCCTTCCTTCAGAGATGGGGCAGCCGGGAGTCTGGCACGGTGGTTAAGATACCGCTTGGGACACGCGTGTCCCGTGCTGCAGGGCCTGGATCCAAATCCAGGTTCCACCCATGCACACCCTGGGAGGCTGCAGGCAACAGCTCAAGTACTTGGGTCCCTGCTACCCACACGGGAGACCAGGACTGAGCTCTTTGGCTCCAAGCTTGGTCTGGCCCAGCCCTGGCTGTTGGAGGCCTTTGGAAAGTAAACCAACAGATGGACGGTTTCTCTGTCTGCCTCTGTCTCTGCCTTTCAAACAAATAAATAAAAATTGAAAAAAAAAAAAAAGAGGAAATGAGGAGAAACTCTGAGTGGAAGCAGGTCTCTGAAGTGTTTGCCGACCTGTGTTTGTGTAAGGGGACAGCCCAGGACAGAGGTCCTCAGACTTTCAGGATGCCAGAGAAATCTGTTTTTATTTTTCATTCTGGTAAGAGTAACAAGATAAGCTGTCACAGAGAAAACCACATGAAACAGATCTCCTTCGTCCAGCGGGCCACTGCAGTGCGGGGAGGCTGGACGGTGAGGCCCCCAGGCCGTCCGCCCTCTCCAGGAGCCTCGGAGGCACCTCCATGGGGATGACCATAGGGCCCTCCAGGGATTCAGGTGTACCTGGCCCATGGGGTGTGCGCCTGTGTCTGGGATCAACCAGCTGTCCCTTCCACGGGTGAGGGGAGCATGAGAAACCCAGCTGTCTTGACTTGTTTTCCTATCTTGGCCACCCCCGTGCTCACCTGGGAGTGCTCTGTGCAGGTGCACAGGTGTGCTCATCTCCCTTCTCTGCACAGAGTCCCTGCTGCTCAGTCAGCCGACAGCACCTAGAATCCCGATCCCTACTGTTTCCATAGTCCCCCCACCCCCCGATGAGATGCAAGGTCAGTGGCATGCAGCTCTTGCAGGTTGCATGGGCTTATGATGGTGCCCAGCCCCTGTGGACGCCGTGCACACTGGAGCAAGAGGGGTTGTGGGGACTGGGACAGCTGACGAAGGAACACTGCCCTTTGTGCTCAGTTCATGCCAAAATGCAGCAACAGTTCTGGACTGCTTGTTATGAAAAATGCACCTGATCTATCAGGGAACAAGGTCAACCACAAATTCCTGAGGTGTTCATGATGACAGACACACGTCGTAGGACCCACGTGCATCCTGGAGTCCGTCCCGCACTGAACTAAACGCCAGCCTTCCTCTGTCCCCAGCCTCGCTCTCTGCACTTCTACCTCTGTCTCTAAGGGGTGGGAAAGGGAATAATGGAAACAGTGGGGCTCAGCATTCTCAAATACCATGGGTCAGGTGGATCAATAAGGACGCTGCATGCAGAGGGGACTCCATGGGGAGAAGGAGACTAAAACATCGGTCTCAGTGTATCTGGATGAATTCCTAGCAGGCAGAACCAGAGCAGCAGAGTCAGGTCTACTCAGAGGACGCCAAGTGCTTGGCTCAATCCGCCCCGCCTGCCCTTAATTCAGCAACGGCTTCGAAGCCGGCGTCTGATTTGCCTAAAAGCCTAAAGTGTGAGTGGATGCTCAGACCTCATTCACGGGCAAGCGGCTGTCCCGATCTCTCAGCCGTTCCCTGCTGGAGCTCACAGGTGGAAAACCTCCCATCAATTATTTTCACAGTTGAGGTTTCAACATGTTAGTCCATCTAATCACTGAAAATGCAAAATTGAAAAAAAGACGAAAAAATAACGTAGTAAACAGAGCCGAAGCACCCCAATAGTAACACACTGTGGGTGGGATCTGTTGATGTGGGACGCGGCTCTGGGGTGACCAAGTGGAAAACTGGTCGCTGCAGGACTGCACACGTGAGAGGCGACCACACCACAAGACCAAGGTCTGGCCCGCAGGGCTGGGGTGAAGCCAAAGCAAGCATGAGGCGTGTGGATTCTCACACAGAGCAAGCGTGTGGTGTCACTCGGTGCGCTGCACCATGCCAGACAGCACGGCGTTCCCACACTTCCCCAGTCCACGGACAATGCACGTGAACACCAGAGACAGAGACAGCAGGACAGCAAGTGTTTAGAGGGAATCATTGGGAAGACATACTAAAATTTCACTTTGAAAAATGGAAGAAGCTTCTGGCTACATTACAAATATATCAATTCATGTTCGGTTTACTAATTGCCTACGTTTCCAAATGATGCATTGCCCACCAGGAGATTTTTGGGCAACTTAGATGAGAACCTGCATAATTACTTATCCACTGCAAGCAGACAGCAGACTGTCCCTCACCAGGACAGTGCTGCGCTTCCTCTGCTCTCAAGCACCCGGGTTTTTTATTTTACACGGTGCTACATGAGCACCCAAAGGGACGCACTTCCCGAGGAAAATGAAAGCTCACGATAGGGCCCTTCACTTCATGGAACAGTGGGGATCCAGGCCTCAATGGGACTCAGCCCCCAGAGGACTTCCGGTGAGTCAGCCGCTTAGCTCCCTGCATACGGAGGCGGGAAGTGCACCTTCTGCAGGGCCCGTAAGCGGGAAGGAAGGAAATGTTGGGGGGCACCCATCGCTGGGCTCACTGGGACTTGCTAGGGCATCCCCTCCACTGCACCTCCTCTCCCCAAGCAGCCACGCCAGGCCACAGCCCCCAGACACAGCATGAACACAGCATCCGCCAGACAGGGGCGGTGTTCAGCCAGGGCCTCTGCTGCTGCAGACGACGCCACCGCAGGAAGCGCTTGTCCTGGGCCCCACAGGCATGGGCAGGGATGGGTGCCCGTCTCCCACAGGCTGGCTCCAAACCACGACGGACTGCACCTGTCTATCAAGCATTTTGGGAAAACTTGACAACAGAACGGCAGAGATAGAAACAACTCTACCCATAGGATCTGTGGGATGTTCCCCCGAGGCACGCAGTGCTTGTACTCCCCTGCATGTCTACCCATAACATTTTCCCAACTCCTGCGGATTCGAGCCAGTAAGCACTTATTAAGCACCGACTGTATGCAAGACACGGTACACTAGGCACAGTCCACAAGTGGGACTCGTCCCTGAGGAATGAAGAACCCAGCGGTTTGGAGAAAGGCAGAGAGTGAGCATGTCTGTTTCTCAAGCGTTTCACATCTGTGAGGTTGAGCCCTGTGGAAGTGCTAACATTCGGCATTTTATGAGAAAAGAGGATGATGACTGACATTCCTGGGATTTCTTATCAAGAGTGTCAACTCCTGTTTGACCAAACGCACATCTTTATAGCACGGTTACCTGCCACTTCCCCCAACTTTGGAAATGAGAAATCTGAAGCTGGTTTTAGTTGGAGAAGCAGCACTGAATTCCAAGACATGGGACCAGTATCCTTAAAATCTTTGCTGAATGAGACCCAACTCATCTGGCTCCGTTCACTGCTTAGGTCCCAGGGCTTTAACTGAGGACAGCAGTGCCCCCACGGAGAAACAGCCAGGCCTCCTCTAGGGTATCTGCACTAAGTGTCAGGCCAAAGCTTTGCAAACAAAGAGTTTTCTTTCTCAGAAAGTCTTGCATCTCCACCCCCACCCCACCAGCTACCCTCTCCTTTCACCAGCCTGAGCCCAGAACAAATGCAGTATTTAGCATAATGTCAAGGACAACAAAACCTCCCAGGCAGATGAGGCTTTTGTGAGTTTTGTCACCAAGAGGTGAGCTCAGAGCAGGGACCCTTGTTCCTTACAGGGTTTGGGCGAACTTTCGCTTGGGCCACCACAGTGTAGACCCAGCCCAGTGTGGACCTGACCGGCTACATTCTCCTTGAGTGTTTGATGCAAAACGCCCAGGCAGAAGCTGCCCAGGGTGAAAGCAAGGAGGAAAAGCAGGAGAGCAGAAACCAAGACAGGGTCTTCTGCCTTTGGAGTTTTTTAATATCCTGGTTTTCTGACACCTTCGACAACTCTGGTCAAACAATGGTATTTCAAAACCAATCTGGAGAAATGGAGTTAAAACATAAGTTTACTTTTTGCAAAAAAAATAAAAAAGAAAAAAAGAAATCCATGTGTGGTTTTCACATCACACCCATGTCCATGAACTGCAGAGCTGCAGTGGGCAAAGGCAGTGCCCAGGCTCGCCGACGCCCAGCAGCCAGCACACACCACATCTGGTGCTCCTGGCCAGAGGCCAGGGATGCCACATGTGAAGCCACAGAGAACGAAAATTTAACTTGCTCTTTGTTGTTGTGTATCTGCAGGAAAAAAAAAAAAAAAAAACAAAGTATGTGCTTCAGAATAATCAGTCCAGGGGCCGGCGCTGTGGCTTAGCAGGTAAGGCCACAGCCTGCATTGCCAGTGTCCCATGGGCACCGGCTCAAGTCCCGGCTGCTCCACTTCTGATCCAGCTCTCTGCTGTGGCCTGGGGAAGCAGCAGAAGACGGTCCAAGTGCTTGGGCCCCTGCACCCGCGTGGGAGACCCGGAAGAAGCTCCTGGCTCCTGGCTTTGAATCAGCGCAGCTCCCGTCATTGTGGCCAACTGGGGAGTGAACCAGTGGATGGAAGACCTCTCTCTCTCTCTCTCTCTCTGCCTCTCTTTCTCTCTGTGTAACTCTTTCAAATAAATAATAAATATTTTTTTTTAAGAATATCAGTCCAAATACCTCTGCAAGGTGGAGGAGAGGCAAGATTCCTAACTCGCCACCTTGCTGGCCACAGGCATCCTCTCAGGGAAGTCCAGATTCTTAGCATCCTTCCAGAATTTTCCTCAACTCACAGTGCAAGCACAGAGACAGTGTGTGTGCACGTGTGTCTCTGTGCACATGTGTGCAACTTGGCTCACACTCTGCAAACACGCCTTCGTCACTTCTTTGCTCTCCATGGCTGGCAGGGACTCTCTCCTAGGGGTGGGGTCACATCCTCCCGTTTCAGGAGCCGTGAACGCGGGCACGGACCTCCCTCAGTCTCACAGCAGCAGTGGCACGCTGCAAGGCAACAGGAGACGCAGGCACACGGGGCACCTCGGGCGGGAAGCCCGAATGCCGCCTGCAGGGCTTGTTCTTCACCCGGGCACGGTTTGCACTCAGGGCTTTCAAAGGAAGGGAGGGGCAGAGGAGGAGGAAGTCTCTGTGGCATGGGCGGGTCCATCCCACTGGGAGGACCTGGGGACCCGGCCGCCAGGCAAGGCGGCACCACCAGGCAGGTCCCAGTCGCCCTCATGGACTTGGACCAAAACGCAGAATTCAATGAACTCACGGAAGCACGAGGCGCTGGCTCAGCACTGGCGACCATTCTCGCACAGAGGCCAGCCTTCCGGGACCAGCCTCACACCTGGGAAGTTCCCACATGCGATGCTGGAGGCCCCAAAGCCAGGGCCACTGCTGACAGCCTGAACCAGAGCAGAGAGGAAGCGTGTAGGCTCGCCTGCCTGGCTGTGGCCCGGCCCCAGCACTGGCGGGAGCCAGGGCTCCACCCCAACGTCTCGTGTCATGGCCCCCCATGACGAGGAGGGCTGGTCTAGTGTTGGCGATGCCCAGTGTGGCGCAGGGAGCACTCAGGTGCTTCTCCCCTGGACAAATCCTCAAGACTCCGAACTGTGCCACCACCACGCCGCCCAAGCTGCTTTCTCCTCCCCTCTCCTCCCGCCCAGCGGGTAAACACCATCCACGGCGTGTGGCTAGGCTCTAAGGAGCACCAATCAGTCCGTTTTCATCCCCAAGAGTGGAACTGCTATTACTTCCTTCCAAGGCACTTGCAGATTTGACAGCAGAACTAGTTTCATCTTGGACGCTTTCCTGTACAGTTCTAGGCTGGGGTAAAACTCCAGGAGTTCCAGCGAGCACCCATGCGGACTCCATGCTGGTCTCCTCCGCACCCCCAAGGGGCCAAGCAAGGCCGGTACTGCGGGCTCTGCCCCCACGCAGGTATCTCTCAAGCTCTCACCTGAAACTTGCGACAGGTCCTGACCCTCATCGGCATCCATTGTCCTCAGGTTATCTGAGAAAGAGAGGAAGCAAAAATACTCGTAAGATATGAGAGAGGGAAAAAGAGAGAGAGAACCCTGTGCTATCTAACAACAAGGTTACCCGGCAAGAATAATGCGTTTTCCTCCTCGCACACTCGCAGGAGTATCAGCCAGGCACAGACCCTGATCCTTTTAAAAACAGCATTACAAAGATTTATAAAAATATCATTACAAGCACAGGAGGACCAAATTTGTTATTTATTGTTAATTTCCTACTGCATAATAACCCAAAATGCAAACTGACTGCAACAAAATTAAGCAGAAAATTAAATGGCCCTGGGTCATTGTAGGCACAGAATTCATTCTCTTGGCTGATCCATAGTTATGTTCTTTCTAATTTACTGAGCATGCATCGATGAACCTTGAGTCAGCTTGGTGACACGCGTACAATCAGCAATCAAAAAACGAAGCAATTTGCTGAAGAATGTCTCATTTACCCAGGCAGGCCTGCATAACCGAGCAGCCGCCGCACCACCTCCATCAATAATGAATACACCTGTGCCTGGCAGACGGGCCGCGCCGCGCCTCTGTCTTTGTCCCTGGCCCCTCGCTCCTTCTCAGGCCTCGACCCAGCCTTCTCGGCACCTCACGTGCGGAGCTTGGGCGGCCCACGGAGCCCGGGAGAGGGCCCAGCGCGGCCGCCCTGCTGACAGACGGCCAGCTCCTCAAGCAATCAGCTGGGGAAGATGCTGTCGGCTGGTGGCACTGCAAGTCACAGCACACGCGAGGGAGGGACCCCGGCCGCGCTGGCGTACACATCACGGGCGTGCTGTGTTTGGCTGCAGCTCGGAAGCCCCTGGCACCCGCGGCACACGACCCTGGCAGTTTCATGGACAGAAACCTCTCCCTGCCGCTCCGCGAGCCGCCACTCAGCGGAGCCCTCCCCTCGCCATCAGCACACGGAACCTGGTCCCTTTCCCTAGGGGCCGCCTCTGGGTCTGAGTCTGCTGCAAGCAGAGAACCGGAACCCACAGAGGACCTGGGGCCCTCACACCTCCGACCACGCTGCAGGCTGTCCGGCCGCGCACACTCTGAACTCTGGGAGGCCACGCACAGAAGGCATGGCTTCTCCTGCAGCACGGACAACGTGAAGGCCGCACTGGACGGGCAGCTGCCTCCCTCTGTTTCTCAAAGGCACCGCTGAGCCAGGGCTGGGAGCCACAGACCAGCAAAAGGCCCCGCGGCCCACACGCACCCAGTCCCAGGGTGGGGGTCCCCAGGACACAGGGGGCAGACATGCCCTCCCGGGGCAAGCACCAGGCAGCACAAGCACGGCCCCAAACCGGCGGGACAAGTCGGCTGTAACCACGGCAGAAAGCGATGGCTCTTTGGGAAGTGTCAGACAACAACGACACAGACGCGAGACGCAGGGGAGCAGAATCCTCCCCAGGCTGTGCACTCGCAGAGAGAGCCAAGGCTGGCACTGCACGGCCACAGCACAGCCCAGACGCCCAGAGCTGACCGCGAAAGTGCACCCAGCTCCCGTGCTGTGGGGACAGCCTCTCCCACGCGGGATGCTCATCTGACTTCACGCTTCCTGCTACCCACGTGATGTGTTTTACAGATTCTTGAAGAAAGAAACTGCCCAGAATTCCCACCACTGAGGGCTTTTTCCTCCTCTGTGTGCTTCTGACAAAAACAGAGTGCTAAATAGTCATATATTCCAAACGTACTGCTGAGAATATTTCCCACGTAATACTACACAGAGCTTCCCTTTCACAAGTACGCATACTGTCATCGCACTGTAATGGGCACACACCACTCAGGCGGGTTGCTTAACCCATACCTTCCTGTAGTGCACTCAGGTCAGCTCCATCAGAACAGAACAGGACACACAGGGTTTCCTAAGGCAGCTGAGCCCCCAGCAAGACCCCGTAGAGAACCCCACCCCTCGGGCAGGGCACTGGGTACCCCTCGAGGCTGCCTTTTACGCGAGAACTAATCAGCTCAGGTCCCTCTGCACACGTGGTGGTAAGACGGGAGAATGCACTACACACCAGGACCTGCAGGGTCCAGCCCTGCCCTGGGCGGCGTCTGGAAGGCCGAGAACCAGGAGAAGACACGGAGGCCAGAGAGAGCCCTCGTCTGGGCCGGCCTGGCTCAGCAGGATTGTGGGCCCAGGATAGCAGCAGGAGGCCCCTCGTGCGAGGCACCTCGCGTCCATCCTCACACACACCTTCAGCCATGTCTTCTGGGACATCCGGGCCCCTCGTGGGCTTGTGACCAATGAGCGGCTTGGGGTGGGGTGGGGGTGGGGGGACGCGCAGAAGGATCCTGGCTTGGCGCATGTCAGCCGGCACAGCTGTTTTGAAATAACCCATTTCTCAGTAAAAGCCTCACGTTTTTATCTACCTTGGGGCCTGTGGATTCTGTGGCCTGCGCCTTGTCTAGCATCAGGGGGTGACTTGAGAAGCTGCCCCAAGACTTCCCCAGACCCCAAAGGCACACCCCTTGGGATGAAAACACAAGACTCTGTTGTGAAAGTGACTTTGCTTTCAGGTCAGGATCAGAGGAATCCCAAGTGCCGGGACTAAGGGCGGGGGAAGCGGCCTGATCCCGAGCCTCGCTCACCCAGGACAGCTGGCGCTTCCTGTCCAAGCCCTGTTAGCCAGCACTGGCGGGCTGGGCTCTATCTTTGTCCTGGAACGCACCTACTAAGCGCCTTTCTCCCACAGGAAAGCAGTGCAGGGCACCAGGTAGAAAATGGAATTTAAGTTCCGTCTCAGCTGAGAAGGAGCTCATCTTCAACAGTAAGTTCAACACACCAGCGAACTCCTGTGTTCTGGGGTCACTTTCAGCCAAACAAAAGCCAGAACGGTGGATCTGTGAACGGAGACCCCTGGCGGAGCCATTCCCGGCACCGTGGCTTTGCAGGCGAGAGCCGAACAAGCAGAGGGCAGACTCATGTCTGTCAGCAAGCTCACCTGTGCAGCCTCAGCACATGAATGCACTCACTGTGCCTGAGAGAAGCAGTTCTGAGTCTTGCACAAGGGGAAACAGATGCAGAGATAAGTGCAGGCCAGCGTGACAGCGGCTGCCCGTCGCTGACCCTCCAGGAGAGCAGGGAGGGGCTCCAGGCCACATCCACCCTTCCTCCACCCTCTCTGCACTGCTTCCCGGGCAGTCTAAAGTCTCCCTAAGTCTCTCTCCTCCCATCTCTGTCTCCCTCTCTCCTTCCCTCACTCAGTCTCTGTCTCTCCTCTCCTGCACCCCCCACCTCTGTCTCTTCCTCTACTCCCCCTCCCCACCCGCATCAAACAGGAACAAACAGGACCTGCTGCAGGGCTGCAGCTGGAAGCCCTCAGCACATCACCACCTTAGAGAGGCACAAGTGGGAGCAGGCATGAGGCTGGGCAGACAGCACTGGGGCCCTGGGGCACAGGGGAGTGTGGCCGACAGCCTGTGTGGGACCTATGGCGGGGCTCTGAGGACGGATGGGCCCCGCCTGAAGCCACCCCTGCTCCCTGCCTTCCCCTTTGCACTCTGCAAACGTGGGAGGGTGGGGGCCTGGCTCGCTCCTGGGGAGAAGCATCCAGCAGCCCTGGCCAGGTGCACATCCAGGTGAGGAGGCCCAGCCTCGCATGATCTTTGCTTTCTAGGCAAGCGCCTGTCCCTTGCCCTGAGCCTACAAAGATGATCCTGGCCAGTCCTGTTTCCTAACGCATCCTGAGTGCCTTGTGCAGCCCTTGAAAAGTTAGGAAAGGAAGGACGTGGGCACTGGCCAGCTTCATCTAAGCGCCCTACTAAGCATGGAATTTGAGAGGCATACTGTTACGTCTCCCACGACCATGAACCTCGTGTGTCCCATCTGCTGCTTTATCCCAGTGTCTGGCACAGGGTTCCACGCTGAGTGGGCATCCAGTGTCCATTTGCTAAATGTGCACCTGTAACCCCCAGAGTTAACCCCAAGGGATCCACGGCATCACTCGCATGTTACAGGTAAGAACGCCAAGGCTGAGACAGACGTAACCTATCCAAGGTCACGGCCAGCGACAGAGCTGAGACGTGAAGCCGCAACCCACTGATGCCTCTTTCTCTCCACTGCGCTGCCCTTGGGAACCTTACAGACGAGTGTGGTGGTCACAGGTTCCAAATGAGGGACGGACAAGGACTGGATGCCGCTTAGATGTTACGAGACAACAAGCAGGTGCCATGGAGGCCAACCTCATCCCAGTGCTCCTGTGACACAGTGCTGGGCCCTCTGTCCAGTGTGTGCTGTGGCCTGTTCCCTCCCTAACAGGCAAAGCTGCACCACAGTGACACTGGGTTTACGTCCTCAGCTACCCAGTGGTGCTTATTTGGAAGGATCTGGGGAGCACGGGCCAAGCCTACGCTCTTTAAAATGTGTTGGGTCACAGATCTCTTTAATAAAACACATTATCCCTGCCCAGAGACAAGCCCTTTCATCTCCAGGCTGGTAGGCTTTCTGTTTGCAAATCTATCATATCACTGTGAATTACACTGTGTCTTCAAAAAAGGAAGCAGTCCGAGGGAGACCCGAGGCGACAGGCAAAGGCTTTGTATCTAGTCAAAGAGACCTTATAGGTTTTCGTAACAATTTGACAAAACAGGTTGGGAGAGCATAAAAACTTCTGGGCACTCTTATTTCGTTGCTGATTCTTTTCATTTTTCAAAAATTAGCTGCCAATCTACACGTTTTCATGATTATTCCACAGAGCCTTGCTGGTGCAAATAACAATGAAAAACAAGATTTAAACAGGAAAGCAGGAATCTAATTTGGCTTTCACGCCGCCCTCCCCCACATCCAGCCCAGCCACAGAAAACTCCGCGGTTTGTTCTGCCGTGAACCTTCAGAGAGCAAATGAGCTCAGATGTGCAATTCTGTCCTTGCATTTTTTTTTCCTATGGGCAGGAACTGATATGCAAAAGAGGAAGGGTCAAAGGGAACTGAGGAAACCTCTTTAAAAAACAGAGAAAACCATGGTGCTGAAGACCACGAGAGGACTGCAGATGCCACGGCCGAGGCCCCTGTCTCCGAGCGAGGCGCAAGGGGGCTGCAGAGTTCCCTCCAGAACCGAGAAAGTGCAGCTGGGCCCGTCCTCGGGGCTCCCATCTGCCATGGCAAGAGGCCCAGGGCTGGACCCCAAGCGGCTCCCCCCTGTGCTGCGGGCACAGGCGCGTCGTGGGGTCTCCACCCCGCCAGGAGGACGGGGGTGGCCCACGGCAGCAGCGGCCGGTGTCCCAGATGCTCCCGCGGGCTCCTGGCAGCGACGCGCGCTCTTCTCACTCTGGCCAGCAGCATCGGCCACTTCCTAAATAGCTTCCTCAATTATAAATGGCTTTTCACACTTCATCACTTAAGAAAAAAAAGAAATCTAAGTTTAGAATTGTTTTCTTCTTCCCTCTCACCGATTCTGGGGGACCTTCATGCATGGCCAGGAACCGAGACCTCAGCCTTTAAACACTGATCTTTAAACCGTCCCCCAATAGATGACACGGACCCCCCCCAACACTGATACGCGGGATCTGGTGTTGTGAGACACAGAGGTGCAGGGGACACCATCTCTATTATCTCTGTTTTTCACGATTTTACCCAGCAAGGCAATGTGGTGTCATCGCGCCTTCTTGGTAGGGAAGTCAGCACCGTCGCTAGCTCCATGTGGACATTTTTAAACTCAAAGTCACACCTGTACACGCTAGAAAAATCCACTCGCACACCGACAGCATCTCCAGAAGCTCACCTGTCACTACAAGGCCATTCGACCTCCACCCACAGAAGGGCTTCTGCAAGTTTATCTGGCAAGAACTGCGTTCTACTTAGACCCAAAGAAGTAGAATTTCACAGATCTCCACATAAATATCCCACGGTTTATGAACTCACACACGTCTCTCTTTTAAAAGAACTGAGGAATTCTTGTTGATTTGCTCACTGAAGTTCATTTCCTGGGTACACATAAACCCTTCGCTTCCTGCGGTCTCCACCGCCGACCTCTGGGCACACACAGAGACAACATGTATTCCAGGCCAAACGCCGCCTGGGTGCACCACTGCCCACCCACTCCCGGCAGTGCCACAGGCTGCTCTGGGCCAGCCAACGGCTGCAGCCAGAGACACTTGGCCTTGGCCCCCAAGAAGAGGAAGACACACAGACTCCCCGACTGTCCTGTCCGAGTCAGGGCAGGCCACGTGGCTTCCGGGATCACTGAATTCTGAGCTCAGCTCTCTTTACATCAACCATGAACTGATCGGCCATGGCCAACAGAGACGAGATGCGGTCTCCAAGGCCGTTGTAAAACACTTTGGAGCTCTGCTCGGAGGACATGGACTGTGGCACAGAAATCAGGTTCCTGCATAGAAGCTTGTTCTCCTGGTGGCCTTGGTGCTTTGGAAATTCACCCGCTCGCCCCACCTTCAAGACTGGAGCCGAAACCAGTCCCGTCTCCGAGGGGTCAAGGGACAGCTCCACGTGCCAGTCACTAGGTAACGGGAACTTAGGGCCCCAGAGAAGGCACGACAGGAAACAGCATCACCGGACTGTGTGCAGCGGGAGTTGGATCACCCTAGCAAGGAAGTTCCACATGATCCCGTCAGAGTGCAGCGCCAGGTCCTCTTAGCCAAAGCTGGAAGCACCATGGGGCTGCTGGCGCCCAAGCCACAGGTCAGCTAACAAGGTCCCTGTGGAAAGTGAAGATCTGGCCAGGCGGGGACTGTACCCCAACCCTGGAACCCTCCTCTCTCAGCCTGCGCGGCCCCGTGCAGACCCCAGGGAAAGGGCCCTCAGAAAGACCTCACAGAACCTGCCAGCTTCCTCATTTGTGCGCGTCTTTATCTGGATTCAGGCAGACAACGCTCACGTCTACCAGAGCGCAGAAGACAGGGAAACGCATTTCAAACACTCCTGCCAGGGTTTTTTGCATTTTCGGTGTTTTGCTTTAAGCGTGGTTTTTTTTGTTTGTTTGTTTTTGTTTTTGTTTTTAGCAGGTTAACTGTTATTAAAGCCTTGTCTGCTCTATGCAGGCAGATATAGACAACCTCAAAGGAACGGGGACACCCGGGTCATGGAGAAGTTCTGGCAATTTCCAAACCCTTGTTCAGTGCCACTGACTGCCTGATCGCCGACGCCCCGAGATGACTGGCGGCTGGTGCCCACGGACTGCAGCGATGTCCGGAATGCAGCAGAACGCTCTCACCTGCGCCCACACAGGACTCAGCACAAAGTGGACAGGGCCCTCCAGAGAAGAGTGTGGCTGGCACGAGGGGGCCTCTGGCTCTCTTTCCACTAAACGCACAGGAGGAATGTGCAGGTCACCCTCGAGTTCATGAAACACGCAAAACGAACCATTTTCCCCATGAGGTGTAGGGAGGTGCCTTTTGTAGAATTCAATGTTCTCCACGTTTGACAGTGAGAATCTGATGTAAGAACAAAAAGATACTAAAAGCCGGCAAGCACACACACACGGTGCCACTCCTGGCTTTAGCAAACGACTGCAGTCCAAACGCCAGCGTGCTTTTCAGACTCTCAGAGAATGCCTCACGGTGTAGCTTCCAGCCCGCAAGCTCCAAAATAGCACAGAAAACGCACTGCCGTACGTGGGAAGCACTCACAAACATTTGACGTTGTTCCCTGCTCTCCGAGCAGTCAGAGCACAAACCCCGCAAGTTCAGACGACAGAGGGCAGGGAGGGAGCAGAGAGAGGAAGACAGAGGAGCAGGCAGACAGGGCAGTGCTGGCTTCCGCCTTCCAACACCACCACGCTGGCCGCAGACCTCCCATCTACCCATTACTGCTGACTTCTGGGGCGGACATGGCGCGAAGGGAGTCAGATTTATATTAGCAGTGAGCTGCTTGCCAGGGAAAAAGGAGTCTGCACACTTGAACGAGAGAAAAACGAAGAGAGCACCTCTGCACTAATTAGGGCCATTTAAGCCATTCATTAGGCGGCACCGGGTGCCATGAGTGCCCAGGAGGTGGAGCACGGGGCACAGTGACAGCCGAGCAGGCAGACGGGGCATAACGAGGCTCTCCATCACCCCAGACAGCCGGCCGGGGGCCGTCCCACACGCCAGCGTGGCAGGGACCGGGGGGCACTCACCCACACGCTCCGGCCTCCTCCAGGCCGCCGGGCGCTGCCCTTGCCTCGCAGCCACAGGGAGGGACAGAGGACCTGGGTGCGGCCGCTCCCGCGCCCTCCTCGGCCAGGTCCCACTGCTGGCTTCGCTTTCTGCTGGGCGCAGGGGAAGGTGGGACCTCCGCCAAATATGCAAACCCGCGGGCAGCTGCTCTTCTCGCAGGAAAACGCACACAGGAAGGGAGCCCGCGCTTCCTGTCCCGACCAGACCCAGTTCAGAAATTATTGGGACGTCTGTTGTGTGAGGCTAGGGGCGGAAAAGGGTGCTGGTTCAGTCAACAGGAATTGTGAGTTCCCCACAGGCAGCCATGGCCTTGGGAAGGGAGAGACCCCAGGCCTGCGACCTGGCGGGCAAGCGGGCCCCCATCCGTGACCAGCAGCCGCGGTTTCTCCCCAGGTGGTGGCAGAGGCACCTCCTATCCACACGGGCCAGGGCAGGGAAGCGCAGAGGAACGGCCAGGCCTGCTCTCAGCGGACCCCCAGGGGAGCTGCCAGGGACGCCCACCCCAGGGCCCGGCCCCTGCACCTCCTGCAGACCTGCCTTCGCCGGCAGCCACGTCTCACTTGTGATGGGCAGCACTGCCTTGACTGCTTGACCACACTCACAGGTGCTTTCAGAACCGCATGAGACGGGTAGAACACGCCATCAGGCGAACACGCCTAAGTGACAGCGCTGAACACGGAGGGGCCGGGACGTGCAAGGGTGCTCCGCAGAGGCTGCAGGGAGCACACTGAAAAGCTGGATTTGTTCGGGTAAAAACAATTCTGAATTCCTACACATAAGGGATCTCCAAAAAGTTGTTGGGAAATGAGTTCCATGCAAAAATGATGCTTGAATTTCCCAAAAATTTTTGCACCAGAATAAGCTTATCTTCCAATCCCAGCTTCCACTAGCTTCTAGAAGTGCTCTCACACAGCCTAGGACCTGGACGAGGCAGCCTGAGCATGCAGCCACCTGCTACACTCCACAGAAACGCACTGAAGCCACTGGCCACACAGGTCAGCCGTGCGAGCGAGCAGTGGGTGCCTCAGCCTCAACAGTGGAGTTGCTGTCGCCGGGGCTGGGATCTGGGCGCCCTCAGTGCTTGGCGGAGCCTCAGGACTCCCACGTGCCTCCTGTGGACACCGAGTGTGCAGCGCTGACCCCAAGACACAGGATCCCATGACCCCTTCCAAAGCCGCCTGCGCCTCTGGAGCAAAAGTCACACTCAGCTTTCTCCCTCCGCAGCTCCAAGCCGGGTCACTTGTTGCTCGTACAGCTCCCATGTGTGGGACGAGACTGCTCTGAGGCCCTGCCGACCTGAATGCAGGAGCCGAGTCCACAGTGAGCCAGAGGCAGGAGCCACGAGGCCCCGCCACGCCCGTCACCCTTAGAAAGCAGCGGCCAGCCAGGGCCCACGGCCAGGGAACCGAGGGGCTCCGGGCTGGCTTTCTCTGAGCTGCATCCACTAACACCTATCTCCCGTCCAACACAAGAGCCGGCGCTTATTTCCCAGCGCTGTCACTTCCTGACTCCCAGGGGGAGACGCCGCCACGCAGCGTTGCCGTGCCCGACCTACTCTGGGCTCCCCGTAGTTACAGGGACACACAAAACTCTGCAGACACTCAAAACACTGACGCCATTTATGCCTAACGTCACCATTAAAAATCCATTTATTTCAGTAAAACTGTAAAACAATGAAACAGGAAGGGGTTTTACCACTCAGGCCTGCCTGACGATAAAGCTCACTGACACTGCCCATGCGTCTCCCGCCCCGTGCTGTGTGTGTGTGTGAATGTGCACACGGCCTTTCCTTACCTCTGCCAGCTACCAGTACACCCAGAATCCTGATCAGGGACACACGGAGCACCCACTCTACACAGGTCTAGCACTCCTTCAAAATCTCAGTTTTCACATGTATATTGACAATGTGCTACCACATTCATCGAACCCAAAACACACAAATCTAAAGTAAGGGGAAAAAGGCCCCTCACCAAGGAGCCACCTTCTTCAACCTCTAAGCCTCGGGTCGGGTCAGGAAGAAGCCCTGCCCTGCGGCTCGGCAGTGCTGAGAGCTGGCCGAGGCCTTCACCGCAATTTTCATTTCTAACACAGGAACAGCTGCGAGGGGCGTCGCCGTCTGCTTTTCCTTTGAGACCCTGGGATCTGAGGCCCCTGGGGGCAGGGGGTCCCTGTGAGGCCAGCACGGTGGCTGCCATTGCCATGCAGCCCCTGAATTTTGGCGAAGCTGCAGTTTTCCAAGACTCAGCATTGGAACTAAAACATGGCCAACTTAAACACACAAGCACTGCAGAGTCTCGAACCCGCACCTTCACCTAGCACCATGGAACAAGAGGGGAAGAAAACACAACTGCTTCACCCACAACGTCTGGTCATCTGTAGGACCAGGAACCACCTTTCTGTATTTCCATGAAAAAAAAAAAAAAAAGGCAAGAGCACACACGTTCAGGGGCAAATTCTGAAATTAGAAACACTCTCTCAAACCAGAATGGTATAGTTTTAAAATGGAACTCGTGGTTTATAATCATGTGTGAGTCCACGCTATTTCTCTACCAGGTTCGGCACACAAAGGCACAGCAGTGGAAGCAGGTGTGTCTTCCCGGCACTCTTACTTGTCTCTGTTTAAATCTTAGGCCGCGTCCTAAATAATCTGCCGAAAAAACCTGCACACCTTGTCCTACAAAGACTGTTCAATCGTCACTTGTCAGAGTCCCGGGTAAAGGGCCAGTCCACTAACCTCGCTGCACAGTCACACAAAGACCTCGGAGAAGCCCTGTCACGTCCCTGCGGCTCTTCTCCGGCCTCCCAGCCACTACGCCCCCTTAAAAGCGCTTGAATTTCCACGCAAGTTTAAACACAACCCGTACGAAGTATTTCCAATTTGCGCAGGTTCCTCTGCTTTAACGGAATTACTTCTTCAGCACCACCTCGCTCTGGAAGCCAGGACGAGGCGTCTCAAAGCCGCAAGCGTCGCTGGGCAGCTCGGGGCGCACGGCCCGGAAACCCACTATCGGAGGGCTGCAGCCCTCGCCGGCCGGCGACAGCGGAGGCTGCACCGCCACACTGCGCCCGAGCAGACCGCACGCACCGGCCACCCACGGGGTCTCTGCATGCGATTCTCAGGGTTTGAAAGCCCTGGCGGCCCCACTAGAGTCCCGAGGAATCGCAGCCTCGCCCGGCGAGCTGACAGCAACCCTTTGAGTGCAGCCGCCGGCGTCCGCGGAACACAGCCGCAGTCGGCGAGGGCACAAACTTTCCAACCCCGGAGCAATGCCCAGTGCGCAGAAACCGGGCTCGGACCCAGTGTAATGCTACAGAGTAAGCAAAACGCGCGCACCCCCAAAATACGCAAAGCCTTTACAAATTACTTCAGCGCTGCTGACTCCGGGGGACCCGCTCCGAACGGGCGTTTACCTTTAAATACGCCCAGGCCACACCACTGCGTGCCCCGCACTTGCGCCACGCCTGGGACCGCGGATCCGCCCGCCCGCTCTTTCTCCTTCCTGCTCTGTTTTCTGAATCCGCCAATTACCCCCAAGTTCCCCGACTGGAATCCAACTCGGAAAAACTCACGTGGAGTTCAGCGTCGCGCTTTGCGGGCCAAGCCTGATCCTCCGGCCGGGGCTCGCTCTGCCCAGCGCGCCTCGCCCGCCTCGCCCGGGCTCGCCTGCGCTCCGCCCGCCGAGACGCACCAGGCGCGGCCGCCCAGGCACTTGTCAGAGCGCCCGGCTCCCTCGGAGCTCTCCCCTGCGCCCTTTCACAACGACTTCCTGAAGTTGCTCACTCGCAAGGTTCCCCATTTCTCCGCCGCACTCCCCGCCCCCGCCGGCTCCGGCCCGGCTCCGCGCACTCGGCCGCCCGGCTGCCCCGCGCGCACAGCGCCGCCCGCGGGCCAGCACCTGGCGCCCGCCGCCCGCGCCCAGCCACCTGCGCCAGCCGCGAGCTCGCCGTCCCGCCCCGCGCTCCACTAACTTCGGGGTTGCGCGCCCCGCCCGCGTCCTGCTCCGCTCGCCCCGCGCTCAAGCCGCGACCGCCACGGGGCTCGCGGTTCCGGGACACGGAGCGGGGTGCTCGGGGGATGCGGAGAGGGGCGCGCCGTCCCGTCCCCGCCCCCGGCTCCCAGCCCGTGGCGCGCCCGTCGGGACAGCAACTCCGGGGTTGATGGGGCCGCGCGCGCAAACTTTGCTGCCGCGCGGGGCTCGAGCCAGCCCCGACCCAGGGCCGCGGGGTGCCGGCCGTACCTGCTGGTGCCGCCGGCGGCTGCAGCCCGCTCGCCCGCGCCCGGCCCGCTCGGCGCGCCGCCGCCACCCCCGCGCGCAGCGCGTCCGGGCCCTCCCCTCGCCGCCGCGCTTCCTCATTCCAGCGCAGCATCGCACCGCGGCCCAGCGCGGGATGCGGCGGTGGGCGCTCTGCCCGCGGGCCCCGCAGCCCAGTTCGGCCGCGGCGCTGCGGGACCCGCGAGGAAGCCGTGGGGGGCGCGGCGCCGGCGACACGTGCGGACCCGACGGGAGGAGGGGACATGCGCCGCCGACTACCCCTGCGCCCTGGCCGCCAGGTGGCCCGGGGCACCCGCGCCCTCGACCCGCGAGGGGACCGGAGGGACTCAGGACACCGTGAAGCACTTCACGCGCGTGTGGGAGCGCTTGCCGCCCTCCCAGCTTCATGGCCCTGGGAAGGGAGTCCCCTTGGCTCCCGCGTTCGAGCTCGGGCCCCAGGATCCCAGTGCCCACCCGAGGGGTGGGAAAAGTTGATCCTCCGCAAGCGAGGGGAAGGCGCTACTGATTTTCCCAGACAACCAATGGAATACCTCTCGTGGCTTCCCTCCCACCCGCTCGCGGCAGAAGTGAGGATGGCGCCTTCCATCGCGGCCCGCGCGCGCTCGCGGGTGTGGCAGGGCGGTCGCGGGCGGGGGCCACCCCACAGCCCTCTGGTCGCGACGAGACCCGGCGCTCCTGGGTGCAGACAGGGATGCGCCTCCGACAGCGGGGCCCCTTGCATTCTACCAGCCAGGCCTCGCTGGAACGAGCAGGGCCAGGCCAGGAGCGTGGAGAGGCCGGATCCTGGATCCTGAATTCCCCGGAAAGCAGCCAGGGCCCCTGGGGGGCTGCCATGGCCGGGCCCATGCACCCCAGTGCTGCCTTGGGAGAAGTCCCCTCTGCCCACCGTGAGCCCCGAAGAGCTGGTACCCAAATCCTTCCTGGACCACCTAGCGAACCCCAACCTCTCCGTGGGCAGGACAGACCCTCAGGGCACACAGCCAGAACTCCTGCTGCCGGAGGAGGCTGGGCCAGCAAAGAGCCCCTGGGTGCAATTCCGTGTACTTCCCTCCACCCGGTGACCCAGGCTCCCCAGGGGATGTGCAGGGACTCCTCAAGCATCCTGGCCAGGATGCCATGAAGCAGGTCCCCTAGAGCTGTGGACAATGCTGTCTAGGCAGAGGCAGCAGCACCCTGAGCTCCCAGCAGTCTCTGTAAACCAGTGCCTTGTCCCCAGTGGACCCGGATCCCTCCATGCCACCAAAGCATGTCCTCCGGGGCGTCAGAGCAGAGCCCGAGGGCACAGGCACTTCGGTGGTCTGACCGAGGTCCTCGACCTCCCAAGCTGTTTCCCCATCACCTATAAATCGGCGGTGATATGTCAGCCTCTTCTTGTGATGGTGTATGGGTTTAGCAGATCCTAAAAGGAAGATCTTGCCATTTGCCCAGTCACTGTTTATTCGACGTCACCCTCTGGATGGGAAGCTTGCGCCAGGCACAGGTGCTCACTGGCCCCCGGGGCAGGTGGGAGCTGGAGGATTGCCAGGCTGCATCCTGGTGTGTGCGACCAGACGCCCTGGAACCCTCAGGGGGCTGCTTGCATCAACTGCTGAAGACTTAGAGACAACAGGAGGGGCCAATCTGAGGGCAAACACATTTAGGGGAACCGAGACATCATGATACTTTCCACTTTATGTCTATCGTCATTTTGGTTAGATATCAATGATATATAGTGCCATGGTCACAATGTCCAGGTGTTAAATAGTTCAATTTATTCAGGCAATAATGGCTAATTTATTCTCTTGAGAGTGTTACCGTCAAAAGAATGAGGACCACCTGTGGAATCGGCACTCAGGACCGTGACAAAGCCGGTGGGACAGGTCCCAGCAGAGACTGAGAAGTTACTGAAAGAGTGAGTTTTCTCAAGTCCAAGGGCAGCAGAGGTGACGGACTGTGCTAAGGGTTTCCTCACTCACTGTGTGAGTTTTGGGGAAAGTTCCTGCACCTGCCAGACGTGAGTGTCTGCAGAGCGTTCTGACCCCACAGTGGTGTCATAGAATCAGGTGAAACTCAACGAGACAAAGCACAAAAGCAGTACCACAAGCGCATTTTTCTTCAATTAAAAAAATGCCTTAGACAGAGTTGAAATGCACATTCATGTGGTCGGGCAGTGGCTGGGCAGCAGTGAGGATAGGTCTCAGTACCAGGAAAAGCTTCTTTCTTTCTTTCTTTATTTTAAAGAAACTCTGATGGTCCCTCTTCAGTGTGATCTAAGGGAACACATGGGGTTCCCTCTGAAACTGGGGGTGAGCAGAGAAGGAAGCTCCAGGCTGGCGAAACTCCCACAGCAAGGCTTTGCCTGTCAGCTTTCTTTCTCCCAGTTTTCATGCTCTCTCAGCTTCCAGGTCTCTGTTTCTGCAAACTATCCAGCACTCCCCGCCCCAGCCCCGCTCCATTCCTGACTCTTTCCTCTGGTCTGCCTCCTTGTTTGGGCCCTGTTGCTGCCTTCTGCTGCAGGAGACAGAGCGGCTGCAGGGGAGAACCCCAGGGGAGCTGGCCAGAGCCTGGGCCCCCAGTGCGGGTGCACTCACGGCCTCTGCCCTGGCACCTCCGTCTTCTGATTCTGAAACAGAAATTCACACCTGCTGCTGACCACTGCACCTTTGAACCGAGAACATGCTGCAGCTCCCACACCCGCTTCCTGATGACTCTGCCCCTTATTCCCTTTGCTGTTTGTAAGAGAAAAGCACTCGGATTCCCAAAGGCGGAATTTAGTCTATGGGCATCCTTCGGTTAGAGAGAGAATCAACTGTGTCAGACACAGTGATTTGGAGAAGGGAAATCTACACAAAAGCTTGCTGATGAAACGTCTCTGAAAACAAAGAAAGGGCAAGTTCAGAGTTAAGAGACAGAGAGCGATCTTGCCGGCCAGGAAGGGGGTGGCTGCCCCATTTCTGGAGCCAAGCTTGTGGTGGTGGCCGGCATTGGTTTATTGGGCAGGCGTGCACCGTACAGGTGGCGTTTGAGATACAGGTTGCCACAGGAACGCATAGTCTCGCCCCTCCAAGGGGCTCACAGTCTGGAGATGTCCATGGACAACTTGACAATGGCATTTGGATGTAAAACACATCCAGACCACTCAGAGGGAAGAGGGGATGGAGGGAGGGTGAGTGGGGGGCTCACGAGAAGATCTCTCCCCAAAGGGAGAATCCGCCAAAGCCTCACAGTAACGGCGCAGTGACTCCCCCTCTGCCCCCAGCATCCTCTCCACCTGACAATGTGGAGACTGCTGTCTCGCTCTCCTCCTGAGGACCTGGGGCTCAGCGAGGGCCACTCCACCGGGCGTGGCTGGGTGATAGACTCGGAGTCAAACTGCTTGGGTGAAGTTGTGTGGTGCGTTGCTAGGGTGCCCTGTAAGCCAGGAACAGTAGCGGTTTGTCATCTGGATGACAACGGCAGCCACAGAGGCACAGAGCTCCATGGAGGAGAGTCCTGGAAGCCTTGGTGTCTGCCCCGCCCCGCCCCGCCCCGCCTGGTGAGTCACTGATCTGCATGGAGGCTCCGGTCTCATGTCCACGGAGAGGGAATGCATGAATCCCACATCTGCTGTCAGCAGGGAAGTGAGGGGCCCCCTGGGGACCCATGTTGCTACCTTGTCCTCCGGGAAGATGTTTAGAGCAGCCGTCCAGCAGAGTCAGGACACGGAGCTCCCAAAGGGTGCCCCAGGGTCTCAGCTGGGGCTGGGCTGAGGGAGCTGCCAGGACGCTGTTTCGGTCCCCGAGGAGAGCTGCAAAGGAGGAGCTCTCCGTGGGTGCAGCCGGTCACCAGGGCAGTAAGGGACCGTGACAGAAACTCCCACTAACGTTCCCGAGGCAGACACGCGGGACCCCACGCTTGCCTGGATTCTCGCCCGCGTCGCTCGCGGCTCCCACTCCGACTCCCGCCCATGGTACTGGAGCTGCCTGGGGAAGGCCCTGGACAGACCTGCCCCTCCAGTGAGTCCCGTGAGGGCCTCCCAGGATCTGTTTCCCGGCAACTCTGTCCAGACCTCTGCAAAGATCTGCATCTGCATTTCGGGCCGCCTTCTGGAACCCAGGCTGGCGTACGTTGGCACCCCCGCTCCATCTCCCTGAAGGTTGAATAGGCCTGTGGAGGTTCTCGTGTCCCCTGGACCCCTCCCCTCGAAGCTGCAGGACTGTAGCCCCTTCGGCCTCATTTGACAGCTCTGGCACCAGCCGGGGCTGAAACCTTGGCATCATGCGTGGTGCCACTCTTCTTGCCGTCCTGTTCATCAGATCAGTTCTGTTGGCTCTGCCCACACAGGGCTGCACAGTGCAAGTCCCTCCCAGCACGCTGCAGCCTCTGTAAAGGGCCGTGACCTCCTCTTGGTGGCCCCCCCACCCCCCACAGAGGTCAGGGCGTGACGAGGGGAGGATCGGATTGGGCACTGCTTTGCATCACTCCTGGGAGGACCGCGACTCTCGCTCCTTCCTCATGGGCCCCCAGCCCCTGGAGGCCGGCTACCCCTGCCCAGGGCTGCTGCTCTGTTTCCGGCCGCTGCGCCCGGCTTTGCTAGCCCTCAAACACTGCAGGCCAGCTCCGTGTCTTTGCACGTACTGCTCTCTCTTCTAGAATGGTCTCCCTTCAGTGCCCCCAGCCTGCTCTAAGGTGTTCATCGCTCGCTGCCTGCCTCCCGGCACGGCCGCCAGGCTTCCTGCAGAGCGTTCCCGACTCTCCATCCTGCTCTCGGACGCTGCTTTCGTGTCTCCACCAAGAAAGCTGAGATGTGTTTTCCTTTTTGGGGGAGCTGTCTTGTCCCTCGAGCCTGGAACGGTGACCAGAGAGTGGTCGGGCTTTCTGACTTTGCTGACTCAGGAGAAACACTGGACAGCAGCGCAGTGAGGAGCTAGCCGCGTGCGTCTCCATCTCCCCTGCCCCACCGTGCTGCGGTCCCAGCGTCGCACACCCGCCAGGGCTCCCTCTTTCCCCAGCCCAGGGTCTGTGAGCGCTGGGGCTGTGGGCACCCGGTGCTCCAAATCGCTCTCCTTGGGTCTGTGGATGACCTGGTCCTCCCTGTGCGTCCGTGTGCCTTCTTCTGGTCACCGTCAAGCTACTTTCTAAGGAGGAACGAAGAATAATTTCCAAGTGCCGCATTTCTTTTCTTTTTAAGATCTATTTGTTTATTTGAGAGGCAGAGTTAGAGAACGAGGAACAGACAGAGGGATAGCACTTCTGTGCACTAGTTCACTCTCCAAATGACAGCAACAGCCCGGACTGGGCCAGACCAAAGCCAGGAGCCAGGAGCTTCATCCAAGTCTCCCATGTGGGTGCAGAGGCCCAAGCACTTGGGCCATCCCCTGATGTTTTCCTAGGCACATCAGCAGGGAGCTGGATCAGAAGTGGAGCAGCCCAGACTCCAGCCGGTGCCTATATGGTATGCCACTGTCACGGGCAGTGGCTTTACCCGCTATGCCACAGCGCCGGTCCTCCCCTTGGCCATTTCCATACCACGAGCTTTTCCTGTTCTTTTCTAGTTGTATCAGGAAATTATCCTAGGTGAGCTGATGCTTCTTTCTGTCCATAGGAAAGACACAGATCATAATTTAGTAGGCCAAGCCCAGGGTTTCTCTTAAATCGAGGTTTAGAGATTATTCAAAGATCTCGTGTATTTTGTAGCTGCACACAGCCCAGTGGCAACATATCCCCTGTATTATTTGCTCATAATATTCTTGTGCCTGCAGATCTGTTTCTCTAACGAAGAGAAAGAATTCATTTTCTGTGATACGCGTTTCAGAAACTGGCAACTTTATTTCCAGTTCAGAGCTCAAATTCACAATTTTCTTTGGCTCACACAGTGTTTTGCAATTAAACCGAAGGGTTGGCTTCTCATCACAGCATCCCTTTATTTTCTCTGATTGCGCCTCACGAGCCTTTTCTGCCAACGAGCGTGTTTCTAGCAGGCTGGACTGAACGGCCCTGCGTGCTGGGAGCGGGAAGGAAGTTGTGATCTGCAGTTGACAGGAGAACTTGCCCAGTGAGGCAGCCGGGACACGGGCTGTGCCGCCCACAGATGACAAGCAAGTGGCTAACATGGGGTAGAACCAACAGATCTGGCCCTGTTGGCCACACTGCAGCACGCAGACGCACGCTAATTGGTCACACTGCCTCGGTGGTGAGTTATCTATCCCAGATAAAGCTCAACTCGGGCCCATCCCCCTCGCGCTCCTGCAGCCCGAGGAGAGCCCTTTGTTCATCTGGCCCTTTGGGTTCCAATGCCATTAAGCCTGTAAGACTCAGAGCCGCTCCACATGATTGATGGCGTTTGAGCCGGACGCCCTGCTGTAGCGGAGTTCTCCGAGCAAGTCCAAGTGCAGCGGTCGATAATCGTACACTTAGCAGTCATCCCTTCGCTGCAGAAGTGTGCTTCCGTAATCACCAGCGAAGGCCGCACCCGGCTCTCCCAGTGAGAATTTCCTCTCCATTCCTGGAGCTCCCAGCTCCCGGGCAGCTGTGCAGCCGTGTGTGCACCGTGTGATGATTTATATTTGTGTGGCTTTTGAGCTGATCAGCAAAACGCCCTCGTCGGTCTCCTGCCTGGGGAAGCCGGACCTGGCACTTGAGAGAACCTGAGAAAATGGACCCTTCTGAGTGAGGAGATTTATTTTTTAAGGAAAGACAGGAATCAGAGGGTTGATTCCATGGAAGCTGAGAGTCTAACAGTGGTTACCAGGGGTTGGGGAGGGGAGGGTTGGAAGGAGGACTGGGGAGAGGTTGTCGGTGGGTACTAGGTTGTAGAACTTACAACTGGGTTATAGTGAGACTGGAGAAATAACTTCCAGTGTTCCGTTGCACAGCAGGGCGACTGCAGGTGATGATAATGTGCTGTATATCTCAGAGAAGCTAGAAGGAAGGACTTTGAATGTTTCCACGACAAAGAAGGGACGAGTCTTGGTGAGTTTTGCTCTATACTTGTTCACACGTGTCAAAGCATCACTTGGTACCCCATAAGCACATGCAATTGTGTGCGCCATTTGTAAAATAGTAAAAATTAAAGGAAACACAGCTGCTTCTTGCTGACCACCAGCTAAGGCTTGACCTGTGACCTTTGGACAGGCGCCTCGAGCCCTTTGGTTACTTGACAGAAATGGCATTGCATGGAGTCTTCTGCCAGTGGAGACCTTGGCCGCCCCACCGAGGGGTTCTGCTTGGCTCTGAGAATAGTTTGCTTTGCTTTTAGCCCAGGTGTGAAAAGTGGACTGGGGTAGAAAGGCACATGGGCCCGCTCTCTTGCGCTGCTCCCCTTGACTGAGTTGGGTAGACAAGTGCCTGCCTCTTGGTTCCTGCCCGTGGCGTTGGCTGCACCCCCGGCCTGGGCACCAACAGCACCCGAAGGCGGGAGAACCACACTCCTTGCCACTCTGCTTCTTTCAGGATAGGTTTTCACTAGAATCATTTCCTCGGAATAATAAATTTAGGAGCCTCCCACAGTGGAGCTGACAGCAAAGGCAAAGACTGTCAGCCCACCTCCCCCCGTGGTGGGAAACTTCTCAAGGTTTTCCCAGCAGTGCATTAGGCACGCTGCAAGAAGCCACTGTTGTGCGCGTTTTGAGACTTCATGTCTTCCATTAACCAATTCTTAGACAGAAGACCAGTGTCTTCGTTCCCCATGCTGTTCAAGTGCTTTACATAGACTTTCAACCAGTTGCTAAATTGCTTGAATTTGTTAAATGTACAAAAGGGCCTCCTCCCCGTTGATGGAGTGAAAGTAGATGTTTGATTAAGTAGATAGCTAGAAGTGCTTCCCCCATCTGATGTGTTAAGGGGGTATGTCTGAGACTTAGCACTCAGTTCATGCCTTTCAGAGGGGAGGGAAGGGTATTTAACAAGGTTAATAATGACAGAAAGAGGAATTGACACCACAAAAGAAAAAGAATCATCCTAGCATTTCGTGACAGTTCAAAGACAGATGTCGTTGGCTAAGTGAGAATCTCGTAGACATGGGAGTAATGTACACCTTATATGCATATGGATTAGTGAAAGCAGTGCCAAGTCGGGGGGTGCGGCATTGTCAAACATGAGACATAGCTCAGAAACCTGGGGAGTGACTTACTATTGATTTCTTCACTTAAAACCCCATCCTGTTGTCTCTCCACAGACAAAAGACAACTGGCTCCAAGGCAGAGGCAGGTCAGGAGCCGCTGGGGTTGCCGCTTTCTGCCTGGGCTTGCCGAGGTCATCAGGGGGAGGACTCTGTCCTCCTTGGGTGAGTTTTTCATCTGAGCCCTGTGTGCTCTCCCTTTGTTTAGCTGGGCCCTGGTCATCCAGCAGGGCCATGTCTAATTCCATTTTCCTGACATCCATGATGAGAGATTCCAGAACTGTGACTGATGAGACCCCAGCCGGAGCAAGCTACGTTTTCAGTCCCTGGAAATTGACCGCGATGACCCATCCCCACCCCTTTGGCGGGCTGGACCGGCCTTCTGGGCTCGGGAGGACTTTGGCAGCTGAAGAGCCTCCCTAGCCACAGGTGGTTTGGTCTGGTAGCTGGAGGTCAGGAGACCTGTTCTGCTGTGACTATCTCCACCCTTGGGCAGGTCGTGCAGTCCAGTTGCCCGAGTTTCGGGTTCTTCATGCCTAAGAGGGCAGTGGTTGATCTCTATGGACGCTCCTAGCTGATATTCCGTGACACATGTTAGCCCTGGTGACACGCGTCCATGAGGCTGGCGTGGGACTGAGCACAGCTTAGAAGAAGAAGCTTTGCTGGCTCTTGGTCTCCCCTCTCCAGGTCAACCCTACCTCTCTACCATCTATGGCAGGATGTGTCCAAAAGCCCCAGGCACCGGGGGCCAACTATTCTACCACCACTCGGGGCCTATTCTGTCCTCCCCACCCTCCACCACCCACACACACACACACACACACACACCCGCTAACTGCACCACCTGGAAACCTCCACTGACCCATTCCTTTGGCTGGCCCTGGGCCACTGGACCAGGGCTGTGTGAGCAGGAAACAGGAGTCCCACGCACTCCCCACCCAGCTGCACGGTGCAGCCGGAGGCCCCGTGGCCGGTTCGCAGTGCCTGCATGAGAGCCTTCGTGTTCCTCACGGTGCTGTGGTTTTCCTGGGAAAGTCCTTCTGACTAAGAGGAGAGACACCTGCCGAAGGCCCGATTGCTGGCTGCACGGCCCCAGGGAGCCTCGACGGAGACGCGTTGATATGGGACTGAAATAAGCCTACTGATCTGGGGAAATCCTGAGGGCCGCTGTGAGCTGGGCAGCTGTGCTAAGTGGGAAGCGCTTTGGGGAAAACCCACAACTTCCCCAAGTGCCTATGTAAATGCCTGCAGCATGGAAAATTAGCAGGACGAGCCCGAGACCTCAGCCGACCGTCGTGTTTGCTGGAAACACTGAGCTGCCACCCAGGAGGGGCGGTGGTGTCAGGGTGACAGCCACAGCCTTCCACCATCGGCTGCCTGGGAGAAGACCCTGAAGAACCGCGGGACACTCGAATGGAGCAGCGAGAATCTGAGAAACACGGCTAAACTGTAAGGACCTATGGAAAGTGAAAGTCGGAACTTTCCCTGAAGAGTAGGAAAGTCTCCAGGAGGGCGCCATGGGCAGCCGAGGGGATGCCGAGTCGTCAGCGTGGGAGGGCTGGGAACCGCACGCAGCCACCTGCCCCGCACCCTGACTGCACATTGCAATGCGGGCTGGCCGGGCAGTGCCTTTGCCAACAACTGAAGCTGGACACCAGGGGTTCCTTATATAACCGTCTCCATTTTTGTGTCTATTTGATGGTATTTGTGATGGAATGTCTTATGAAAGAAGATCGTTATTACAGGCAAATGATATTTTGAGATAATATTTGGAGTGAACATGAAAGGGGGTTATATTTTCCAATAAGCAAAAGCTCTTACAAATTAGTTTTTAAGAAGATATATTTATTTATTTGAAAGGCAGGGTTACAGAGAGGCAGTGAGAGAGAGAAAAAGAGAAAGAGAAAGATATCTCCCATCCGCTGGTTCACTCCCCAAATGGCCGCAATGACCAGAGCTGGGCTGAAGCCAGGAGCTTTTCCCGGGTCTTCCATGCTGGAGCAGGAACCCAAGTACTTGGACCATTCTTCTGCGGCTTTCCCAGGAGTGCATTAGCAGGGAGTTGGATCAGAAGCAGAGCAGCCGGGACTGATTTTAAAAATTCAGTAAACAACGGGCAGAGGATTTAATTATGCAGTTTACAAAACAAATACATAAGATCATGGAATACAAGAAAAACAATTTTATTAGAGGTTGAAAAACTGAAAATCAAAATAAATTGTGGGATATGACTTTTTATTTATCACACCTCCAAACTCGTCATTAAGAAATGCAGACTGGACTCCTGCTGGGGCTCATTGGAGAGTTTGGGGGGAAGTGAGGATTCGGCACAAATATGCAAATTGTGGCAGGGCTGGCACTGTTAACTCTGTAGCTTCAAGGAATGCATGCAGAGATAATGGTTACAGGTTGGTACACACATGTGTTCAGAATAAGGCTTTTAGAAATAAAAATTGAAAGAAAACTAAACACTTGCCAAGAGGGGAGGTAATATTTGATGTATTCATGTAAATGCATATTTAATGCTGTCAAAGTACATGATAGGAGCCTATTTCCTGAGATGTAAAGATATCACCTTTGCATAGCTGAGTGAAAATGCAAACCGTAAGAGAGCTTTAGCATTTTACAGCATTTCGTGTACATCAGAAGGCTTTCACTAAACCGTTAACATTATCTGTGGATTTGAAGTTCTTGAATGATTTGTACTTTCTTTATGATAACTTTCTATACCCCTAGCTTGTACTACATTACCAAGTATTAGTAATCGTATGAGTCATAGAGAAACAGAACTCATAGGATATGGAGAGATCTACAGAGAGAGATTACTTATGGGAATTGGCTCACATGACTACCAGGGCTGAGAAGTCCCACGGCATGCTCACTGCCGCGGGAGGCAAGGGAAGGTGTCTGTGTCGTTTAGTCCAAGTTCCAAGACCGTCAACCCAGAGCTCCATCCCACAACAGGAGAAGGTGGATGCCCCCGGTCAGCAAGGGGAGGGGAGGGGGCAGGGGAGGCTTCCCCCTTCTTGAGCCTTTGTTCTTTGAGGCCCCTGACAGGTGGGAGGACATGCAGCCTGTTGGTGAGGGTGCTCTTCTCTACTGATCCCTTCTGGAAACACCTGGAAGCCGGGACTTACCACCTATCTGGGCATCTGAGAGCCCAGACAAGATGACAGCTGACCTTGACCATCCCAGTGATACTTAATATCATCAATAAAGCTATGTGCAGTTAAAAAACATTGTCAGTCGGTTTCACAGAATATTAAAAGAAGCATTAACAAGAAGCTAAGTTGGGTCAAAATTACGTTGGAAACTATCGTATAAGAATTGATTCATTCTGCAAGGGGAGTGTTTTGAAAATTAATTCAACTCTAAGAAATTGAGTTCCAGAGCGTCGGATGCACATACTTTGAGAGCCTAATTATTAATTTCACCAGGAAAGTGAAAGATGGGGATTTTTTAAATATTAAACACAATTCAGACATAAATACTTCTACAAAAGCATTCATACTACATCCATCTCCTGTCTAGAACCCCAATGTGTAACACACTCTCATCAAGGCTGAATTAAGGGGGAAAATGAAAAAAAAAATGAAGAGTGGCACACGTTTCAAACAATGCACTCAATTAAATACTCCTTAAGAACATGAAATGAAGATGAGCAAGAATAAGCCTCCTAACCAGAGCAAAAACTTAGCACATACAAACATTGTTCTTTTATGCAACAGAAGCACAGTTTGCTAGACAAAATTGACCAGTGAAAAAAGTCTTAAATAATGCTTTGAGGCATTTATGGTATAGTACACATAACATAAAATTCACCATCATAATTGTTCTCAAGTGCACAGTTCAGTGGCATTAACTTCATTCGCAGTGTAGCCACTGGCCCGGTCTGCTCCCAGAACTCCATGAGCCCTCAAGAACCCAATGCCTGCTGAACCGTCCCTGTATTCATCCCCCACCCCCAAGCCCCTGCAAATTACTACCGTGCTTCCCATCCATGCATTGTCTAGTCTGGACGTTCATGCACATGGAATCATACACTATGTGGCCTTCTCTGCCTTCGTGGTGAGTTTTGAGGCTCATCCACCTTGTTGCATGTACCAGTGTTTCACTCCTTTTTGTAGCTGAACAATTCCCCTGTATGGGTGGATCATGGCTTTTTAAAAGATTTTATTTATTTATTTGAGAGGTAGATCTATAGACAGAGAGAGGGAGAGACAGAGAGAAAGGTCTTCTATCTGCTGGTTCACTCCCCAAATGGCTGCAACAGCCGGAGCCGGGCCCATCCGAAGCCAGGAGCCAGGAGCTTTTTCAGGGTCTCCCACGTGGGTGCAGGAGCCCAAGCACTTGGGCCACCTTCTACTGCTTTCCCAGGCCATAGCAGAGAGCTGGATTGGAAGAGGAGCAGCCAGAGAGTAGAACTGGCGACCATGTGGGAAGCCTGCACTGCAGGTGGAGACTTAGCCCGCTACACCCAGCACCGACCCCATCATGAATATTTTTAAATCCATTCATCTAGTGACGAGCATTAGGTGTTTTCTACCTCTGGCTATGGTGACTAGGACTGTCAGAAACATTTACAAGCAAGTTTTTGTGTGAACACCTGTTTTGGAACCTGCTGTGTACCTAGGAGTGGATTGTTGGCTCCCATAATGATTCTATGTTTAACCATTGAGGGATTTCCCAACTTCCCACAGCAGTTGCATTATCTCTAACCCCCACCAGCGATGTGGTGTGTTCCCACTCCTCCAGTTGCTTGCCAGCACTCACTATTTTCCACTTTTTGGTGATAGCCGTCGTAGTGGTTACAAGGTGACATCTCGTTGTGGTTTGTGCTTGCATTTCCCTAGTTACTAGCGACGCTGAGCGTGTTTTCACGTGCTTGCTGGCCGTTTGAACGCCTTCTTTGAGGGAATCTCATCAAGACTTTGCCCCTTTTTAAAAGATTGATGTTTTTGGTTGTGTTCTTTATAAATTCTGGATACTTTATATCTCTTGACTATATGGCAGTATTTATGTAATCTAGGGTCCAGAATCGTGTCAGATACATGGTTTCCAAGTATTTTCTCCCACTCCTTGTGTTGTCTTTTTGTTCTCTTGACATTGTCCTTGGTTGCCAAAGGTTTTAATTTTGAAGTTCAGTGTATCTGTTCTGTCTTTTGTTGTTTGTGCTTCTGGCATCATATTTTAATGGAATTGTAATGTATTTTTAGGGAATCAGGTTTTTTGATAAAAGGAACTTTGGATTGCTTTATAATCCATGACTGTTTATTTAAATATATTTTCTTTCCTTCAGAGATTTCAGATTAAATTATTGGTATTCATTTTTTGTTTAAAAATGCATGCTGTTAATCTGTTTGGTGAAAATGGAGCGTTAGTGTAAAATATTGAAAGTGGATTTTATTTGTTTTCTTAAAAGTGTGACAGAAATTTGTAGTCTCAGTGTTGGGAAGATAAACCATGTTCTAGTCACGGAAAGTGATACTTTTGAAAGGTGATTTTGTTCCCTGGATCTGGATCCAACGGCTTGGGTCCCCTTATAATCAAGAAATTAGAGAGTTATAAGCGGAGCCTTTACTTCTTCATGGAGAATCAGAGAGAGAAACTTGGTCTCAGCATTCAGGATTCAGGATGGGGTGGTGTGATGCAAAGGGTTAAGGCGCCACCTGCAATAGACACCATCCTGTGTCAGAGCTGCGGCTGCTCCGCTTCTGATCCAGCTCTCTGCTGCGACCTGGGAAGGCAGTGGAACATGGCCCAGGCGTCTGGGCCCCTGCACCCACATAGGAAACCTGGTTGAAGCTCCTGCCTGCTGGCTTTGGCCTGGCCCAGAATTGGCCACTGGGGCTATCTGGGGAGGGAACCAGCAGATAGAGGTCTCTTCCTCCTCTGTTGCCTTTCAGTGAAATAAAATCAATCTTTTTAAGAAGAGAATTCAGGATGATTCTAAAAATGACACATTGGTCAATTTAATATCAATCGCTAGCTATGAGGGTGGTAGCCGATGAGGTGATTAGTGACAAGTTAAACACTCGCGTTCATTTGTTTTTTTTTTTTTTAGTTTTATAAAATACAAATTTAGGGCCGGCACCATGGCTCACTTGGCTAATCCTTCGCCTTCGGCGCCGGAATCCCATATGGGCGCTGGGTTCTAGTCCTGGTTTCTCCTCTTCCAGTCCAGCTCTCTGCTGTGACCGGGAGGGCAGTGGAGGATGGCCCAAGTGCTTGGGCCCTGCACCCATGTGGGACACCAGGAAGAAACACCTGGCTCCTGGCTTCGGATCGGCATAGCTCCGGCCGTAGCAGCCATTTGGGGGGTGAACCAATGGAAGGAAGACCTTTCTCTCTGTCTCTCCCTCTCACTGTCTATAACACTACCTGTCAAATAAATAAGTAAAAAATCTTTAAAAAATAAAATAAAATACAGATTTAATTTTGGTTTTGGAGCAAATCAATCCAAGCTGAAAGCCAACGACGAAGCAGCCCAGTAGCTCCTAAAGCCATAGTCTGCTCTCAGAAACCTGTCAGCGGGATGCAGAGCGTGGAAGTACATGCGTCTCACCGAGAAGACACACAGTGCCAGATTCCTCTGCCTTCCTACCACAAGGACAAAAATCCAACCGCAGAGAACCCAGTGCTGGCAAGGGTGCACTCTGCCTGGCCGCCAGCGGGAATGGAGGAGTGTACGGCCGCTTCGCAAGACTCTTACAGTACGATTCAGCAATCACACGCCTTGGAAATTTCCCAGATAAGCTGAGAACTTACGTCCTCGTGTGAACCTGTGCTCAGGTGTTGACAGCAGTTGGATTCATAATCCCCAAAGCTTGGGAACAACCAAGATGCTCTCCGTGGGTGAATGAATAAATCAACTGGGGTCCAGCCGGTCAGCGATCAGCTTCAGCAGTGAGGAGAAACGGGTTTCAAGCCAGGAAATCGCATGAATGAATCCTAAAAGTATTTCACTAAGTGCAGGAAAGCAATCTGAAAGGTCCCATGTGTGTGACCCTCCCTCTATGGCATTAGGCTGTGGGGACAGTCCCATCACGGGTTGCCAGAGGCCAGAGGGAGGGATCAGCAGAGCCCATGGATTTTCTGTCCATGAAGCTACTCTAAGTGAGAACACAATGGTGGACCGTGTCATTACAAGTTCTCCCGAGCCCTTAGAGTGTCCAGCTCCATGAGAGAACCCTAACTGAACCTGCCACCTGGGGTGCTATGCGGTCAGTGCAGGTCCACCGCCTTGGTGTGCGATGTCGATAGTGCTGAGAGGTCGCGTCCAGTCCATTTTGACGTGGACCTGGGCCGATGACTGCTTCGGCTTCTTTCCCGGCCTTTTCCTCGTGCCCTCCTGGGGCTCCTGACCACTGATGCCGGAGTCTGTTGGTGACACCAGGGCAGGAGGAGAGCCCGGCTGGTGTGGGGTGTTGACATTCAGATGGACGGGCAGACTTGGTGACTGGCTGCCCTCTGGCTTTGGCTCCCGTCCCCTCAATTCTGAACCCCGAGGCTTCACCCACAGGGAGTGGTTCTCTGACTCCCCAAGGCAGCACGTGTCCCGTCACCTGCAGGCTGCTGGCTGCCATCCAAGAAGTTGTGCTACAGGGGGTGTGGGTGTGGCCCAGCCCTGCAGATCTAACCAGTTCACCCAGCCTTGGAGAAGCACCTGCCGTGGGACTGAGGGACAGCCTGACTCAAGAGCTTCCGGGGGGCTGCAGGCAGGAGTCTGGGGGCTGCTTTGGCTGCTCTCCCCGTCCGTAACCTCCTGAGGCTGACGCAGAGGAGGGTCCTCAGCAGGAGCTGCCCATGTGCTCGGGCCAGCGAGCTCTGCGGCAGACATCTGGACGCTGCAACTCCTTCAACATGCTGGGTGCTGATGGAAAGAATGCCACGTCTGCACACCACCGCCGAGACGCCTCATTTCCTAGCAGAACCACATCGCCAGGTGCACCGAGGTGCACTCACAACAAACACCCTCTCTTCCCCAGAAAGTTCTGAGCATGGCCACATCCTGGCCTGTTTCCTGCTCGCGCTTCTCAGGAGCCGGCTCGTGAGTTTAATCACTGCCCCACCTGGTTCTCCCAAAGCCGGTTCAGCACCCTCCGAGTGTTCCGGTCTCTCATGGCTGCTGCCTGAGCTGGCTTCTGCGGAAGCAGTCGCAGTGCCCTTGAGGTGGTCCTGGGGTGCAGAGGGGAGCAGCTGACAGGCAGGAAGAAGCCCACCTGGGGCAGTGATGTCAGCCAACCGCGGAGGGCAGCTGAAGTGGGACCAGGGACTGCTGGGAGAGGCCCCAGTACACCCGGCTGTTGACCCCTGGGCAGCAAGGAGGCCGGCGCTGGCCCATCGACTCACTTCCCAGAGGCTTTCACGTTCTAGCACATCCATCCAGAGTGTGTGTGCATCTGTGTGTGGACCTGAGTGTGTGTGTGTACATGAGTGGGAGTGTGAACATGTGTGTGTCTGAGTATGTGTGTGTACGTGAGTGTGAGTGTATGTGAGTATGTATTATGTGTGTCTGAGTGTCTGTACATGAGTGTGAGTGTGTGTATGTGTGTGTACATGAGTGTGAATGTGTGTGGACATGAGTGTGAATGTGTGTACATGAGTGTGAGTATGTGTGTGTGTACATGAGTGCGAGTATGTGTGTGTGTGTGTCTGTGAGTGTGTGTGCATGTGTGTGCACTGGAGCAGGGTGTGTGAGAGCCCAGAGGATGGGAGAGCAGGGTGCCCACCTCCCGCATCTCCCCCCATAATCCCCTTTCTTCCCAGAGACTCACACTGGCTCCATTTGTGCACTTTGGGGTCTGAGTCTGGCCATGTGGTTATGGGCGCCAGAGGAGAGCTCTCAGGGCCAAGAACCCCAAAAACTGCCCCGACAGCATCTGATTCTGTGCACTGATGGCACATACTCAGACATACACTCACATACACTCACTCATGTCCACACACACTCAAACACATACACACACTTTCCTGGGGAAGGGCTCCACGGCTTGTACAGGATGTCAGGGCAGGTCTGTGATGCCTACAGAGAGGGTCAGGTGCCTGGGGCTCACGTTGGCCAAGCACATTCATGCCCGCGGTGTCATTGGCAAGGGCAAAGGGCTGGGAGCAGCGGCGTCCCTGGCTGCTGCGGGAGCACTTGCCAGAGGTGGGTGTTGGTGCCAGAGAGGGCAGGCCCACGGGGAGCAGGATGCCTGGGCAGCCTCCGCAGGGGAGCTTTGGCCCTAAACAGACCCCCAGCTCCGCAGGGGAGGCCATGCGGCGGCTCCGTGGGGTGGGTGGTTTGGCCTGGGAGGTGGCACACACCTGCGCTGCAGTGTGCCCCGGGGGCATGGCCCCTGCTCCCCGAGCACATCGCACCTGCTCCCAAGCCCTTCCTTCCTCTCTCCCTCTCGTCCCTGCCAGTCCCCTCCTCCCTTTCTTCCCAGCTTTCTGTCCTGCGTGTTTGCTCTCTCCATCGTTTCTTCGTCATCCACCCTCACCTGGATTCTCGGGCCAGGCCCTGGGCCAGGCTCCAAGCCTACAAGATGCTGGCCTTGCTCTCTTCACCCAGGGACTGCAATGTTCAGTGAAGCAGGCGCACGCGAAGCCGAAAGCCATCCAAGGCCATGAACGCTGCAGAGAGGGGGAGATGCGGGAATTGACAACCCCAAGGATGCTGAGGGCTTCTCCATAAATCAGACTTATTGAGGTCTGAGGTCACCAGGGCTACACATGTCGCTGCTGTCCATCCTGCACGTGACAATGCCCAGTCTGCAGAGACGATCCACAGTGCCGGCTTTGCGACTCCTCCCCCAGTGACAGATGGAGGGTGTCTATCCTCTGTGACCTCACACGTCCCTGTGGTCAGCACAGGCGTCCCCTCCCTCTGACCTGCACACGTCCCTGTGGTCAGCACAGGCGTCCCCTCCCCTCTGTCCTGCACACGTTCCTGTGGTCAGTGAAGGCATCCTCTCCTCTCTGACTACATGCGTCCCTGTGGTCAGCACAGGTGCTCCCTCCCTCTGTCCTGCACATGAACCTGTGGTCAGTGAAGGCGTCCTCTCCTCTCTGACCTGCACACATCCCTGTGGTCAGCACAGGTGTCCCCTCCCTCTATCCTGCACACGTCCCTGTGGTCAGCACAGGTGTCCCCTCCCTCTGTCCTGCACACGTCCCTGTGGTCAGCACAGGTGCCCCCTCCCTCTGACCTGCACACGTCCCCGTGGTCAGCACAGGTATCCCCTCCCCTCTGTCCTGCACACGTCCCTGTGGTCAGCACAGGTGTCCCCTCCCTCTGTCCTGCACACGTCCCTGTGGTCAGCATAGGTGCCCCCTCCCTCTGACCTGCACACGTCCCTGTGGTCAGTACAGGTGTCCCCTCCCTCTGACCTGCACACGTCCCTGTGGTCAGCACACACCGGCTGTGGGGTCCACACTGGGGCAAAGCTGTGCAGGGGCCCACGCTCTGATGAGGACCCAGTCACCATCTGTGAGCACCCGGACGTGCTCAGCGGCTGGATGAGGGCGCCCAGAGGCACCCCTGGCGAGGGCTCAGGCCCGTGCCCTGTCGTCTCCCCCTGAGGTGTGCCAGGGAGGGAGGCAGATGCTCAGGCAGTCTCTCCTCCGAGCTCCTAGGGTGCCTCTTTTCCCATCCACACAAACCTCACTCGTCACTCCTCTCCTAAGAAAGTCGTTGCGCGTGCTCTAGAATGGGTAGCTCGGGGGACTCTACACAGGTTTCACTCAAAGATGGGCACGGATCGTTGCTTCAGCTCTCAGTCCCTCCCCTCTGACCATGTTTGCTGGAGCAGGGCTGGTGCCTCACCCCAGCGAGTCTCACTGCCAGCCATTTGGGATGGCACCCAACAGGCCAGCAGATACCCAAGGGAATTTGTGAAACAGAGAGCCTCACTTGTGTGCCCGGGGTTTCCAAAAGCGCATGGACAGACGGAGTTAGGAAACCAGGAGCCTTCTCGGAATCCGTGCTTGCTTCCCGTCACCGGCATCCCCCGTGCACCTCCAGAGGCCCCTCAGCGGCGCGTCCGGGATGCGCCGTTTGCAGAGTTGCAGGCCTGAGAGGGGCCCTCGGGAGAAGAGGGAGCCCCGCCTCGTGAGGTGGGAGGAGAGGCTCCGAGGTCCCTGCCTTGGGCTTTCTGGATCCCAGAACTAACTTCTGACCTTGGCCACCACTCCACACTCCTCCTTGCCTGTTAGAAAGGAGATAAAGAGACCAAGCTCTGTGCACAGGCAGCCTGAGGGGGCGTCCCCCCGACGTATACGCGAGGACCTGGCCTAACTGTCCCAGGAGTGGACCCCTACCCGCCCCCCCACCGCGCTGGCCTCCACGGCTGCCTCACAGGACCCTCAGACCACGACATACATGAACAGCTCCGCACGTCTGCCCGCTTTGTCTCTGTGACCCAGGAACATGACAGGACCAGATGGACAAATGGGGAAGCTGGGCAGCACAGGGCAGGATCAGCCCCCGGAAAATGAGCAAGAAGTGTCCAGAACCACCCGGTTCCTGGCAGAGCCACCGGGAATGCCGCAGCGTGAAGGTGGGGCCGTCGGTAGAAGGGGTGACCTTTGGTTGTTCCTCTTTGTGGCCCCTGGTGTCTGCCCTGCAGGCTCCATGGCCGTGTCTGTGTCGGGGGTGGGTTCCTGCTTCACGGGAACATGGCTGGCGACCCGGCAGGCTGACCACCCACTCTGGGCGTCTGTTTTTACTGTGCCTCTTATCCTGGACCCGTTGAGAAGTTCCCCCTCTGTGATGCCCTGGGTCACCACTCCTCCCAAGAGCTGTGGGAGAAACAAATGATTCAGAGAAAAATGGTGAAACCAAACAGGAAGCTGGAAAAAGTGAAATTTTACAAGGCATTTTCCTGTCCTCCACTGTGCCCATTTTCCTGGCCAGGACTCATCCTGACCGACTATTTTTACTCTGTTCCTGACCCAGCGAAACTTTGAGGTTCTGCAATCTTACCAGACTTAGATTCCATTTGTGTTTTCTCCGTAACCTCTTATTTCTGGGAAAGACAGGCGATCAGGAAGGGCTGCGTGTGGCCGGTGCGCACTCTCCTGCCAGGGCAGCGGCCGTGTGTGGAGTCGCAAGCAGCCCTGCCCCGCCCCAGGGAAGAGAAGTTTTTCAAAGGGAAGAAACCAAGGAAAGCGGCTCATCGGCTGAGGCTGGAGCAGAGCACCCACACCTGCCCTGTTCTCCCAGGCGCTGACCTGGGCTGGAGAGCTGAGTTTGAGACAAGTGCAGAGTGGGTCTCAGCTGCTCACTGCACTTCCCAGAGCTGTGCCTACCGCAGACTTCTGCCTGCTGCTGTCCTGGGAGTTGGGGGAGACGCATCAGGGCCGACGCCCACCCTGTTCCTCGCAGAATTTTCCCACAGTCAGCACAGGGGCGAGGAGAAACCAAGAGGCCAAGCCTGCGCTGGGGGAAATCACAAGACGAGTGCTGCAGCTGCTGCCCTACCCGTCTGGTTCTCCTGGCTGGGCCGGCGCCAGCCCTCTGGTTAGCAAAGGAGTTGCCATGCAAGGGGAGCAGACAGAACTGTTCTTAGGAACACAGTTCTCTTGCTTCCATTTCACCAGTATGGGGTCTGTTGACTCCTCTCTCTCTCTCTCTCTCTCTCTCTCTCTCTCTCAGCATCAAAGCAGAACATGCTGCCTTGTCTGAACTGAGAGTGAGACCTGGGGTCTATTTCTGGCTCTGCCAACTGACTCTCTGGTGACCTCAGTCACTTCCTCTCTTACAGCCTCAGAGTTCCCTCTCGAAAAGAACTTTAGAAAATTCTTACAACTAGAAATAGAGCCCGGCGGACACAGCACTTGCCAGCTACACTCTGAGCCTCTGTGGGATGGATTTTAGTGCAGAGAAGCTGAGAGAGAATAGTCTCTGGTCATTTTCACCCAGGAAAAGATATATCCAAGGGCTGTGGTTTCCTACCTTGCTTTCCCTGGCTGCACTCGCTCTGGCTCCATCGAGAGCTGGAAAGGGAAGATAACAGGCCTTAGCCTGCACCAGTATTGGAAAAGAAATTCGACTTCACAGAGGATGCCAACTAGATGAACTTTAAGGCACTGGTCACAGACTGCCCTGGCTTCCAACAGTGGCAAAAGCATGGATATCACACACAGGAGAAGGACCGGAGTCGAGGCTTTCTTAGGTCGCATTACTTGGTTTGGGGTAGAAGTTTTTATTAACTTTATGCACTAAGCTTGCATGTTAAGCTTCCATGGGGACCACTGAAGGGATAGGAATAAGGTACACAGCTTCCAAATCCAAAGGGAAGTAAAAAAAGAGTAAAGAAGAAAAAGCAGAACAAAAAGAAAATGTAAATAAGAATTAAAAACTTATTAAGAATTTAACAAGAATTGAATTAGAATATGTCATTACTTGAAGCCAAGCTCAACAGGACGATTTCTCTTGCTGAGACTCAGTTGGATATTCAGAGTAGATTTGAAAGATAAACCAAGCTATGTGCTTTTTACTATAGCTGCACAGCACAAAAGGTTCCCGAAGGATTAAAATCAAAACTGTGGGAAAGATACAATAGCCAGACAGAGACAAATGCAAGCCAACAACTGGTATAGCCATGCTCCCATCAAACAAAGGAGATGCTAAGGTAAAGAGGCGTATGAGAGAATAAGAGAGTCATCATGGTCAGAAAACATGATTACTCCAAACCTGTAAACTAAGAAATTGCTTCTTAATAGAGGAACACAAAAGGGCCCTCAAGTCCAGAGGAAAAAATAGATAAATCTACTACCATGTGCCTAAGTAAACTGAAAGACATACCATGTTCATGGACTGAATAACTCATCTTTCCAAATGTTTTAGGAAATCAGCTCTGCCTTTTCCAAGAGCTTGAGAAGACAACGTTAACATTTATGTGAGAGAGGTCTACGAGCTAAGAGTAGCTAAGCAAATGTTGAGAAAAATGTAGGAACTACAATGAAAAATATTATCAAATAATATACTGATTAGCAAGCTCTGGTATTGGTTCAGGAATAGACAAATTCATCAATGGAACAGAATGGAGAGACCAGGAACAGACTCATCCATGTGTGAGAATGTAATTTAGGGGCCAGCATTGTGGAGTAACGGGTTAAGTCTCCACCTGCAACACTGGCATCTCATTTGGGTGCTAGCTTGAGTCCAGGCTGCTCCACTTCTGATCCACTTGCCTGCCCCTGAGAAAGCAGCAGAGGATACCTCAAGTTCGTGGGCCTCTGCACTCACATGGGTGACACACATGAAGTTCCTGGCTTCTGGCCAGAATTCCAGGATCCTGGCTTCAGCCTGGCCCAGTCCTGGCCATTGCAGCCATTTGGGGAGTAAACCAGTGGATAGAAGGTCTCTCAGTCTGTCTCTCCTCCCTCTCTCTGTAACACTGCCTTTCAAAAAAAAAAAAAGATAAAATAAATTTGCTTTTTAAAAAAGAAAACAATTTATAGTGAAACTTGACTAATAAGTGAGTGGAGAGGGTAGATTTTTCAGTAAGTCATAACTGTATACTAATTTGTTGTCCACATAAGGGGGAAGACAAGTTAACCCTATCTTCAATCCTTTTCCCTAAAGTCATATCACTGAAGATAAAATTGTGAACTATCAAGCTTTTGTTTTAGGTGAAAATATACACTACAGTCAGAATTTAACTGATAATAGAAGAAGGCAAAGGCTTGAATAAACATTTACACAAAGGACCATAAACAATTTATAAACCTTTGAAAATATGTTCAATCTCATTAGTAATCAAGGAAATGACAATTAAAGTCATATTATCATACATAACATATTCCAGAATATTCATAGAAGCATAAAAGCCCTAAGAAATCATAATGCCTACTGTGAGGGAAGTGAGTATTTTCAGAAAGTTGGAATGTGTGCTACCTTGGGATACCACCCAGCAGGTTCAGTGAGCTAACTGCACACCACACGTCAGCAGAATGAAAGCCATGCACTCACTCCTGAGTGCAAATTGTAAGAGAATGTACTTCCACTTCTGTGAAGTCCAGAAATACAGAAGACAAATGATAGATACCAGTAATTCTATGAACAACGTCAACAAATACACCCAAAGTCAAGGCAGTCTTTTCTCTGAGCAGGGAGAGAGGGGAACGAGATTCGGGGTGTCGGAGGGCCTCCCAGTGACAGTGATTGTGGGTGTCCTGAAGGGCCTTGAGACTCCCTGGCTGCTGCATGATCAATCAGTATGTCTCAAGCATTCTTTTCGTGTTTGTTTAAAGATTTGTATTTTATTTACTTGAAAGGCAGAGTTAGAGAGAGAGGGAGAGAGATTGATTTTCTTTTCTTTTTTTTAAGATTTTATTTTATTTTATCTGAAAGAATTAGAGAGAGGTAGAGACAGAGAGAGAGAGAGGTCTTCCATCTGCTGGTTCACTGCCCAAATGGCTGCAATGGCCAGGGCTGAGCCAGGCTGAAGCCAGGATGCTGGAACTCCATCCGGATCTCCCGAATGGATAGCAGGGGCCCGGACACTTGGGTCATCTTCCACTGCCTGCACAGGCCTTAGGCAGGGAGCTGGATCTGAGGTGGAGCAACAGGGACTCAGACAGGTGCCTATAGGGAACGCTGGCACTGCAGGTGGCAGCTTAACGCAGCGTGCCACAACTCGGGCCCCACTTCATTTGTTCTCAATAACATTTGCACCTACTCAGTATTTCAGAGAAATAATGATAATGCAATGGGCCATTTTTCAATTTCAGATATATAGTTCTATGTAATTCTTTTTAAAAATGAAGAATATCCCACAGTATGACTATATAATTTTTTACCTAATTATTTCTCTACTGATGTAAATTTGAAAAGTTTTGTTTCCTAAGTTTGGGCCATTGTCATATAACAAAATTTTAAAAGCTTATAATTTTTTTAAAGAAAGGAAGTGTCTTTGTTTATCAAAACAAGCAACTCCATGCTTTCTCCCTGCCCATGTAGCGACTCAATGCTGAGAACATTGGGGTGGCCACAGGTAAGTCACGTGTGTGCCAGCAGGAGCTCACGCGGGTGGACGCGGGCTGTGAGGGGCGGGAGCCAGGCCCCCGTGTGGCCGCGCCCTGCTCTGCAATCCTGGCCCGCTCCAAGACACCCAAGGCTCCCTGCCTGCCTCTTACTGCCCTGTTGAGACTTCTTCCTTTGCTCCCCACTTGCTACCAAACACAAACTCCCCTTACGTGACAGTCTCGCTCGTGCTAATCTAACATGATTTCCTTTCCTCTGCAAACTGCAGGAGCTGCTTTTTCGGTACGATTGTGATTTATTGAGGATAATTAGAAAAGCAGGAGTCGGGGCAAGTGCTGTGGCGCAGAGGGTTAAAGCACTGGCTTGAAGCGCTGGCATCCCATATGGGTGCCGGTTCGAGTCCCGGATGCTCCTTTTCTGATCCAGCTCTCTGCTACGGTCTGGGAAAGCAGTAGAAGATGGCCCAAGTCTTTGGGCCCCTGTACCCATGTGGGAGACCCAAAAGAAGCTCCTGGCTTCAGATCGGCTCAGCTCTGGCCATTGCAGCCATCTGTGGAGTGAACCAGCAGGTGGAAGACCTCCCTCTCTGTCTCGACCTCTCTCTGTAACTCTGTCTTTCAAATAAATAAAATAAATCTTAAAAAAAAAAAAAAAGAAAAGCAGGGGACAGGAGTTGTCTACAGAGGGCTGGGAGGGTGGATCCCAGGGCGAGGGCCCCGGGGCACAGGGCCCTCCCACCCCCTGACTGCTTGTGGATTAACTCGCTGGCGGCTAATGAAGAAAGATTTGCTTTATTTAGAAATGCTAATACACGAGTTCCCCTGCTGGAGGTAACTTATTTTTTAATACGCTATTTAAAGGTGGCCCACGATGCCATTTAAATAAAGATTTGTAGTGTGTAATGGGTCACAGCCAAGAGCACACTATCCAGTAATTTAATAACGGTTCAGACTGAGACTTCCATTAGACATGCCTTGAACTGGAGCATACCACGCCACTGCTTCCTATCAAGGGGGCCCGAGAGCCCCCATTTAAAACAGATACATTTCAAGTGCGGGAATCAGTTAGCGTGAGTATGTGAGTAAGAGAATAAATTGGGCCAGAGGCTTGGCCATTGTAGTGGCGTGCAAACCTGATTGCTCCTGCAAGGTTATTAAAAATCCTGGGCTAATGTCCTGGAAAGAATGAACCTGCTATTATAGAAATCTCCCTGCAACCTGGTACCTGTGTGGGTGAGGCGCCATCTCTAAATTTAGCATATGCTCTGGGAAGGAGACCCACTGAACGAAGAAGTATTTACTTGAGAAGAAATAAATAGCTCTTGCCAATTAATGAGCTCCGTCGGCCCGGCTGCTGAGGAGGGCCTGGGAGCTCTGTCCAAGGTGTGGGCCCGGAGGTCTGGGGCCGACTTGGCAACATCTCAGAGCAGGACAACCCACAGTCCCGAGGCCTGGGGCAAGTGAAGTGCAAGGCGAGTAACTGAGCCATTGTGAAATCAGAGCTGCCTCGCCCCTTCCTTTCCCTGCCGGGCGCCCTCTCCCCTCTCCCGACGACTAGCACGGTTCTGCATGTGGTGACGAGTTGCTGCCAGGGATTCACATCCGACACCACGCGTCACCGTCTGGACAACAGCAAGGCATGGATAATTATTTTCTGACTTTCTGTCGAAAAATCTGTGCCCCGTTCAGATGTTCTGAAAGTGTGCCGAGGCCTCCACTTCATTTTATGGAAATTTCCATCTCCGAAGATGACATTCGATAAATGGGATCTCCTCTCCCCCAACACCACGATGACTTCGGCAAGATTTATTTCCGGAGTTCCCTGGGCTGGGGAGCCTCTCTCCTGCACTTGCACTGGAACAGGTATGTTGTGCTCAACGTGCCTGTGTCGTGGAAGGGACAGGTGAAGACCGTTTGCCTGCGGGACGGGCTTCACTCACTGTCCCAGGGCAAACGCGCCTCCGCCCCACACGTATGGATGAGCTGTTTGATGGTGACCATGGTCTGCCTCACGTTGACCACTGACCACAGACTGGGGACGGAGCCCTGGGTGCCCTGATGGCATCACCACGGTCTGGAGGCTCTGTGTGCGTCTTCATCGGAAGCTGCTGGCAGCGGCTCCCCAGGTGCCGCTGTGGGCCTGATCCCGCTCCATGCGGGCGTGACCCAAGTCACCAAACTGACCAGCGCTCGCTGCTCCTCGGCTAGGTGCTCGGCACTGCGTGAATGGTTGCGCCACTGAGTTCTCGCCACGCCCCTACGAGGCAGAACTCACTGTGCCTGTTTTGCAGATGGGTAAAACTGCAGCCTGGAATAAGCTGGTCATTCGCAACATGAGGGTCTGGAATCCATCCGTGTCTGGGGTGAGCTGCTCTCACCCCCGCAGCCCAGCCATGGGCCTATGATGCATTCCGTGTCCTGCCTCTGGTCACACGGATGGGCTCTTACTGCAGTAGACCCTCCGAACCCTGCTCTGTGCCCGACACTTGCTGCTTCTCCACGTGCATAAGGCCCAGGGTTAGGAGCAGGGAGCCCACTGTGAGATCGCCTAGATGCAGATCCGGCTCCTCCTCATCCTGCTGTGCATCCCTCGGCAAGTCAGACAGCCCCTCTGTGTCTCAGTTTTCTCCTCTGCATTCATGCTTCTCCACGGGGTTGCTTACAGGATTTTTTAAAAAGATTTATTTATTTATTTATTTGAAAGCCAGAGTTACAGTGAGAAGAGAGAGGAGAGACAGACAGACAGACAGGCAGGGAGATCTCCCATCTGCCGGTTCACTCCCTAGATGGCCAAAATGGCCAGGGCTGGGCCAGGCCGAAGTCAGGAGCCAGGAGCTTCATCCAGGTCTCCCATGTGGGAACACTTGGGCCATCTTCCACTGCTTTTCCCAGGCCATTAGCACAGAGTTGGATTGGAAGCAGAGTAGTCAGGACACAAACTGGTGCCCCTGTGGGATGCTGACACCACAGGTGGCTTTACCTGCTAAGGGCTGGCCCCTACTTAGCAGATTAAGTGAATATCTGTACAGTACCTAAAGACACTTGACACACAGTCAGGCCGGGATCAGTGTCACTGTGATGGTCAAACAGGCACACAGTGATTAGACTGGTCCCCAGCACAGGTCCAGGCCTTAATGAAACTGTGGTGGATGCTTGCCACACAGCTGTGCTGCTGCCTTCTTGGGCTTCAGAGGCGAGAGTTGAAAAGCCAGCGTCAGGAGTTCTCGGCCATGCTGAGTCCTTCCAGGACGGAGCCATCCCGGTCTCCCAACCTGCCTGGCGTTAGGAGTGGCGGACTTTGGCCACCGTCATGGTGTCAGCATTCCGGAACAGGACCCCCAGGCTTTTGTCTTGAGCTCACACTCCCGGTAGGAGCTCAGCCAGTGCTTCCTGTGTGAATAAGTAGCGGCTGAGACCCTCTTCCAAAATGGTCACCAATGCTGCTGGTGATGCCCAGAGGCTGCCCTGGGCCATCTCGTCCTGCCTGGCAGGGTCGGAGGGGCAGAGCTGCCGCCTCCCAGCCCCCAGCCCAGTGTGCCTGGAGGAAAGGAAACTGATTCATCTGCCCACCCACTTCCTCCCGGCTCGGCAAACAGCAAACACCTGAAAGGGTTTGGGAGTGGTCCCACCGGAGCTGCTCCAGTGGCACCGACAGCAGAGGGGCGGGTCCGGAGCACAAGGGTATCAAGGTCACACAAACTGTAGCCAGCACTACTGGGTTTGCCTCACTTTTTTTTTTTTTAAAGATTTATTTATTTACTTGAAAGTCAGAGTTACACAGGGAGAGAAAGAGAGGCAGAGAGAGGGAGAGAGAGAGAGAGAGAGAGAGAGAAAGAGGTCTTCCATCAGCCGGTTCACTCCCTAGATGGCCGCAACAGCCGGAGTTGCGCCAATCAGAAGCCAGGAGCCAGGAGCTTCTTCCAGGTTTCCCATGTGGGTACAGGGACCCAGGGACTTGGGCCATCTTCTACTTCTTTCCCAGGCCACAGCAGAGAACTGGATCGGAAGTGGAGTAGCTGGGTCTAGAACCGGCGCCCACAGGGGATGCCTGAACTGCATGTGGAGGCTTTACCAGCTATGCCACAGCACTGGCCCTGCCTCACTTTTTTTAAGATCTGGAAATCCTGTAATTACATAAACATGCAGTGAACAACACGGATAGTGGAGGGTGACTTTCGGGCGTGGTTCTGTAGACAACGCTGCTTCCTGGGTCCCTGACCCTCATTTCAGTAGCAGGGAAAAGCTGGATCCAAATCGGCGTGCCACACCTTGGGGCTAGGCGCTGCAGTGTGCCGTGCCCTGCACCCGTACCCATGTTCCGGACGGCTGCAGAGGCGTGTCCACAGGGCTCCGGGGTGCCCCGCGTGTCGGCTCCGAGCCCCCGCTGCGCTTGCTGGTGCGTGTGTCGGTGCCACTCTGCTGCATGCCCCTCACCCTGTGCCTTTAGTGCGGTCTCTCCTGTACCCGGATCGCCGCGTCTCCTCACTCTGGGATGGACCCCAGCCTCCCTGCCCACGGCTGGTGCACACCGCATTTTCAGGACAGTTCCCCACTCCCGCGTCCACGTAGCTGTGGTCAATTCTGAATCCAAGAGGACAGCGGTTGATTCTCTCTAGAATGTTCCGGAAGCTTTCTCATGACCCAAGCGTGGGTCCTCTCCCTTCTGCCTGGGGAGTCCCCTGGATTTACTGGGGGGGAAGCAGGGTCCTTGCACACTCTGAGGGTTCTCTGTTTAACCGTTTCGTGCCCACAGGCGACACAGGAGAGTTCAGTCTGCACTTCAGTGCCTGGGGGAGAAGAGAAGGCTGGGTGACGCCCAAGACTGTCACAGGTGCCCGCCTGGGGACAGGGCTGAGTGCCGCCCTGCTGCCAGTTAATGGGGCCACAGCGGTGCTTCTAAAGAGCCCGGGGTCCGCCCACAGAAGCCGGCCACGCCCACTCCACGCAGCTTCCCTCGCTGGTGGCTCGCGAGGAGGCTCCTGGGCGGCAGAGCAGTGCGCTGGACTCTTCTCTTACTTAACTCAAAGTTCATTTTTAGCTCAGGCACAACGAGCCAGCTCTTTATACATTTATCACTCTGTAATGCACTTGGCAGCACACGCGAGATGCCCATAGCTGTCCATAACAGGGAGCGCGCTCCGCTTGGGCCAGACCTGTCTCAGCCCCTCGGCTGCCCCATTAAGTAGAAGAGTAAATTATTAATAGTGCTGACTAAAACCAAAACCCCAATGATGCAAATACAACCAACTGACACACACGAGAAACAGAAATATTTAAGACGGGAGAGGAAAGCTTGCTCCTCCCCCAAAAAACGTGTCCTCCCGTTCATCAGCGTCCCACGGAGAGCCAGGTATACAGAAGCCAAGAGCCTGCGGAGTCGTCGCCGGGGGCTTGCTGCCTTGCTATGTAAGGAAGGCTGCTTTCCTGGTCTCACCACTGTTTCTTCACAGGGAAAAGCTGTATCTAGGGCCAGTGTTACAGTGTGGTGGGTAAAGCTGCTTCCTGCAAGGCCAGCATCCCACATGGGCACCCATTTGTGGCTCGGCTGCTCCACCTCTGACCCAGTTCCCTGTGGATGGCCTGGGAAAGCAGCAGAAGATGGCCCAAGTGCTTGGGTCCCTGCCACCCATGTGTGAGACCCGGATGAAGCTCTTGGCTCCTGGCTTCAGCCTGGCCCAGCCCTACTGCAGCCATCTGGGGGGTGAGCCAGCAGATGGAAGACCTCTCCCCATCTCCGTAGCTCTGGCTTTCAAACAAATAAAAAAATCTTTAAAAAACAGAGAGAAAAGCTTCATCCAAAGCTCTTTGATTTTGTCCAACAAAACCGAGCAGTCCAGACGTACAGACCCAAGTCCTCCCCGGAGTGAAAGGCAGAGCCTGTGTCCCCCCAGGATCCCGGGAAATGCCAGCCTGCCAGCTGCGGGGTGGGCCGGACGTGGCAGGGGTTCCACAGCTCCCCAGCCTGGAGCCCCCTCTTCACCTGCAGGTGGGTCTGGAGCCTGGTGCAGAGGGGCGGGCGGCTCAGACCTTGCAGCGGGCTCACCGCGCGACAGGCGAGGGTCTCTCTTCCGGAGTCTCACATTGGACCAGCGAGGCCTGCCCTGGTGTTCCTGGTGCTCAGGCACAGGGCCCAGCACTGCCTTCAGTGTGGAGCTACAGCCGACAGGCCCGAGCTCCGCTGGGCTCCATGGAGTCCGTCCAGGAGGAGAAATGCTTGCCACCAGAAAAATGACACCCAGGACCCAGAAGTAAAAAGAGCAACAGGGAGCCAGAGAATTTCCCTCAACTCTCTCAGCCTCTCCCCCAGGTCACATCCAAGCTCCCAGGAAGTTGTTTTTATTTTAAATAAGTATTTACTTTTATTTCATTTAATTTGAAAGGGGGGGCAGGGGGAGAGAGAGAGAGAGAGAGAGTGAGAGCACAAAATATTCCATCCTTCCATCCACTGGTTCACTCCCTAAACGCCCACAACAGCTGGGGATGGACAAGGCTGAAGCCAGGAGCCTGGAGCTCCATCCGGGTCCTCCATGTGGGTGCCTGAGGCCCACGTGCTGGAGGCGTCACTATTGCACGCGCTAGCAGGAAGCGGGATGGGAAGCGGAGGAGCTGGAACGCGGTGTCCTGCACGGGTGTGCGGCTGCAAGGAGCACCGTGCCCTGGGCGTTTTCTACTAGGCTGTCTCGCGCCATCCATAGTGGTCTGCGTCGGGTGCTGTCACTGGCACCTGAGGCCCTCCCAGAATTGTGATAAAAGAGGGAAAAATGAACACTCAGGAACAAAATGAAAAGTCCATGATCTGAACAAACCTCAGAGATGATTGCAGAGTTACAAGACCCAGCAGAAAATCTTCTTAATTCCAAAACTTGGAGCCGCTATAGGAAATGCCAAAGGAAATAGAAATGAAACGTAAAAAGAGGAAACTTCTACCAAACAGGCACGATATATGTAATAAAGACGAAATTCAGGAGCCAGCGTTGTGCCATAATGGGTTAAGCCGCCGCCTGCAATGCTGGCGTTCCATACGGGCGCTGATTCGAGTCCTGGTTGCTCCTCTGCTGATCCAGCTCCCTGCTGATACACCTGGGGAAGCAAAAGACGGTGGCTCAGGCTCCTGGCTCCTGCTTTGGCCTGGCCCAGCCCTGGCCGTTGCAGCTATTTGGGGAGTGAACAAGTGGATGGGAGACCTCTCTCTCCACACCTCTGTCTCTCTGTAACTCTTCCTTTCAGATAAATAAAAAATAAAATTCAAAGGAAAAGTTGGGGAAAATTTCAATAAATACAATGTGAGTTTAATACATAGTTTCATAAAAATCAGTAAAAAGAAAATCAGGACCACAACAGAGAGTTGGAAAAAAACTAATGAGCAGATAGTTAACGGAATTTAATTCTACAAGTCCAGTTTGAAAACTGAAAATACAAGGCTCAAATTAATACTAATTTTTTAAAAGCGTATTTATTTATTTGAAAGGCAGAGTTACAGAGAGGCGGAAGCAGAGAGAGAAAGAGGGAGAGAGAGAGAGAGAGAGAGAGAAGTCTTCCATCCTCTGGTTCACTCTCCAAATTGCTGCTATGGCAGGAGCTAGGCCGATGATCTGAAGCCAGGATCCAGGAACTTCTTCCGGGTCTCCCACGTGGGTTCAGGGGCCCAAGGACCTGGGCCATCTTCCACTGCTTTCCCAGGCCACAGCAGAGAGCTGGATGGGAAGAGGAGCAGCCGGGACTCGAATCGACGCCCACATGGGATGCTGGCACTGCAGGCGGAGCTTTGCCTGCTATGCCACAGCGCCGGGACCCAATACTAATTTTTAAAACCAACTAATACAAGAGCCATGATAACAGTGGCCTTCTATTGGTTCTGGCATATTAATTTTTTGCTGGTGAGATACTTTGACATAACTTTTTTAGGAAGATAACTTAAAATTCTCAGCAAGTTGGATTCTGAAAATGCAAACACTCCTGGTTCAAGGAGGCTTCTTCTTTGTAGCAAACCATGCAGCAAGAACATAAAGGGACCCACGAGCCATACTGATGCTAGGAGGCGTGGTCATCACCAGCGCAGGTGGGCTTCGGTCAACTCAGGCAACAAGGCAAGGCCAGGGAGCAGGGAACCTTGTCGCTGTCATGAGATTCCAGCAGGGCCCCGGGCCAGGCTCTGCACTACGTTTCAGTGCTGTGTAACCAGTTACGTGAGGTCGGTGGCCTCACTGTGCTGTGGGCCCCATACCCGCTCACAGCACAAGCCGGCTCACGCCTGCCTCTGGTGAGGCTGGGAGGCTGAAATCAGCGGTGGGCTCGGCCTGGTGGGGTTCTGTGTGGGGCCTCTGGGGAAAAGCTGCTGTCCAGATAAGGACAGAGCTGACTTCCTTCGCCACTGGGACAGGGTCCCTGCTTCCTTGTTGGCTCCCGGGGGGACCCCATGAGCTCCCGTCGGAGGTCCCCGCCTACGGCCAAGGCGTTTCCTCTCCATTCCAAGGCAGCAAGGACAGAGGCTCCCTCACGCCCACAGGCGCGTGTGCTCCGCCTCCGCCTACCTGTGTGTGACCTCGGAAGCCAGACTTAAAGGCCGCCTGTCCAACATTTCTCTTCCGAGCACCCCAGAGGAGTGATCGCCGTGAACCTGCACTCCATCTGCACAGACCCGCGGGCCCCTCCCGCCCAGCAGGCTCCTCCACAGCCATGGCGGGCGCTTGTCCCGCAGTGAGACCTCCCTGTCCTGCCCGCCGTCTCCCTCGCTGGGCAGATCTGCTGTCCCCCGCAGAGCACCAGCTCCCCTTCCCCAGGTGCACAGCCACACTCGTGGCTCTCCTCCCGCCGAATCACACGGGTACGGGCGCTGGGACGCTCTGCCTAGTCCTGTGTCCAAGAGACGGAATCGCTAATTATCCTCAGAACTCTATGGAAATGCAAACATCAAGGTATTTATTTAGCAGCCAGCATTGTGGCACAGAGGGTTAAGCCGCTGCTTGTGATGCTGGTATGGGAGCTGGCTCATGTCCCGGCTGCTCCACTTCCAATCCAGCTCCCTGCTAATGGCCTGGGAGAGCAGTTGAAGATTCCCAAGTGTTTGTCACTCACGTGGGAGACCTGGATGGAGCTCCTGGCTCCTGGCATTGCCCTGGCCCTGTCCTGGCTGTTGCAGCCGTATGAGGAGTGAACCAACAGATGGAGGATCTATCCCTCTCTTGTCTGTGACTCTGTCAAAATAAATCTTCTAAAAAACTACTGATTCGAAGGTGGGGGTCAGGGGGAGTGGAGAGAACCAGCCTGCGAGTTTGCTCTCCAAACGCTCACAGCTGCCAGGGCTGGGCTGAGCGACGCCGGGAGCTGGACAGCTAAGCCAAGTCTCCAACGTGGTGGCCGGGATGCAGCCACCACCCGCTGGCTCCCAGGGTCTGTTGGAGCAGAAGCCGGAGTCAGGAGCTGCAGCCGGAGACGGAACTCAGGTACTCTGACGTAGGAACGTCTCAAGTGCTAAGCTATGGTGACAGCATCCAATACCTAGTAAATGTGTAATTTCTAAAATAAAAAGGCATCTGAAACCTGTCTGGACAATGCCAGAAATATGTCAGCTTCAGTAAAAAAAAAAAAAAAAAAAAAAAAAAAAAGGCAACAGCAGCTGCAGGAGGGCTGGCTCCCACCAATGGCAGTCACCTGACTCGGCCGCCTCCTGCACCCGCGGTCTGCCTCCCACAGTACAGGCTCTGCCACATGCAGGCCCCAGAGAAGCCCAGTCCTCGTGTCCAGCCCTCAGGCTCACATGCCCTGCCATTCAGAGGAACACGGAATGTCAGCTCAGGAAGCTCCCACCCAGGACAGCTGTTCTCCTTCCCAAAGGCCCAAGACACGGCCTGTGCCTCTGATCGGGTCCCAGAGCTGACTAAGTGGAGACCGTGGCCAGAAGCTGTGACACCAGGCCAGGCCTCAGCCTCGGGGCCACCCCTGTAGCTGGCAGTGGCGTCAGCGCCACCCACATCTCAGCCCAGAAGAGACGCAGCCGCACGGGACGGGGAGACTGCCCAGCAGAGAACATCCAGCACAGAGAGGAGCTGCACAAGCTCCAGGCTGCAAGGGAGGGCTCCCTGACGGACAGGGAGAACCCCCTCTGTGCGCGCCAGTCACCACGGCTGGCCCCTCTCGGGCCCCAGCCCACACAGACGAGTCTCCCTCAGCCCCCGCCAGTCCCCTGTGAAGTGCACTCCTGCTGCTGCCTGCCCTCAGAGGAGGAAGCGAAGGCTGATCCCTATCTTGCACGGAGCAGCATTTGCAGCGGCCGCCTGTCCACACTCGAGTCGTCCCCGCACGTGCACGCAGTTTGCACAGAGCCCGAAGCCGCACTGGCCCACGGAGCAGCCCCTCCCGTAACCGTCATTCCAGTAGGTGGGAATTTCACTTCCTTATTTCCAGGCATAAATAATTGCAGATGCAAAGCTGCAGTCTTATTTTAGACTGAAGCGTTGAGCATGCAGCTCTGAAATACTCAACAACACTCTGTATCCTTTTTTTTTTTTCTTTTGAGGAGGAAGAGGAGGAGGAGGCCTGAACCCGATTTTCTGCCAACAAGCCCTGCCATTAGCACAGCCCCGTCGGAGGAGACCGCGCTGGTGGGTTAGGCTCCTCCCCGATGCTGCAGCTGCTGCTCTCTTCATATCCACCCCGACAAACAAGTGGAGTCTGACTTAGCAGTCCACCGGGCACTCTGAGAGCCGGGCTCCATCGAAACCCACCGTCCGAGAGATGTTGGGCTGCCTGGCACACCCCAGCCACGCAGGGCTGGAGCTGGTGGGGCCCGAGAACACTTAAACAGGAGGCCTCTTGTTCAAAAAGCACAAGACACATTTTTCCTTCTTTTGACTTCTCTCTTTGAGAGTCTCCCTCTCTCCTTCTCTCTCTCTCTCTCTCTCTCTCTCTCTCTGCTTTTAATTTGCTACTTGCTATCTCGCGCCCAGGGCCGGAGCACACTCAGGGAAATTGCAGATTTGCTGAGGCCCTGGCTGCACGTCCCAGGCCAGGCCCACATCTCCTCTGTGCTGGCCCAGGGCAGGTGGCTGAGAACCCAGCAGGAGGTGGGGGAGAAGCCGTGGCCGGTGCTGGGGATGGCATGAGTGAGCAGAGGCCCTGGAGCAGCTCCGTGGCTGCAGGGATGCCACTGATAAAGCACATTTTCAAGATAAAGTGATCAAGAGTTTCAAGATGGCAGCCACAGGCGCCGCCCTGGTTGCTGACCTGTGAAGCCAGTCCTGTTGGCAGGCGTGTGGGTGGCGAGTGACTGAGTCCACCCACCTGTGACCTTAAAAGTGTGGCGTTTCCGTCCTGTGCCTCGGTCTCCTCGCCTGTCCACTGTGGCTAACCCAGGCCCTAGTGTGCACCGTGGAATGGAGCTGTCTCCTGGCACAGAGCCCTGGTAAACCACGGGGAGCTGCCTGGGGCGGGCGGCACTGCCCGGGGTGACTGACGGCCCTGGAGCTGCAGCTGCCCGGCAGCAGCCTCTGCAGGTGTGTGGTCAGGTGGGTGTGTGCAGCTCTGCTCTGCCTCTGATTCCCGACATTCAGGTTCTGAGCAGAGCCAGGGCCTTTGGGACTTCAAACGGAGGGGCGTGTCCAAGTGCCCCCAATGGCCAGCTCTCCGATGAGCTCCACGGACAGAGGACCTGCCGGACGTGCTGTCACCCAGGGACTCACGCGGGGGCCCTGTAAACCAGAGCCAGGCAGGAAGAGGCTGAGGCCGCGTTGTAGGCGGGGCTCAGTCTACACAGCAGGGAGTGGCAGGTGGGAGCAGGAAGAGGGGTGTGGGGTCCAAAGGAGAGGAGACACCTCGGGGGAGGGGCGATTGTGAACCCCACCTCTCCCCCAGGGCAGCCTTTCCCTCCTCCCCTGGAGAGGCATGGCCATGAACTGGGCATTCTGGGAGTGAACATCTGGGTGCTCTTCCAGCTCCCAGCCAGGCCAGGAGAAAGAAGGTGGCTCACAGCATGCACGTGTGTGCATGTTTTCAAGGACACACGTGGGGGCCGGTGCTGTGGAGCAGCAAGAAAAGCCGCCGTCTGCAGTGCCAGCATCCCATTGGGTGCCAATTCCACTCCCAGCTTCTCCGCTTCTGGTCCAGTTACCTGCTAATGGCCTTGGAAAGCAGCAGAAGATGGCCCAAGTGCTTGAGCCTCTGCATCCACGTGGGAGACCCAGAGGAAGCTCCTGGCTCTGGCCTGGCCCATCCGTGGCTGTGACAGCCATTTAGGGAGTGAACCAGCAGATACAAGGTCTCTCTCTCTTTGTCTCTCTCTCTCTCTCTCTCTTTCTGTAACTCTGACTTTCAAATAAATAAATAAATCGCTTTAAAAAAATATATAAAGGACACAGGCGGCAGGGGCTCGCAGAACCCACATGAGGCTGTGGTTTCAGAAATCCGGGTGGGTGGCTTCCTGCACGCAGGGCATGCTGGGGAGATGAGATACCGGCCCGCCACTCCCCTGCTCGGCGGTTTGGTGCTGGCCCTGCCTGCTGCTCCCGCCCTGCAGTTAGAGCAGAGGGAGCCCCCGCTGCCGGGAGGGGAGAGGCTCCCTGCACGGTGCCCGTGTACACGGCAACTTTGCCCGCACATAAGTGCAGCCCCCCTGAAATTTATGGTCAGCGCTGGGTGTGGCCACTGGACCGCAGGTGACAGGGCCGAGCTGCACTGTGTTTCCCACAGGGAAGGTTTGGGGTGCCTGCTTCCGGTTCTAGTTTTTTCTATCACAAATTTGAAACAGAACAGGCTGAGGTGATGAAAACAGGGGAGCAGTGTGGCTGGAATGTCTGGGGAGGAAGCCACTTCAGAGAGCACCCTCAGGGTGGGGCGCAGGAGGCAGGGCCTCCCTGCTCTGGGGGCCCAGAAAGGACTGGGGGGTACGCCAGCACCCCTGACTCCGAGGTCTGCAGTGAAACCCCCACAGGCTGTAGCACCTGTGCAGACACATGTGCTGGGAAGCCGGGGTCAGCAAGGGCTGTCTCCCAGCAGACTGACTCTCTCCGGGGAGGGAGGGGGGCAGGAGGCACCAGGGCTAGGGATAGAAACTCCCACGGGTGCAGACCGTGGATCGGCGAGCAGCAGGGGCCACATCAAGGCAGGAGGCAGAAGGAGCCAGGGAGGCAGTACAGCCCCCTAGCCCCATCCCACCCGCCCCATGCCCAGCACAGCAGAGGCCCCGCTCTGCCCCTGTCAAACCCAACACCTGCCCAGTGCTCGTCTCCCTCAGGGCGGTGGGAAGGGGCTCACCTGTCTGCTTGGTGAGACTGACCACCCAGCAGACCAGAGCCTGGGGCCCTGGCTCATGTTCACGGCTTTCCAGGGACCCTGCAGAGTTGCTTGTTAGGATTTGTTTGATGCTTTGAGGGCTGTCTTGTAACTGTACACACCTCTGGGTACCACGTGGCGTTCTGAGCCACTGTCACGCTCGCGTTCCCACGGTTCCCGCAAAGCTGTGCCGACTCCCGTTTAGCGCGGGAGGCCTCCTCCACCAAGAACTGCTGGCAGGGGCAGCTGCCGGGGACATTGTCTCTGGCCAATTTTCCGTCAGGGGTGTGATTTCTAGCTTGGCTCCTCGTGCCTGGAAGCACTGGGCCCGGCGGGTGATGTGGCCTCTGAGCTGCGGGACCCTCTCCGTGGGACGTGCTGTGCGCCTGGAGCTCCCTTCTTTGTCCTGACTTAGGATGAGGACCAGAGAGCTCACAGCCTGGACTTTTCTCCAATGCTTTCGAGCTTGCTTTCATTCAGCAAACCCTGCACCAAGGCTGCCCCGCAGCCTTGCGGTTTCCACCCTCACTGATTCTGGTCGTTTTAGTCTTTTAAATTGTGCGCCAACTTCAGACTGGTTTAGAAATGCAGAGAGGCCGGCGCCGCGGCTCACTAGGCTAATCCTCTGCCTTGCGGCGCAGGCACACCAGGTTCTAGTCCCGGTCGGGGCGCCGGATTCTGTCCTGGTTGCCCCTCTTCCAGGCCAGCTCTCTGCTGTGGCCAGGGAGGGCAGTGGAGGATGGCCCAAGTGCTTGGGCCCTGCACCCCATGGGAGACCAGGAGAAGAACCTGGCTCCTGCCATCGGATCAGCTCGGTGCACCGGCTACAGCGTGCCGGCCGCAGCGGCCATTGGAGGATGAACCAATGGCGAAAAAGGAAGACCTTTCTCTCTGTCTCTCTCACTGTACACTCTGCCTGTTAAAAAAAAAAAAAAAAGAAAGAAAGAAAAGAAAAGAAATGCAGAGAGCTGCTTGCAACAGTGTCAGCGCCAGCAAGGCCGCCCTGCGGGGGAATGGCAGGAGGGTGCCTGGAGTGTGGTTGTGGGCTCCCCCCACCTCGCGCCCCCGCACCGCTCTCCGTGGAGGGGGACGCTGGGGAGCCACCTTTCCCAGGCACCGCAGGAGCCTCAGCCTCCCAAGTCCAACTCAGAAATTCCACAACGGTGTGACCAAAAAGTTTTGTTCTTCAAAGAAACGGGTTTCCAGCCACAAACGAGTCACAGGCTCCCTCTGTCTCCTCCTAGTCTTCTTCATGAAACCTAAGACTTCCTTTCCCACCCACCTCCCTGGTGCCTCTCAGGCGCAGACACAGATCTGAAGTCGCCCACAGGAGACACAGCACCCACAGCAGAAGCTCCCTTGGAGCTCCTCTCTCTCCGGCCCCACATCCAATCCCACTGCCCAGGGCCCCACGCTGCCCCCTGAGCCCTCTGCAGGTGCTGCGCCTCCCGGCCCCAGGGGTCCTGCCCTGCCTCTGCCCCCAGGCCCTCAGGCATCAGGTCCCCAAGGAGTGGCTGACCCCGCCAGCTCGCCCACTCGCGTCGCCAGCCCCCCGCCCCACTGCCGTGAGGATTCTTCACCACGCCTGCTGAGGGGACTCCTAGAAAAACTGTGCGTGCACGAGATGAGACGAGAGCGTGAAGTCCCCAGGGACTTCTGGCCGCCCCCACGCACACGCTGTGTCGCGTCTGCCTGTCGCGCCGCGCGCCCGTCTTCCGGATCAGGAGACGCATCCAACATCTGGTCCCCTGCTGCTCCTCTTGGATCTGATGGCGTGTACTTTCGAGAGCGGATGAGTGAATGAATGAATGAGCCGGGAACCGACCGTAGCCAAGGCTCTGGGCTGCCTCCCGGGGCCCATGCACGGCTCTCATTCCCTCCTCTGGGTTCCGCCTCTTCCGATTCCTCTGATGGACGAGGCTGGCCAACGCCCATGTGCCCCGTTCTGAGTGCAGGCGTGCTGGGAAGCGTCCCTCCCTCTGGCCCTGCCTTGGGGACCAGCCACCCCTCACCCCATCCCCGCCGTGCACCAGGGGCCCGGGCTTTTCTCCCGCCACTCTCCCTTCACCGAGCTCCCTTTCCCCATTTCCAGGTGGGACACATTCCCATGGAGAGAGATAAGCTCTTGAGAGCGTCAGGTAGATTGGGATTCCAATCTGGCCTCCACTACTTATGGCCCCTCTAATGCAATGTTGCTGAAAAGATAAGACGTGCATCCAAGCCAGGGCGGCACGCTAGCAGCCCTGCCTGCCTCTCCCACTCCCCACGGCCCCTCCGCTCGGGCTCCTTCCAGGCCTTGGGTCCCCACAACGCCTCCATACCCCTACCCTAGTGAGCCTTTCTGCAGGGATTTTCTTCCGCCGGGCACGTCCGCGCACCTCCCAGCCGCGTACACCAGACGCTGGCCACGTCCACGCACCTCCCAGCCACGTACACCAGACGCTGGCCACGTCTGCGCACCTCCCAGCCGGCGGACACCAGACGCTGTTGTCTGAGTCTGGGCTGTCTCATCTCAACTACACCCTCTCCTTAAAGGACAAGCGGCCTGACCACACTTGTGCTCTGTTCGGCTGTTCTCCAGGAGGTACTCAGCACGTGCGGAGCACTCTGTCAGTTCATCCATGCATCCACTCAGTATCTGTTGAACGCGTGCTACATGGAAGGCAGGATGCCAGGCCCTGTAGAGCAATGCGTGAAGAGAAAGACACAGACTTGTTCTTGTATCCTAATCTGCAGCTAAAGCCAGACTTCCTAAGGCTCTGGTTCCTCTGCAAGGCTGCAGCGGTGAACTGAGATACATGTGCCCTATGTCTGTCCTCACAGACCAGACTGGGAGAGAAGCTGCACCAAATGAGAGATCAGTTCTAATTTTCTGGACATGCAGAATAAGGATGGGCCGGTGCTGTGGCATAGCAGGTAAAGCCACCACCTGCAGTGCCAGCATCTCATATGAGTGCCAGTTCGAGGCCCGGCTACTCCACTTCCAATCCAGCTCTCTGCTAATGGCCTGGGCAAGCAGTGGAAAATGGCCCAAGTCCCTGAGCCCCTGCACCTGTATGGGAGACCTGGAAGGAACTCCTAGCTCCTGGCTTCAGATCTGCCCAGGTACAGCCATTGCAGCCAACTGGGGAGTGATCCAGAGAATGGAAGACCTCTCTCTCTGTCTCTCTCTCTCTGCAACTCTGCCTTTCAAATAAATACATAAATCTTAAAAAAAAAAGGCTTCATTAAAAAAACAAAAGTGAAAACAAGACTAAGGAGAGATGGGGAGGATGAGGATGCTCTTACAGATTGTTGGAGTAAAACAATGTTACTGAATTTTCAGTCTTTTCGTTCAGGAAAAAGAAGACGTGCATTTCTGAACTACTCTGAAGTTTCGCAGCTCAGCCATGATTCCTCTGGGCAGAGGGTGCTCTGCCGCATCGCACCAGCAGCTGTGGGCCTCCTCCCTCAGTTCACTTCCTGTTGGTTCAACACCGGGTGGCTTTGACACTTTGGAATGAGAACCAAATCCAGGGTGACTCACTGGCTCACTCACCTGTCCTAGAAAAGGCAGGAGACACAGGGGACCTGCTCTCCCCCTCCTGGTTGCCAGCCATCGTCACAGCTCTCCTTGGAAATGTCCAGAAGAAATGGTAATCAACTGGCTGAAAAGTGAAGCTGACCAGTAGGCTCCAGGCAGCACGGAGCCCCCTGCCCTCCCTGCCCACCCACTCCTCAGCTCTCAGCACCATCCAGAAATGCAGGCTCGGGACCACGGCTCAGAGCGGAAACTCGCCGACCGTCTCTCCAGTCTTCACCATGTGCTGTGCAAATGTGCGTGGTGGGTTACACAGCCAGTCTCAGTGTGGGCAACCTCATTACCGGAACAAGTCCCCCAGTGGCAAAGCAGGAGAGAAAGAGGCGGAGGGTCCCCAGGGAGTGTCAGGACCTGTGCACCTGCTTACTACTCTCCATGAGACCGTCACGCCCTGGGCCCCTCTGTCCACCTTTTCAAAGGAGTTTGAGACCCGGGCGTGGGAGGTCTGGGCTGCCTGCAGCGCCACCCTGCCTCCAGAGACCGTCAAAACTGCCAGGGATGATGGAGCCCAGAGAGTCCCCAGCCGTGTGTGGCCTGCCTGCTGATTGCCGGGGCCAAGGAAGTAAGGGGAGTGTGTGAGGGAGACTTGGGCAGGTGCTGGACACGTCTGCCTGGCCCTTTCCACTCAGGGTCAAACAGCTGCACGCCACAGTGACTTTCTCTTTTCCTTTTTTTTTTTTTTTTCTCAAAGAATTTCTGGCCCCTTCAACACCAGGAAGTTCTGGGAATCGGGCACAAAATACCACCATGATATTTCCAGCCCAAATAGGCACTGAGAGTTCAGAGTTCTCAGATGAGGGTTCAGCTTCTTGATGCTTATCTAGCCTGAACGTGTGAGCCGTCCAAGGTGCAGTAGCCCCAGCGCCAGGGAGCGCCGGGCGCCTCACTTCCCGTAAGGGGCTGGTTTTTGTTTTTGCTTTTGTCCCCATGCTGCTTGGACTGAGGAGGGGGTCAGTTCTCCACCGTGGCTGCTTAGCCCAGTAGTAAATACTGCCCACAAGGAGCCGCGAGCAGAGAACAGTCAAAGTCCACGCAGTGAAGTGCTGACAGAGGGGAGGACACTGTGTCCTGGGTGCCTGCGAGCCCAGATACGGATCTCTCCCCCACTCAGGCCCCCTCCCGGTGCCCAGGGAGTGGTGCACTCACAAGGGGTTGCCGGGAGCAGTGGGGAGCGAATGGCAGGCCAGCAGCGACTGGAGCCGGGCCCTGGACTTTGCAAAGCACGCTGGTCTCACTTCATCTTCCCAGGCAGGGGCCATGTCGCAGCTGGGACTTCGAGGCTCGCCGGCGTAGAGCGACAACCACAATTGGGTGACCCGGGGCGGTGGCTGGAATCCAGGCTCCTGCTCCCCGCGCTCTGTGGCTAATACTGAAAGAGACTTTCTTAGAACAGCAGTGCCTGGAACAGCAGCGGGAGGCATCGCGGCCCTCGGGAGAGTCAGCCTGGCTCATGAAAACCCCTCGGGCTTCGGCTGCAACCACTTCCATTCCTGTTTTGGCCCCTTTATATTAATCACGGCTTCTCAGCTTCTTGGTACGTCCCTCGAGGAGTTGCCGCATTTCTATGAACTGTTGCTGCTGAGAAATGAGACGTCTCCCGCCCCTCATCCCAGGGATTCTAGGGGCTGCCCGCACCGGGGAATCTGCAGACACCGAACCAGGAAGACAAGGCTCCTGCCTCAGTGGGGCTGGGCGCCCACAGCGCGCTTCTTACCTGGTGGGGATGGGGGAATTGTGTTTGCATTCCGTATGGGAGCTAGCGATGGTTCTACATCTTTAACAGGTTGAAAACGCTCGGAAGAAGGCTATGCTGTGACACACAGAATTTCAGCGTTCACACATCCAGCTTCCTTGGCACGCAGTCACACCCTTTCAACTACCTGATGTCCGTGTTTCTCTTTCTTAACTCTACGGCTGCAGAGCTGAATAGCCGGTTCAGAGCTCCTACGGCTTAAGAGGCCTGAACTAGTCTCCATCTGGTCCTTCGAGAAACAAGCAAGACGTGTGCTGATCCTGCTCTATACTGAACCGTACACTGCCTCGCATGTACGGCATGCGCCGCGAGCCTCTTGGGTTTAGTTTGCCTTTCTGCTTGGAGCGTTGCCCGCGAGACGCGTGGGGTTTTGGTCTGATGCTAAGATGTCTGCTGTCCTGTCTGAACTGCACCCACAGGTTTTGATATGTGCAGTTTTCATTTTCTTTCAATTGAAAATATTTTAAAATTTCTCTTGTGACCTTGTTCTTTGACCCACTTGTTATTTAGAAGTATGTTGTTAAATTTCCAAAAAGTTGGGATTTTCCCAGATTTCTTTCATTGTGGGTCTCTCTTCTAATTCCATTGTGGTCAGAGAACATGTTTATTGTGATTTCCATCCTCTGAATTTCTTGAGCGTTCTCTGTGATCCAGCGTCCGGTGTGTGTGTGGCGAATGTGCCATGTGCAATGGAGAGGGATGCGTAGTGGGCAGGCAGTGGTGGAGGCTCCACGCACGTCGGGGGAGCTGCCGGAGAAGGCTGTCCACGTCTCCGTGTGCTTGCTCACTTTCTGACCACTTGTTGGTCCGTCACTGACAAGTGGAGTGTGGAAATCTCCGGCTGTTCCACTGCACACTACGTATGTATCCTCCCGAATCTGTCAGGTTTTGCCTCATGTATTGTTGGCTCTGTTTTACAGTGCGTACACATTCAAATGATATATAGTTCTGCTGTGTTGACATTTTATCATTAGGAAATATCTATCTTTAACAATATTTTTGTTGTCGAAGTCTTCTGTTACAATAGAATTCTAGTTATTTTATGGTTCTTGCTTGCATGGTTTATATTTTCATCCTTTCCATCTCTACTACTGTCTTTAAGATTTATTTCTTGTGGACAGCATACGGTGAGGTCATTTTTATTGTCTGATAATCCACTCCTTTTGAATGAACTGTTCAGCGCATTTACATTTAAGGTAATTATTCAGATGGAAGAATTTATGGCTGCCAGTTTTAAAAATCTATTTTCTTTTTGTCTCATTTCTTGTGTTTTTATTCTATTTCTCCTTCACTTCCTTCTTTCTTTGCTAAATAGTTTTAGCACACTCTTTAAAAAAGATTTGTTTATTTTTTGAAAGGTAGAGTGACAGAAAGGGGGGGGGGAGAAATAGTCCATTCATTGTCTTATTTTCCAAATGGCTGCAATAGCTGGGACTGGTGCAGGCCGAAGCCAGAAGCCAGAAGCCAGGAGCTCCATCCAGGTCTCCCACCAGGGTGAAGGGACCCCGGCACTTGGAGAATCTGCTACTGATTTCCGAGGAGCCTCAGCCGGGAGCTGGATTGGAGTGGGGCGGCCAGGACTTGAACTGGCCCTGGGACGTGGGATGCCGGCACTGCGAGCGCTCGCCTGACCTGCCGTGGCACAGTGCCGGCCCGTAGCACTCTTTGATTCATCTCATTTTTAAAACCATATTCAAAACATTTTTCTTAACAGTTCTCTGGATATTTCAATTTCTAGATTTTCTTATCACCATCTGCTTCAGAGAAAAACTTGGCTCAAATGTATCTCCTTTTGAGGGACATTTCTCATATATGTTATGTCTTTAAGGATGTTAACCTAAGCATTATAGGTATTGCTTTATACAATCTTATATTTTTTAAAGAAGTTAAGAAAAAATAAGAAAATACATCTATAGAGTGTTTTCTGTCTCTGGAGTCCAGAGAGTGACCATTTCCTCCTGTAGGCTTCACACATTTGCTGGTGCCACTTCCTTTTAGCCAGAAGTATTTCTTGAAAGGGAGATCTGCTACTAGTGTACTTTCTCAGTCATTGTTTATCTGGGGATATTTTTATCTCTCCTTCATTGCAAAACTCATTTATTTATTTATTTTATTTTTGACAGGAAGAGTGGACAGTGAGAGAGAGAGACAGAGAGAAAGGTCTTCCTTTATCGTTGGTTCACCCTCCAATGGCTGCTGTGGCCGGCGCACCGTGCTGATCCGATGGCAGGAGCCAGGTGCTTCTCCTGGTCTCCCATGGGGTGCAGGGCCCAAGCACTTGGGCCATCCTCCACTGCACTCCCGGGCCACAGGAGAGAGCTGGCCTGGAAGAAGGGCAACCGGGACAGAATCTGGCGCCCCGACCGGGACTAGAACCCGGTGTGCCGGCGCCACAAGGCGGAGGATTAGCCTAGTGAGCCACGGCGCCGGCCTAAAACTTATTTATTTGAAAGAGGGGTGAGAGCCTCCATTTGCTTGTTCACTCCCTAGATGCCCACGGCTGCTGGTCCGGGCCAAGCTGAAGACGGGAGCCTGGAACTCACTCAGTCGAGGTGTTCCACAGTGTAGCAGGATCTCAACTACTTGAGCCATCACCAGAGTGCACATTAGCAGGAAGCTAGAATCTGAAGTGGAGTTGGGCTTACACCCAGGAACTCCAATAATGGAACTGGTGTTCCAAGTGACATCTTAACTGCTGTGGCAAATACCCACTCCTCTCCTTCATTTCCTTAAAGATTTATTTATTTATTTGAGAGGCAGAGTTACAAAGAGATGGAGAGAACGAGAGAGAGAGAGAGATTGATCTTCAGTGCTGGGCTGATTCGAAGCCAGGAGCCAGGAGCTTCTTCCGGGTCTTCCACGCTGGTGCAGGGGCCCAGGCACTTGGGCCATCTTTTACTGCTTTCCCAGGCCATAGCAGAGAGCTGGATTGGAAGTGGAGCAGCTGGGACTCGAACCGGCCTCCATATGGGATGCCAGCACTGCAGGTGGAGGATTAACCTACTATACCACAGTGCCGGCCCCTCTCCGTCATTTTTGAAGGATAGTTTGACTTAACGTTTAATTGTTGATTGGCAGTTTTCTTTTTTTTTTTTTAACACTTGGAATATTTCATTCCATTGTCTCTGGACTCCAGGATTTCTGACGAGAAGGCAACATTCCTGTCTGTATATGGCCAGTCCTTCCCTGTAGATGCGCCTGTGATGTTCTTGTCTTTTAAAAATGTGACAAGACATCTCTAGGTATGGATTTCCTAATGTTTGTTTATGTTGGGTGTCATGAAGCATCTTGGATCTAGAGATTATTATTTTCACGTCAAATTTTGGAATCTTTTAGCCTCTACTTCGTCAAATAATTTTTATGCTCTTTTCTATCTCTCATATTCTTTTGGGATTCCTACTATCTGTATGTTAATACACCCAGTGTTCTGCCATAAGCCTTTGAGGCTTTGTTCACTTTTGTTCCATCTTTTTTGCTATTCCTATGAAGTAATGTCTATTTATATTTTGGTGTTAGTTACTATTCTGTCATCTCAAATATGTGGGTGAGCCCCAAGGAGTTTTTCATTTCAGATGTTTTTCTTTTCAACTGCAGCTTTTCTAGTTGTTTTGCTAAAAAAAAAAAAAAAAAAAAAACCACTGATCTTGTTATTAATATTATTTGTTTAATATATTGATCAAGTTGCATGTTTATTTCTAACACGATCTTGATGGCATGGTTGAGGCCTAACTGAATTTGTATCTAATTAAATTCATGTACTCTAAAAATTATACGTATATCAGAACATATGCATATTATAAATATAGATAGAAAGAAAGATAGATAGATCAGTAAATTAGATCAGTGATATAGAGTGGAGTGAAAACAAGAGAAACTCTACTAAATATAGGGACACAGAGATGACAGAGAACTTGGTAATGACAGAGGGCAGAGACAAAGACTCAGCAAACATTTTAGATGTTCTAGAACAATCAGCATGGAAGCCGTAAGAAGGCCAAAGTGAGTGAGACACCCTTGAGCTTGCAGAGAAGTGCCTTGAGGCGAGGCCAAGTGACGGAAAGGAGCCCACCAGAGCCACGTGGCAGCACTCTGGCCTGTAGGCTGTCAGTGACAGCAAGAAGTCTCGAGAACATCAGGGGAAAAAGAGGAAAATGAAGAAGCTGGTGACAGATCACTGCCTGAAAACTTTCCCAGTAACAGCATTTGTGAGAAGAAAACAGAGAAGCAACATTTGTACAAATTTTGGTGCAAGAGACACAACTCCAGAATGCTATATACCACCAAATTTTATTACAACATGGAAGTTTACAGAAACCTTTCCAAATATTCAAAAAATACCACTTATATAACTTTCTTTTGATAATGCTGTGTAAGTTTATTTCAGTTGACCAAGAAATGAATCAAAATTAATTAATTTAAAATTGAAAAGTTAAGGTTTCAAAGGGCTAGAGGTGAAAATCAAATTTAAGTAGTAAGAGTGGATTAAAATTAAATACATATGTTCATGGTGTTCCTGCAGCAGAAAATAAAATAACTTTGTAGCAGTCATCTATGTGGTACACATGGCAGGGAGCCCAAGTTCCATCTCACAGGTGAATTCTGACCTGTTTCCCCAGCTGCCTACTGTGAAGGGTTAGGAGACTACCTCTGACTCAGAGGGACAGAAGTCAGCGGTATTTCCTGTGATCAACCCAGGGCGCTCGCCCCAGAAGCCCAAGTGGGCGAAAGGTCTCACCTGCCACTCATGGAACTCCCGTGTTTCCACAACCTAGAAACCACTGCAGTCTGCAAAACTCACCATCTACACAAAAATCAGGATCTCAGCTTTGTGAAGCGTTAACAGAGGAAGCCACAGAATAACCAAGCAATGCTCTAGGTAATAATCTGTCTTTTAAATACACAGAAAACCTCAGAACAATCACAAACCATCATGGACGTTCAAATTGGGATTTCATGTGCCAGTGGTTAAAACCTAGACCATCACTCTCTCACATGAAAAGGTCTATTGAACATTTTCTCCGCGAGTCCACAGAATACAAGTTTGACATTAAAAATAGAGGTTTTTAGAACAAATAACAAGGGAATGCTGCATGTCAACTCAGCATCGTGGATATCGACAGGACATGCCATATTATCAATGTCCCCAAACATCTTCAACAGGTAACTGTAAGCTTTAATCAGATAATAGACTTGGATCCCCGCGGACTGTGAGAATTCACTTAAATACTGCAATACCCACTAGGAAACTCAAACAAGGAAATGTCTAAAGCAATAGAAATAGCTCAGGATGACAAAATCTAAAAGTAGAGGACAGAAGACAATATCCTGGATTCAGCAACAGGATGGAGGCGGGCAGCCACACAGGTGGAAGATCTCATGCAAATACACACGGGGGTCCTTGCAGTGCTGGGACCCTTCTGAATCCTGGCTGCTGTGGAGAGGGCATGGGCCCATGCGCGTACCAAACTGACAGAACACACACACACACACACACACACGCACACACAGTGGAATGGGAAATGCGGATGAGATGCAGGCTTTGCACGGATGTCAGAGCATGGCTGTGAGACTGTGCTGGACCTGCGAGAGGAGTTACCGCAGGGAAACCACACAGGGAGTGCGTGACATCTCCATTGCCTATTGTAGCTGCACGTAACTCCACAATCAGCTCAAACCTTTAAAAAGGAAAAATAAAAAACTTCCTCCAAAAATGTAAAATCAATTAGACCAAAAAGCAGGATGAGGGCTCTACCGTTCTCGGTAAAATACTTACCAATATGCCAAGGAAGCACACTGCAATCTACAGAGTGAACGCTCGAAGATCCAGAAAGACTGTCGCTACCAAGTTATCCGCATGGGAGAAAAGGAAGGATTTGTTTTTTTGTTAAATCAGGCCAAACTAGCTGGCGTCGTGGCTCAATAGGCTAATCCTCCACCTTGCGGCGCCGGCACACCGGGTTCTAGTCCCGGTTGGGGCGCCGGATTCTGTCCCGGTTGCCCCTCTTCCAGGCCAGCTCTCTGCTGTGGCCCGGGAGTGCAGTGGAGGATGGCCCAGGTGCTTGGGCCCTGCACCCCATGGGAGACCAGGAAAAGCACCTGGCTCCTGGCTCCTGCCATCGGATCAGCGCGGTGCGCCGGCTGCAGCGGCGGCCATTGGAGGGTGAACCAACGGCAAAGGAAGACCTTTCCCTCTCTGTCTCTCTCTCTCACTGTCCACTCTGCCTGTCAAAAATAAAAAAAATAAAAAAAAAATCAGGCCAAACTAAGAAAAGATGGGAAAAGAAACGAAGCACAGAACAGGTGCAACAAATAGAAAATAAATAGCAAAATGGTGGATTCAGATATAAATACAAAAGTAGTTACAGTAACGAAAATCAGTAAGATTTAAAAAGGCTGATTGTCAGACTGAATTAAAATGACTGAAAAGCAAGTAAGATTTGCATCTTCGATATAAAGCACAGAGAATCTGGGAGTTCTTTCTGTGAGGAAGTCAATCAAGTGGACAAATCCCTGGCCTGGAGGATAAAAGAATTATGAGAAAAGCAGACATCACCAATATTAGGGCTACGAAAGGGAACATTCGTAAGAAATTGTGGACATTAAAATCTGACACTTGGGTATTAGTAAAAGCTTTATTCCAATAAATTTGACAATTCAGAGAAAAATCCCTAGAAAAATACAACTTCCTCAAATTAGCACAACTAGAAATAGAGTATTTGAGTAATCATCTATCTAATGAAGAAATAGATTCTGTCATGAAATTCTTCCAGAAAACTCCCAGCCCGAGTGGCCTCAGTGGAGAATCCTTCCACATACTCCTAGACGACAGATCAATAGGAACCTTCCCACTCACTTCATAAAGCTAGCGTAGTCTGTATACCTTCAAAGAACAACACAATCAAGGAAAATTAGCAGCCAAATATTTCTCACGATCACAAATGCAAAACTCCTGATCAAACTTTTAACTAGATCCAGTAATATACTAAACAATACCACATCACAACTAAGTTGGGTTTACTTTAGGAAGTCAAATTTTGTCTAATATCTGAACACTCACCAAGGTAACTTTCTGCATTTACAGATTAAGGGGCAACATCGTATGATGAACTCCATAGATGAAGAAAAGTCAGGTGATAAAACTGAATACTCGTTCATGACGAAAAGTCTTAGGAAACTAGAAATCTTTTATAAAGTTATTATGTGTTTATTTGAAGGCAGTGTTACTGAGAGAGGGAGAAAGAGGAGAGAGAGAGAGAGAGAGAGAGAGAGCGAGCTAGAGAGAGCATTTCTGTCCCTGGTTCACTTCCCCAAGTGGCCGCAACAGCTAGGGCTATGTCAGACTGAAACCGGGAGCCTGGAACTCCACACGGCTTCCCACGGGTGGCAGGGCCCAAGTGTTTGGGCCATCTTCTGCTGCTTTCCCAGGTGCGTTAACAGGGAGCTGGGTCAGAAGTGGAGCAGCCGGGATGCCAGCTTTGCCAGTGATGACTTTACCTGCTGCATCATGACGCGGGCTCCTCCTTTCTGAACCTTATAAACAGCATTCCCAAACACCAAACCTGCGGCTGCCTGCACTAGGCTGAGTTAGCGCCTTCCAGAGATCAGCCAAAAATTCTGGACAAAACCTGGAGATGAATGACCACCGGCGGGTCCTGTAGAGACTTGATGGGTGTCAGAAACCAGCCTTTCTCGGCTGGCTTTTGGCCGGTAGGGCCCTGGTTTGTGTGGTGAGACTGAAGTGGGCTGTCTGAGCAGACTAGGCTGAGGCTTGACCCCCAGGGAGGACAGGCAGGGACACTGGAGAGGCACTAATTGAATAAGAAGGATCAGGAAGGACGGGTTTCTGTCTCTGAGAGGGACATATTTACAGATGTGGATATATTTACAGATGTGGACATATTTACAGATGGTCTAAGCATGGACAGCCACGGCACCTCTCTAGCTCTGTCCCCAGGAAGGAGTCGAAACTCGACATCAATGGCAGTGGGCACAGCTGACCCCAGTCCCTGCTTTAGAAATACCACCCGCGACCTCACGGAACCAGGGCCGACTCCAGGGCTGGGCCTCACAGAACACGACATGAACCCGCAATACCTTGAGTCAGAAAGAAAGGAAGCTGTTCACGTTTGAAGGCGAGTATGCTGTAAAGACAGAGAAGACACCCGCCGTTCAAACCTGGAAGAAGTGGAGTGCATAACACATGACAGCAGGGGACCAGTCGGCTTTCTGTCACTTTAGCTAAAATACCCGAAGGGCTACTCCCGGAGCATGAAGCTTCATCCAGGCTACGGTCTGGAGGCTCTCAGCTCAGGATCAGGCAGTTCCCGACGGTCCCGTGGGTCTGGCGAGGCGAGTGATGGAGGCTGGTGACGGTGGAGCGAGGGGAGAGAACGATCACTAGTGATCCAGGAAGCAGAGAGAGAAGCTGAGCCGAATCCAGCTGGTATAACCGACCTTCCCACAGGTTCTCTTCGGAAGACAGCCCCAGTGATCCGAAGAGCTCCCCTGGGCCCACCTCCTTGACACCACTATTAAATCAAGTCTCCACCCTTAATCCAGAAACCATGAAACAAGACATTGGGTACCAAGTACCCAATACATGGGCCTTTGGAGGGCATCCAAGCTATTATCCAAACCATAGCAGAGAGCAAGGGTTAAGTCCGTTGAATTAAATAGGCAACTATGGGTCCATACTGATATAATAATGAACTAATGAATACATTATAAATTTAATGAGGCATGAGATGTTTGTACAGTTTCAAAGTGTCTGCCCCTCCCCAAAAAAAAACCAAAGTAGCTGCCCATAAAGTGCTTGTTTAACAAAAAGGCAAAAGGGACTCTTTTACAGTGGAGAAACCCAGCGACACTACCTTAAAATTAATACACAAAGCTAGCGTCATCAGTAACGGGACAAATCAAAGCTGCGTTCCACCTGATAGGATTTTCTCAGGACACAGCAGGACAAATCATGAGAAGACACCAGCCAAATCCAACCTGGGAGAAATTTCTCAACTAACTTGCAGGTTGAAAAAGACTAAAATTATAAAGATGAGTATTGCAGGTTTCCAAACTTCATCTTTTTGCTATAGAGGGCATTTTGGGGCCGCTTGGTAATATTTGAACAGTGTTAGTGGATTGTATGATAGTAATGCAGCAATGTTAATTTCATTTTAATGGGCTTAAGGAAGGTTTTTGGGGGTAATTTTTAGAAAATACAAGGATAGTGTGGGACTGATGAGTTATGTCTACAACCAACTACTAAACAATTCGAGGAGACACACTCTTAGTAGTGGTTTTGAACTTTTCTCTAAATTTGGGATTGTCTCAAAAACACTGTTAACAAATGAAAATGTTCAACTTGGAAAACTATTTGCATCAGCATGTTTGGAGTGTAAGGTGAAGGAAGAAAGAGTAAGACAGTGCGTGTGAAGTGTTTGAAGATGTGCAGGGAAGTGGAGCCAGAGTCTAATCAGCCGCATGTTTGATGTTTTAGGGTCTTACAGAAGAAAACATCATGGTCTGTTCTGCATTCCTGCAGCTTGGCCAGAAACAGAAAGAAGAGTGTGGTGAAATTAAAGAGACAGGTGACTGTGTGTAAAGCGAGGTGGAGGTCACTGGACCAGACCTGGGGCACTGTGCCTGCTGGGTAGTGAACTGAGACTGGACAGTGGGGAGAAAGAGCAGTTGCAGGGAGGCGAACTCGTAATGGGATAAGGAGCAGGCGGGAGACAGAGAATGGAAGCCTCGGCAATCAGATGAATAGCAAATATTCAGGATTTTCATGTCTCATTCTACCCGGACCCTTCCTAAAGCATTCCAGAATCGAAACTCCATTGCACAAATGTGCAGCGCTGGTCGGCGTGGCGCTGGACAGGCAGAAGAGAAGCTGAGAGCCCAGGGCTGGGACACTCTGAGTGGGGGGAGCTGGGGAAAGGGATTTCCGGTGCCTGATTGTGCTCATGGCATTCGTGGGAGGTCTTGGGGCAGCGCCAGCACAGGCTCAGAGTGACAGCTGTCTAACGACCTGCTGTACAGGCAGGTGCCAGGGGGCAGAGATGTACGTCAGAGACCAGGGAACAGGGCCGAACCGGCTGACAACAGCAAACCTTCTTAGGCCTGAGCAGAAGAAGGAAGGGAGAGGGAGTCTGGGCCAATAGCAGAGTGGCCGGAGGTGGGATGATGTGAGGACAGGCCCACTGGGACACTCCTAGAACCTGTTCTGAGGATGTCTGTCCTGTTTTCCGTGGCCTCCTGAGCTTATCGGGCAGGCACAGAGACAGGCTGAGCAGGACATGCCCAGGGCTTCTCCATTCCAAGAACGACCTGGGCACGTTAGAGACGCCATCGGCTTGATCCTCGCTAGCAAGCTGCCAGGGGGCACACTATTCAGACCTGGGTTTTAGATAAGGAACCCGAGGCAGACAGCCTGCAGAGCTCGCTTCAGTGGGAGGCACGGCGCTGCCTGGCCCCAGAGCCCAACTAACTTCTGCAGTGCTAATTGGACTCAGCTCTCCTTCAAGCACAAAGGCACACAGCGCGATGCCAGGAGAAACACGGGCGTGCATTTGTCCTAGTGTGCAGTTAGAGGTGTAGACTTCGGTGGCTGACTGTGAAAGCTTGAAATATTAACTCTGACCCACAGTGCATGCTAGAATTTTAGTGTTGAACTAGTTGCCAATTTATCACTTTCTCCTTTAACTGGTTCCGAAATTGAAGCAGCTTTACAAAAAGGAAACTGGATAGTAAAACTCACGGCAGGAGCTATTGAACCGTGTTGAAGAAAACAGAGCAGTCTGCTAGCCTCTCTCAATGCTGCTTCTCTCTCTGTCTCTCCCTCTCTCTCTCATGAATCCATTGCTTCACAGAGACTGTAGAAAAATGACACAAAACAAGATAAAACAAAACAAAAAGACCCCTGTTTTTAAATAACCAGACAACTGATATTTTATGAATTTGTTGTGACTTGCAGATCATAATAAAGTGTTTTATAAGCACTGGCTATGCTTGTAAAAATGCATTTAAAATTGTTCAAAATCATGTTAGTTATAATACATATTTTTAGTCACACACAAATATTTTGTCTTGCACAAAATAGGGTGGCAGCCAGTTTAGGCTTTGCTGTAACTCAGTGTTGTCATTTGGTTTAATTTGTTGATGACTTCAGATGCCGCGTCCTGCTCAGGTCCCCTGAATGAATGCTTGGAAAGGCAGGGAGTCCGTTTCGCTGGGACTTGGGCTTAGAGCCGCTGGCTGCTCTCGGCAGGCAATCGCACAGCTGCCCTCGGGTGTTTCAGCACGGGCGGCACTCACTCCCCCAGGCCACAGTGACGGAGGCCTCGCCACTGCCCATCCACTCACTGCTACCCCGGAGTGACACTGGCATTGTGACTCTGATAAGAATTTCCCTGATTACTAATGAGATTGAGCATATTTTCATATTTTATTTTCCTCTTGTACTAAGAGAAATAGCTAGTCCACATATCTACTGTAACATTACCTTCACATTTGTATGCTGAAAATATTTATTTTATGGAAAAAATACCTGCTCAATGATGTATGTTAGAAAGACCTTAGCCTCATGTGTATTATCATCTCACATCTTTGTGCTACCACAGTTTTTTTAAAGTTTTTTTTATTTATTTGAAAGACAGAATTATAGAGAGGGGTAGGGACAAAGAGAGAGAGGTCTTCCATCCACTGGTTCACTCCCCAGATGGCCGCAATGGCTGGAGCTATGCCAATCCGAAGCCAGGAGTCAGGAGCTTCTTCCAAGTCTCCCATGCAGGTCTCCAAGCACCTGGGCCATCTTCTGCTGCTTTCCCAGGCCATAGCAGAGAGCTGGGTCAGAAAAGGAGCAGCCAGGACTTGAACTGGTGTCCATATGCCAGCACTTCAGGCCAGGGCGTTAACACACTGTGCCACAGCGCCGACCCCTGTGCTACCTCAATTTTAAGAACAACTGACCAGTCATCTCCTTAATGGAGTTTTGTGGTTTTTTTTTTTTTTTCTATCTTCAAGGAATTCTTGGAGTGGGTGCTTAGCTTAGTGATTGAGTTGCACCCACAATGGGGTGCCTGGGTTTGACTTCTGCCTTTAGTTCCTGACTCCAGCTTCAAACTACACAGACCCTGGGAGACAACAATGACAGCTCAGGTGACTGACTTCCTTCCTCCTCATCTGGAGCGGTTCCTGATTCTGCCCTAGCTACTGCAGGCAACTGGGGCATAAACCAGCAGATGGAAGCTCTCGCTCTCTCACTCTCTGTTGCTCTGCCTTTCAAGTAGATGAAAATAACTAAACATCAAAAAACAAGAAATAATAAGCACAAACTAAAATCTTCCTCACCCCTGGTAATAGTCAGCTATACTATGTCTCCTTGAAGTTTTATAGCTTTGCTTTGAACATTTATATTTTCACACTTAGATCTTAAAATTACATTAAAATGGTTTTAGTGTATTGTGTGAGATAAGGATCATAGTTCACGACTCTGTCTCATATAAAAGCAGCTGTTCCTATACTGGTTCCCATGACCTCCAACACTAGCACCATCTGCAACAACCACAGCCAGCCCACACTCCCACCAACACCAGCTCCACGTGCAGTGACTACAGCCAGCCCACACTCCCACCAACACCAGCTCCACATGCAGTGACTACAGTCAGCCCACACTCCCACCAACACCAGCTTGGGTGCACTGACTCCAGCTCATGGACTACAGTCATGTGCACTGACCCCAGCTCATGGACTACAGTCATGTGCACTGACTCCAGCTCATGGACTACAGTCATGTGCACTGACTCCAGCTCATGGACTACAGTCATGTGCACTGACCCCAGCTCATGGACTACAGTCATGTGCACTGACTCCAGCTCATGGACTACAGTCATGTGCACTGACCCCAGCTCATGGACTACAGTCATGTGCACTGACCCCAGCTCATGGACTACAGTCGTGTTCACTGACCCCAGCTCATGGACTACAGTCGTGTGCACTGACTGCAGCTCATGGACTACAGTCATGTGCACTGGCTGTAGCTCATGGACTACAGTCGTGTGCACTGACTACAGCTCATAGACAACAGTCGCGTGCACTGACTACAGCTCATGGACTACAGTCGTGTGCACTGACTCCAGCTCATAGATTATAGTCGTGTGCACTAACTACAGCTCATGGACTACAGTCACGTGTAGTGACTACAGCTCATGGACTATAGTCGCATTCACTGACTACAGCTCATGGACTACAGTCGTGTGCACTGACTACAGCTCATGGACTACAGTCGTGTGCACTGACTACAGCTCATGGACTATAGTCGCATTCACTGACTACAGCTCATGGACTACAGTCGTGCGCACTGACTACAGCTCATGGACTACAGTCGTGTGCACTAACTACAGCTCATGGACTACAGTCGTGTGCACTGACTACAGCTCATGGACTATAGTCGTGTACACTGACTACAGCTCGTGGACTACAGTCGTGTGCACTGATTACAGCTCATACTTCCTCCAACATCAGCTCCATCTGCAATGACTAGTCTGCCCGTACTTCTTTTAGTAGTGCAGGAGTGAGTGCAAACCTCTCATTCCGACTAACACTTGGTTGTGTCTTGCTTCCTAATTTTGTTACCTATAAACTTTATTGCTAGTTCCCATTATTGACTGAAGTACTTAATTTTGATGTGACATTTTAATAGTTTTTTTTAACATAAGTTTTATGGTTCTGTCACTCTTCTAGATCACTAAGGTATTGCCCTTTATTTTTCTCAATTAACTTTTTAGTTTTCTCTTTCATATTTAAATCTTTTTTCAAGGATTTCTTTATTTATTTGAAAGAGTTTCAGAGAGAGAGAGAGGAGAGACTGATCTTCCACCTGCTGGTCCACTCCCCTTTGGCTACAGTGGTGCGGGCTGGGCCAGCCCAAAGCCAGGAGCCAGGAACTTCAGCCTGGACTCTCTTGGATGGCAGGAGCCCAAGCACTTGGCTCATCTTCAGCCGCTGTTCCTAGGCCATTAGCAGGGAGCTGGAGAGGAAGTGGAGCAGCCAAGACCCATACCAACGCCCACATGGGAGGCCTGCATCACAGGTGGCAGTTTTGCCCTCCCCACCAGAACACTGGCCACAGCATTTAAATCTTTAATTCAGCTGGATCTGTGTTGTCCTCCTAGTAGCCACGAACCCAACGTGCTTAGCGAACGTTTCAAAGGTAGCATCCGGGGAACTGATGCTTTACCTTATTTATTTTTAATTAATTTAAATTTGCAAACTAACTCAGTGTGAACATTGTATCATGTTTGTTGTCTTGATGGGTGCGAGTCGCACTTCACAGCTGTGTTGTGTCAGTGACTGTTCTGTTGAGTGTCAGGCATATGTTCGATTAGTACACGCAAGCATTACAATCTAATCGGTGTCAACCAATTGATATAGTTCGAAAGATCTTTCTATGCTGTGTTTGTTTGAACATATTAGGAAAAGATCAAGAGTTGGAGTGCCACGTTTGTTAATTGCGATAAGTAATTAAATTAAAATGTTTATTGTTATTTAATGGATGTATTTGACTTATTTTTCAAGCCTAAGAATTAGTATTGTCAAACCATACATGTAAAATGAAATCCTACTACTGACGCAGAAGTGTGTAAAATGATTGGAACCACAAAGAAGAAGAGAGATTGGAAAAAGTACATCAAAACTCCCTGATAAATGGCAATTATAAACTGCTGTAGCAGAGCCAAAAACAATGCTAAATCACAAAGATAACAAGGTGGGGAGCACTGAGATGTTTTCAGCAAATGTATAGTGAATTTGATGTCTACTCTCAGCAGTCACGGAAACGGATACAAAGTAATCAACTGAAATCAGAATTAAATGGCCAACACAAAAGTTGCAAGTGATTTTTAACCGACCGATCATAAAATCTGTGACATCGGTAAAGGGTCTTAAATGCTTGTATGGGGAGAGACACCATAGGAAGATGATAACAGAAATTATTAAGTTATGGAGACTTGGGGAGATATGAGGAAAAGACTGAAAGAGTTTCACTGTCAGCAAAACACCACAGTCAGGCCCCTTCAGAGCTGCCCATTAAGCCCAATACCTACCTTTCTTTCTTATTTTTTAGATTTATTGTATTTATTTGAAAGGCAGAGTTAGAGACAGAAACAGAGAGAGAGAGAGAGAGAGAGAGAGAGAGAGAGAGGGAGAGAGAGAGAGAGAGGTCTTCTATCTGCTGGTTCACTCCCCAGAATGGCCACAAAGGCTGGAGCCGGGCTGGTCCGAGGCCAGGAGCCAGGTCTCCCACGCAGGTGCAGGACCCAGGAGTTGGGCCTCCCTCTACTGCTTTCCCAGGCATATTATTAGGGAGCTGGATTGGAAGCAGAGCAGCTGGGACTAGAACTGGCGCCCATATGGCATGCCTGCACTGGAGGTTGAGGCTTTACTCGCTATGCCACGACACCTACCCCTAAGCCCAGTACCTTTCTGGCCATGCCAACCATCACAACTTCTTACAGCCAATCATGTCACATGATATGAGATGCTACTCAGCCAGAATTGTGGGTATGTTTTATTTCAGTCAACTTCCAAAGAAACATAGCGATACTGTTAAGTCACAGCTCTTGGCGTTAAGCTTGTGGCATACATAGTCTTGAATTTTTTTCTTAAGAGAACAATTTCAGACAGATAGAAAATGAGCTCCCACCACAGACAGATGGAAAATGAGCTCCCACCACAAAAGACAGATGTTAGCTTAAAAATCTGGTTTCATTAGAATCTTGAAACAATACAGATGTTTCTCTTGTAGCTTCATTCTACAAAATGATAAATATTGAAAGTAGTTTTGTTCAGTTTTCTGAAAATTTTTAGCTTTCGTTAAAGGTACCCTGGATATATTTACAAGCATCTTTTAGTAGAAAAATGCAAATGACATGACTCATCATTAGTTTATGAAAGGGTTGGAAGAAAGAGAAGAAAATGAAATTAGTAATTTTGTGTTATTTGCCAATTCTAGCTGCTTAGGTGGTGACAGTGTATGACAAGGACTTTCTTTAGTGTTAACTTCAAGAAACAAAGTTCAATTCATTTCTTGAAACAAAGTGATGTTTATCAAATATTCAGAGGTCAAAGAGAACCCCTTGCAATATAGTGCGTATTTTCTGACGATATCAAATTATGCATGATTAAGCTCAATTTGAAGCGCCAACCTGTGAATTAGCTAGGCAAGAATGAGAATTTGTTAAAATCGAAACTTTCCATAATATAAATTAGTCACTATAAGTTTATACATTTTCCAACAAGAAATCAATAGATACAAGATTCTAATTGCAATCCACAGCATAATGTAAATTGGCTGTAAAAACTACAAGAAAAAAATGGGTCTCGCTTTTGGGTGGCAGGGACCTAACTACTTGAGCCATCACCTTCTGCTTACCAAAAAATGCACTAGCAGAAAGCTGGAATTAGGGGGGGAGCCTGCACTCACACCCAGTCCTCCAATGACAGGCAGATGTCCCAAATGAGAGCTTAACTGATGCATCAGACGCTCACCCTAACCCTCATACACACAGCTTTCTAACAGATTTGGAAATGCAGTGGTGAGGGTGACATTCTGAGAAAGCATGACACAAATCTGGGCACACTGTAGAATCCCAAGTCAGTCAAGGATCAGGGAAGAAATGGATCATTTTATCGTGAATTTCCACCAAAAACCTGGCTATGGATGTATAAGACATGTGAGGTACTTCAAAAAGTTTATGGAAAATGGAATTAGGGAATTATTTTAGGTGCAAGCATTTTTAAAATCCATGTATAGTCTTTTTCTAGTATGCATTTCCATGAACTTTTTGAAGGTCTTCCTGTGGGTCATTTTGTTTCAAATTTTAAAGAATTTTCTTTCCAAAATCACATAATCTGTTTTAGAGTAAGGAAGAAGCTGAAAACTATGGCTGTATCACAAATCCAAGGCGAGTAGGAGAGCAAAATATACCAACTCACAAAGAACCATGTGCGAACCCGGATCACTTCTGAATATGATTCAAAGACTTCCATCAGTTCCATCAGCTACTGTTGTCTGCTTACTGCGATGCACACTGAACGGAAGGTCCCCACAGAGACAGGAAAATGGCTTAATGTCTGGGAATCCTCTCACAGGGCGTGATACAACCACAGACCAAATAAGAATTCAAGAAGTCCTGCTGCTCCAGGTATTATAGAAATTTTAGATAGATGGATCAATAGATAGATAGATAGATCTATAGCTTGATAGTAGATAAATCTTTGATATCTAATTTTTTTTTAAATCTTGGTCTATTAAGGGTAGAAAGACATTTTGACATCAGGCATTAAGTGTGTTAATTAAATAAACATTAAGTGTGTTTCCGTGTGTAAAGCAGCAGCAGGTACCCTATTTCAGAGTGATCCATTAGAAACGACTTCATTTACAAAGTGAAACAACGAATGCACTCATTAGTTAACACAGTCCCAGGACCGGTAGCCAACAGTGAGAAACGAATCACAGATTGGAGCGTAGACAAGATGTTTACTGTTTGCAGATGACGTAACTTATCTGTAGAAAATGCTGCAACGTGAAACGCAGAAAGGATTAGAGCCAATAAGATATCAGTGTACTGGGCAGACAGGAAGGACTTTCTTTAATACCAGCAGTAAATAGCTGGAAAGGTGTTGCTAGGAGATTCAACTGACAAGGACACCATCAGCCCACAATATAAACTGTGGCCCCACTAAGAATACGAGGACAAACTAAGACTCCTTCAGGACTTCCTCCTGGCCAGGGAAGAGTACCAGGGGAGGGCCAGAGGGCAGGGGTCCCTCTCTGAGGCTGGGTTCAAAGTGTCTCCCTCCACTCCCTCCCTCCTCCTCCTCTGGCCTCCCAAAGCTTGGACCTCAAGACTCTGAGCCCCCAGAGCCTTCCTCCCCACTCTGGTCCTCCTGAGTTCACCCAGGAGGGAAGAGGAAGCGAGGGTGGGAGGCCTCTGCGGGCCACTCTCTCAGTGGTCATTGCTGGAGGCTAGTGACCTAGCCCTGCTGCTAATGAAGTGAGCGTTTGTTTCTCCCGGGGGGAAGACCCAGCACCCAGTTCATGATTCAAAAGCCTCCTCCCACACCAGAAACTGCACATTTTCTTGGACTTGGTTTCTCCTGAAAAATGGACAAGGAAGGGAAACACGTACAGGAAGAGAGCTCAGCTCCGATGTCAACAGGGACATCACGCAGGCTCCCTCTTTCCCTCTCTGCGCTCTTTAATCTACAAGGTTGTCAACTGTCAATTTTCTTTTTCTTTTTTTTCTTTTTTGACAGGCAGAGTGGACAGTGAGAGAGAGAGAGAGACAAAGAGCAAGATCTTCCTTTTCTGTTGGTTCACCCTCCAATGGCCACTGCGGCCAGGGCACCACACTGATCTGAAGCCAGGAGCCAGGTGCTTCTCCTGGTCTCCCATGCGGGTGCAGGGCCCAAGCACTTGGGCCATCCTCCACTGCACTCCCTGGCCACAGCAGAGAGCTGGACTGGAAGAGGAACAACCAGGACAGAATCCGGCGCCCCAACCGGGACTAGAACCCAGTGTGCTGGTGCCGCAGGTGGAGGATTAGCTTACTAAGCCGCGGCACCGGCCAATTGTCAATTTTCAAATAAGACTTGTGCTATGATGTGCCAAGTGCTAGGTAAAGTGTGGGGTAAAACTAAGACTGTGTGCACACAGCTGGCTCTCCGTGCTCACTGCTTTCACACTGGCAGACTCGTACTGTGGATTGAAAAGTCAAAAAAAAAAAATTCCGGAAAGTTCTAAAAAGCAAAACTCAAATTTGATGTGTGCCAAAAACTACACCACGTCCACTCAAATGAAGAGAGGTGCAGGTATTGTGTTAGGTATTGTAAGGCCTCTAGGGATGAGTTAGAGTATGTGGAAGGATTTGTGTAGGCTATGTGCAAATACTATACCATTTTACGTGAGGGATTTGAGTAAACTGATCCCCATGGATACAGAGCGACAACTGTACAAACATACGTGCAAATGTACACACACACGCGTGAACAAGGGGACTTCAGAAGGTCAGAATCAAACCCAGACACTCTGATATAGAACCAGGGCGTTTTTAACTGCTGAGCTAAACACCCTAAACTCCGCACAAAGTTTTTGAAGCACTCTCGTATGTATTTCTCTTGGTGCACGCACACGCGCGTGCACACACACACATACACATTCTAATTATGAAAATACAATGGTAAAAGACTGCAAAGAAAGGTGAGTTTTCTGGAGGGTGATATTTTAGGTGAATTTAGGATATTTTCTGGGTTTTTCCAAATGCTTATGAAGAACATGGATTATTGTTTAATATCTAGGAAAGAATATCCTGAGGATCTTTGAAGAATACAGCAGTTTGAATTACTGAACCCCAGTTTTGATTGCTACACCCTGGCATGTGCTCCACACTACATGTGACCCAGATTTCTGCTCAAGAGCCATTGCCAGGCCGCCATCTAACAGTACTGCCACCTGCTGGTGAGTTACTACAATTGCAGGCCCAGCTAGCTTCCAAGGTAACCCTGGTCCCTAAATTTTTTCCCTTTGGTGACACGTCTTGGTAGGGACGCATGCCATCTAATGCATATCTTTGTTCTTTAATGGAGAGTGCTGTGTTTGGACCCTGATTTCTTTACTGGAGAGTGCTGTGTTTGGACCCTGATGAGCAGCCTGGTCTCCAAAGTACCCAAACAGTTGCAACTGGGTTCCCTATAAAGATGTGTTTAAGATGGTTTGGAAGCAGGGAGGCATGCTAGAAAAATGTCAGGATATCCATGGCAAGAACTAGCAAGGCTCTGAACCAAGACTCCCCCCTGGGGGGCTGACGGCAGAGACAGCAGCGTGAGGTAGGTGCTGGATCAGCAGCACCGAGCAACTGAGCCGTATGGGTGTCGGGCGGGGGCTTCGGCCTTCTGACATGAGCAGGCTAAGGAAATCCTCACACGTTGTGGTGAGAAGAGATGTTGGATAATGAAGTATTCAGCCAGCCCTCTTAAGTGTAGCTGGTCCCCGTGGCTTATTTATGCATGTGCAGGTGATTCATTGAACAGAGTCTTGCTCAAATTAACCCAGTGATCCTCCTTTGAGTTGCCTCCTGTTATCCCTCCATAGCACCGTAATTTGTTTCTGTCCTGGGTCCTTTATTGCCAGAGTCCAAACGATGACCTCTTGGTTTTTAGTACAAATTACACTCTTTGTGACCAGGTGATCCCTGGATGATTGAATTTTGCACAGAATCTCTTTGTTCATTCTGGTTTATGTAGAAAAATGTTCTCCAGAGATGACTTTTGATTCTTAAGTCTAAAACTCAAAAAAATAAACACAACCTACACTCACTCCTTGGAGTGTAAAGTGGCTTTCTACCTGGAGGAGCTGTGCGTTCTGTCCTAACCGCCTCCTGGGATAGACGGGTCTTTCCTGCTGTCCCCTCTCCCCTCAGTCCCCATCTCCCGGGACACCTGGTCCACGTTTCTGAATTCCAATTCACATGGGACTGCCTCACCAGGAGTAGATATGGTTTATAATCTAATTACACATCCCGAAAGCATTGGGGAGAACCAAATGAGCAAGTTAACACAACCACGCAAACACTCAGTTTTTCAAAGCTAAGACCTGTGTTTTGTCATATCTTGAATAATGGAAGTCATTCTATGATCTATATGTGACCAATACATATGTTTTGGTCACACGGTGCCTTCGTTATCTGAGAGGCTCACCTGTAGGGACTCAGTAATGTGTCCCCTTTCTGAACGCTGGCAGCTGTTATAACTCTGTGGCGTCTAACCGTCAGTGGCATCCTGGAATGAAGAAAATAGAGCACAGGCCTCGGGAGAAGCTCTGTCTTGGTCAGGAAGGCCAAGGACGGAAAGTTCCGCGGGGTAATCTGAGAACTTAAGTAATGCGGAGGGTCATCCTGTCTGTTCATTTGCAAAGTTCAGCCCCAGAGCCGTCCTTGTCTGGAGCCAATGGGAGATCTATACTTACATTTTAGGACAAGACTTTCTTCCTCTCAACCCTAAAATACTGTGGAGGATCGACAGAAAAGAGGAGAAATGTTTCTAACTGGAAGAGGTTTGTTTTGCTTTTCTCATTGAACAGGAAAAGCAATTTAATAGAAATTTAGAACCAAAGATTTCACCAGACACACAAAGATGGAGTCCCTCATAAACACAAATACATTAAAATGCCCAGGACTTTGCTGGAGGAGAGATGGCGGAGGAAGAGAGGTGTTCTTGGAGCCTTGTGTTTGGCGGTGTCATTATTTTCTTTGTTGAACTAAACACGTGGGAGGAATTGTCAGCGATTAGGCATTGCCAAGGCCCGTGGGAGCACTGGCCCTTGCAAAGGCTGACAAGCATCTCATTCACCGAGTGAGGAGGTGATGAAGGCTCCGAGCCCCCACAGGAGCGGACAGGGACTCCAGGGCTCCAGCAGCAGTCACAATGTCACATCCCTGAGGGGGACAAGGACACCGCAAGCCGGGCTCTGAGAGACGCTCTTCCGGCTCTGAACGGCACAGGATGATTGCAGACCAGCAGCGAGCCAGGGAACACACGTGATTTGGTGCTAGTGGTGGCGTGGACCACACTTATCCCTGCACAAGGGTTTTGGTGCTCACGCACGCACGTAGGTGGATTCTCCCCCACCGCTGGGTTTTAAGTCAATCGGGAAGTGTTACCATCTATGATAGAAAGAACAAAATGAGGAAGGTGACCTTTAGTTGAAGTAGGAAATTAATTCTTAGAACTGCTGGCTCGAAACCCAAGTGCTGAACCCTCCAGTAGTAGGTAATGACGCAAGGGGCTCCCGGTGTCAACGGCAGCTCGGTGGGTGAGCTGGCTGTGAGAGTCCCCGGGAGCAGGGAACCTTTGTTCCCAACAGAAAATGCTGGGTACTTACCACCACTGAAGCAAGGAATGAGCATCCCTGCCCCCTCACCCAGTTTCCAAGTAACCGGAGCTCCCTGCAGGACCGGAGGGTGAGGGCGCTGCGGCTTGCTTGGCTTCAGTTCTGCAGACATTCCTGGGAGTCATCCTGTGGAGATGAAGGATCCGGAAGGTGCAGAGGAGAGAGCTCTGGTTCTGGAATCCCAAGTCTTGGCCAGGAGTCTTGTCCGGGCCCACGGATCCCTGGCCCCCTGGGAGTGCGCTGGGGGCAGTTGCAGCTGTGAGCTCAGAGGACTGCAGCGGAATTGGGGTCATTTACTTAGAGTGCTCTATCTTCTAAAAAAGTAATATTCTCTTTGGATAAAATAAAGACATTTTCTGGAACTTTCCCATTTCTGACTTTCTGCCCAATCTAACACAGGTACCTAACACACGCTGTGCTAACCATGGTCGGCCTGCAGGTTATCCAACATCAGCATGGAGACCATGCATGCGAATTAGACGGCAGATGAAATCCTAGTAAGTTGCTACCTTGGGGGACATAACTACTGCAGTGTTGGCCCGTGTATACGTTTCAGCCCAAGGCCACCACCCCTTCACCTACCTGCCCCGAGCGGTAGAAAGCCAGCCCGACAGAAACAGAAGAGGAAGCGCCTTAGGGGTCCGGGCGCCAGGAGCCATCGCATTGTGCCCTGCTGAGGCGGCTGAGCCAGATGGCTTCGGAGACTCTGTCCGCAGCCATGGTACTGCAGCGCGGCCTGGCGCTCTCCTGGCCCGGCGCAAACCGGACTTCATTTTCCATTCGCTAGAGACCCTGCGCACATCCCAGCGCCAGCCCCGACTGTCCCTGCCCGCACTTTTCCCTCGGCACACAGCCTGAGAGGTGCTCCAGCCCGATGCATCCCAGCGGCCATGCACCAGCCCATCCACACGTCCCTTCTCAGGAATCTTTTCCATCCCCGGCTGAGTCTTAGAAAATTCAAACCAGGCTAGATGCCTGAGTGTTATCCACATCTCTTGCCTTCTTGGTATTGGATCCTGAATTCTTCTTCTTCTTCTTAAGGTTTTATTTATTTATTTGAGAGACAAAGTTGCAGAGAGAGAGGTCTTCCATCCTCTGGTTCACTTCCCAAATGGCTGCAATGGCCAGAGTTGATCCAATCAGGAGCCAGGAGCTTCCTCCTGGTCTCCCGTGTGGGTGCAGGGGCACAAGCACTTGGGTCACGTTCCTCTGCTTCCCAGGCCACAGCAGAGAGCTGGATTGGAAGAGGCACAGCCAGGACACAAACTGACGCCTATATGGGATGCTGGCACCACAGGCAGAGGCTTGGCCTACTACACCACAGTGCCAGCCTCTGAATTATTTATTTACCTATCAGAATATTTAATGCCAAGTCTTGGTATGCATACCTGTGATTCCATATCCAGATTTAACAAGTTTTAAATCCAAGTTGTGGCAAATATATTCATATTTTGTCAGGTAAATGGAGTTCTTGACAATTAGAACACATGTTTTTTATTTTTGCACAAATGTTTGTCTCCCTACAGAAACTGTTCCCAGCTCCCATCAGGATGCATGAGCCAAGGTGACGCGCGGAAGCCCATCCTCAGGCCATCCCGGCTGTGCTGCGCGGGACTGTGGGAAGTCGGGGTGGCCACCCTAGGTCCTGGAGGATTACTGCTAAACCCACCATGTCACGGAGTCCTGACAATAGGGCAGCTGATTAGGGCTGTGCACAGTCAGGGTTGAAGAAAATCTTCTCAGCCCATCAAAACTAACTCCATTTGGAAAAGCCCGCCTTTGGCCTTGTGAAGACTTTTCTGACTGCATATTGTTTGGGTTGGTTTCATGCAGCCTAACTAATGGAGAATGATGGATGTGCGTCACTTATTTTTCTAAATTATTCACAATTCCTTGAAGTAGAGGAAATACTGCAGGGGGTATATTCCTGGCAGACAGTGTGATGCAGTAGAATGGCTGTGAGGCAGAGACTGAAGACACTGGCTTAAATTCTGCCTCAGATGCCCAGGAGGTGTGGAAACCTGAGAACGTCAGGTTAGCCCTCAGATTCCCAGCTGGCTCCTTCATTCATTCAATCATTCATTCACTCATCGTTTACATTTCTGTTAAGCTCCAGGAAGACTTATGCTCTAAGTTGGACATTGTACTTCTGGGTTTTTTTTTCCTTCTTTAAAATGGCAATGGCACTATTTCCTTGGTTTCCAAAATATTTGCTATAAAATATACATATAAAATATATAAACATATTTTCAATACATTAAAAATATAAAAATTTTCAAGCATGTGCAAGTATCTTGTGAAGTTTAATTAAAGTGTGGCACAATTGTTGATTATACTTTTTTATTTTCTGTTTTATTTATGCATTTATTTATTTTAAAAAAATGTACTTATTTGAAAAGCAGAGTTACAGAGAGAGAACGTGAAAGAGAGAGAGACTGTCCATCTGCTGGTTCACTTCCCAAATGCTGCAACAGCCAGGGCTGGGTTGGGTCAGAACAAGGAGCCAGGAGCTTCTTCAGGGTCTCCCACGTGAGTGGCAGGGGCTGAAGCACTTGAGCCATCCCCTGCTGCTTTCCCAGGTACATTAGCAGAGAGCTGGATCAGAAGTGGAGCACCCGGGACTTGAACTGGCACCCCTATGGGTGCTGACACTACAGGCTGTGGCTTTAACCTTCTGAGTCACAGCACTGGCTCCCTATTGCACTTTTTAAAAATTGTAGTAAAATACACAAAACATGAAAATCATTTAAAAATATGAAAATTTAGTCATTTTAAGTATAAATTCTAATGGCATTCAGTACATTCAGAACATTCTGCAAACAGCCCCACTATCTAGTTTCAGAACTTTTGTAACTCCATGCAGCCTTTCAACCCTCTGTTACCTTGCTGAACCCACTGATTAAGTCTTCAGTCTATTCTACATACAAGATCATATCATCTGCAAATATAGTTTCCCACCTTCCTTCCTAACATGAAGACATTCCTGTAATTAAAAAAAAAGTCCAAAGACAGAGAGAGTAGCGAGAGACTGAAGAGGCAGCTACCTCCCACCCACTGTTTCAATCCCAAATGCCCACAATAAAGGGATGCAGCCTTGGGCCAGGTCAAAACCAGGAGCTAGGAAATCAATCAGAGTTTCCCATGTTGCAGGCATCACCTAACGTCTCCCAAGGGCACCTTGGCAGGAGGCTGGAATAGGAGCAGAGCCAGGCCTTGACTCAGGCACTGCAACATGGCTGAGGTGTCCCAGGCACCTTTGCCATTTACCACTGCCCAGTCCCGAAGGCCTTTACCCCATGCTCGTCCTAGTTGCTGTGACCAGAACTCTCAGCACAGCGTAGAATCCAAGGGGAGAGCGGACATCCTTGTCTTGTTCCTCATCTTGGGGGGAAAGCACTAGTCCTCCCTGCTAAGTTCGCTGTGGGCTGTTTGTAACTACCTTGATCAGTCTCCAGGCGTCTCCATTTTCTCATGGTTTTCTGGGTGTTTCTGTCATAATGGGGGTGGGATTTTTGGCAAGTGCTTTCCAGTGGCATCAGTTTAGATGACCACATGCACCACAGTCTTCATTCTGTTGCTATGGGTATCACATTAATTGACTTCCAGATGTCAAGCCAATGTTAAATTCTTGGGATATATCCCACTCAGTGTGCATAGACATGGTGTATCATTTGTTGCTGAATTAGATTTGCTAGTATTTTCTTGAGTGTTTTTGCAACTATGTTCATATAGGACACTGGTCTTTGTGTGATGCCTTTGTCTGGTGTCAGTGGGGATTTAAAACTCCAGGGTGAGGGCAGGAGTGGTCCCCTGGAGGCGGCCAGTTGGGGAAACTTCTCCAGTGACGTAATGCGGGAGGTGCAGGAGAGGGCGCACAGTGCTACTGTTTGTCTTGGACACCTCTGAGGCTCGTGAACTTCGCATTGGCGGAAGAGACAGGACCTAAGCCTTGCACTGTGCATAATCTGCAGGGCCCTGGCATTGGGTGGGATGCGTCTTGAATGGGTATGGCTCTGCCCGCCTCTTGTTCTTCTGTCTTTAAGGACTGAACCATGAAAAGCCTGTTGAAAATAACATGAACCTGTTTCACTCGCATGGCCTAAGTATGCTTCCCGTAAATGTTCGGATTCCTCTTTGAGTCATAACATTAACTGGAATGAGTGACGATGAAGCAGAAAGCTAGTGCTCCCAATATTTTTGTGAGAATGTGACCAGGTGACTCTATTTAACTTTCCCCAAGCAAAGTGTGTGTGTGTGTGTGTGTGTGTGTGTGTGTGTAGGACTAAATACAGTTCCATCTTGAACACCTGGTGAGGACTGTAAGGTGATTGCAGGGATTTGGGGATGTGGCTTATGTCCACAGGTGAAATTGTTGCACAGGGTGAAACAGCTACCGCAGGCGCAAGTCAGTTTCGTGTTGTAGGCTGCCTATTTTCAGTTTTCACAGTGACTCTGACATTGATTTGAGGCTGCTGGATTTTCTATCGACGAGCTACACGCAGACGCCTAATCCTGGGATTCTGGAGAATTAGGGGAAGGGAGCCCAGGCACTCGGGGCCGCGCTGCTGCAGGCAGCTGGACTGCTCCCCACTTGGCCCCAGCGCCTCCATGTGCTTGGCCCCTCTGTTTCTTGCTAAGTGCGGCGACTGACTGCTCCCCGCCAACGCCACTGCCTTCCCTCTTTGGAGATCCTCACCCCTGTCCAGCTCCATCTCCCTGGTGAGTGCCAAACTTGCGGGCATGGAGTTGTCACTAATTCACGTCACTCCGGTCACTCCTCTGGCCTCCTGCGCCTTCAGCAAGGTACACGCTCTTTCTTTTTTTTAAGATTTATTTATTTATTTGAAAGTCATGGTTACACAGAGGGAGGAGAGGCAGAGAGAGAGAGAGAGGTTGGTCTTCTATCCGACGGCACATGCTCTTTCTAGGAGAAATAGACCTGCAGTCAGGCAGCCAGGTAGGGGCAGGCCAGGGTCTGGCCACTGCGTAAGGCGTTGGAGGGGCCTCTGGGGCTGAGCATGCTGTCAGGGGCTGTGTGGGAGACTGCAAGGGCACAGAAATCCATCCCAGTGTGGGGGCAGGAAAGCTGTAGGGGTGAGGAAAGCAGGAGTGACAGGATCCAGCTGGAAACGGAGGGCGGGCATGTCAGGAAAACGGTGCCAGGTGACAGGGATGCTGCTGTTGCAGACTCCAAAGGCATGAGCCCTACCAGAGCAGGGCGTTCAGAGGACTGGCTGGAGACTGAAGGCCCTCAGCGTCATCGCCCTCAGACAGGGCACGCAGGAAAGCGACTGGACATCCCCCTCCACCCAGCGAGAAGGCAGCATGATGGAAGTGCATCCTTCCAAGACCTCAGACCTCTGGAGCGTTGGTGCAAGTTTGGACGGAGATGTGACCGGAGAGCTGGAGCCCCAAAGCAACAGAGACGCAGCGTCTAACCTGTCTTTGCCGAGTCCCCACCTAGCCATGGTTCTCTGTTTGTGCAGCATCGTCCGCAGGGTCTCCAAGGCTTCACTGCCAGGGTTCCCAGCCTGGGGACTGGGGGGCTGGACACCCCGACGCTGAGTGTCAGGACCACCTGCAGGAAGGTAGAATTCTCGCTCTTCAGCGGGACTCCTGATGAAAAGGCAGGCTCTGGCGCGTTGGTGGGTGACCCGGGTGCTGCTCGCCCTGGGCCCTGTGTGGCAAGGTCCTGGCTGTGAAATCTCAGGCGTGGAGCCCCGCGCTCCAGATCCGGCACTCTGCTTCCTCATCAGCAACCCAGTGCCCTTGTGCCTCTCGTCCTTGCTGCCTCTGTGCCTGCAGAGTGGGCGTGGCGCTTCTCTCGGTTCTCCTGAGGATGGAAGGCGTGGAGGCTCAGGGGCTCCGACGGCGCCCTGCCGCCTGCGGTCCTCGCACGCCTCTGCCTTCAAGCCCCATCGGAGCCCTTCCCCAGCCAAACTCTGGTGTCCCCCTCGAGCGGCCCACAGTGGGCTGTGCTACAGAGACCCAGGGCCCTCACTAAACACTCAGCCCTCTCTGACCCCGAGAAGCCCGTGTTTGACCTGAGCTCCTGTCCTCAGCGAGAATCACCCTACCTCTGGCCTCTGGGCCACAGCTCCCAACTCCTGGGTTCTTCTGAGCCTTGGAGTTCCGGGCAATGTGCCTCACCTTTGTGACGTCGTCCTGGGGTTGGGGGTCAGCACCTGGGCTCTGCCCCAGCCCGGACACTGTGTGGAAAGGGGGCTCTGCAGTGCTCTGAGTCTGGCTCTTACGTGGACCGGGTTGGCGTTCATCTTGTGAGTTTCCTCGGGGTGACCTGTGCCTCTGCCCGCACTGCCCCGCGGCCTTCCCGGCACCGACACACTGCGTGAGATGTGCAATCCCAGACTGCTGAGCAGGGCTTGGGCCGCAGGCTTCCTGCCAGCACAGACCAGGAGGGCCCGGCATTTCTCCTCGCAGCACAGCAGGCTGCTGCTGTGTGGACAGCCAGGGAGACCGCTGGGCTGTCACGATTACCAAAGGACATGCAAGAAGTATGTTCTCTGCAGTGGAAATTGCTACCCTTGGGCAACAGGAAAAGGCTGACCATTACAATAGAAGTAGGAAATGGGAGGTAATGAAATCGAGGCGGCACACAATGCAACCGCCATGAGGGAGCTGGCATATGGCCTGCCCCATCCGTCTCTCAGACGGCGCTTCTCTCCAGCCGTCTCTAATATCCACCGTGAAATGAAAGCAGAGGTTTGACCACTTGTGGTTATTGTCACTGGAGGTGAATACCAATAAAGTGGCAGCAAAACTGTCCCCACAATGTCCTCTAAGACCAAAAGAACCCTGCCCTGCTGAGACAGGCAGGCTGCTTCCACCATGGTGTGGACCCCAGGCCAGTCTTTTCAGGATTTTTTAAAAGATGAATTTATTTATTTGAAAGGCAGCATTACAGAGAGATGGGGAAAGAGAAAGAGACCTTCCTTCGCTGGTTCACTCCCCGAATGGCCACAATGGCCAGGGCTGGGCCAGGCTGGGGCCAGGCTGAAGCCAGGAGCCAGCAGCTCCTCCTGGGTCTCCCCGACGAGAGTGGCAGGGGCCCAAGCGCCTGGGCCATCTTTTGCTACTTTTCCGGGCCATTAGCTGGGAGCTGAATTGGAAGTGGGGCAGCCAGGACTCAGACATATGGGACGCCGGCGTCGTTAACTTGCCACACCACATAGGCTGGCCCGTCACTTCAGTCTCGGTGGACTCGCACCTGGATTAGCCGGCTCCCAGAGCTCACGTGTAGGGAGGAGCCTTCCAGCTGGCTCTCGCTTGCTCCTCTCTGGACAATTCTGTGCCCTGGGCCCGACCAGTTTTCCTAAGTGCCAGTCACACTTTGTGCTGTCTGCTTTCACTGTGGCTCCCCAGAATGCCTGGGCTCCTGGAGGCTAAACCCTGACGCCAGCCCTAAAACGCTGCAGCCCCACCCTAGCACAGGGCACACGGCATGCAGTGTAGACATGTGCTCCAGCCTGCAGTGTAGACATGTGCTCCTGAAGGTGCACATAAGGCCTGGGCTTCAGTGATCGAAGCACTCAGACTGACAGGATTATGTACCGAGTCCTCACTCCGGTTTCGATGACGTAGTCCATGGAGTAACATGCTCACCCTGAGAGGTGGGGGCTGGGAGGGACCTTGTTCTGTCACCTTGCCCCACAGTTCTAAGTCCAATGGCTGTAATTTTTGTTTTGGGTCTCACAGAACTTGGCCATAGTATAGAAATTAAACAGTGCACATTCGCATCTCTTCATTGTAGTTGTCACTCAAATCCCAGAACGGCCATGGTCCAAGACTGCAGGCCGTGGTGCATGAGGGTCACAAGGTCATGCAGGGACCCTGATGCTTGTGGAACCGGGGAGGGTGTGGCTTGGCCTCTGCAGAACATCTCAGCAGACGGGAGACAGGGACACCATGGGGAGAGACGCGGGGCATTTCTGACTTCTAACTGTCCACGAAGGGAGAGAGCTCCATTCAGAGAGCCAGGCAGCAAGCAGGCAGGGGCCACCTGGTGTCATCCTCAGCTTCACAGCAAGAGGGATCGTCCACGGACACTGTACTGGCACAGCTCAGTTTGCTGGCAGCCAGAGTTCTGCACTCTCGGGGAAATCTGGCCACACGCTCTGGGGACATGTGTCCCCAGCTCCTCACCAAGGTGACAGACAAGATCTCCTTGATCCTTCCAAGCTACGGTGGGGAGCAGATCCTGGTGCTGGCAGCACCGCCCACCTCCCAGGCACCCCTTTGTGTTCCGAAGGACTTGGGAGACCCCCGAGAACACACAGCCGCTACAGCTGCTCAGGCCCTGGGGGCAGCCGGCCAGCCAGAGCTCCCTTCCGGAGAGACGCAGGGTCTGTGGCCGCAGGGTCCTCGGAGAAACATCCTGCAGTACCTCAGTCCCGGACACGGGGCTCCTTCCAGACGGCCTTCCCTTTTCCTGTGGCTTCAGGCTTCAGTAGCTGAACACCTGCCACTGTGTCCACGTCTGCCTGCCTTGTCCCTTGCCCTATCCACGCCACTTCCCTGGCTTGACTAAAAAAAAAAAAAAAAAAAAAAAAAAAAAAAAAGACTGGGCCTGGCATCCAAGTCTCCTGCAGAGGCTGGAGGCGAGCAGCCCTCTCCCTCAGGCTCCTAAGCCAATCAAAGCCACTGCCATGTATTTAGGGCAACCATGAGCCATAACAGGCAAAGCTCTCTGCCTTTGTCTTGCAGGGGAGGAAGCAGAGGCCACACATACAAGCAGGTGGTCTGCTGAGATGCCCCCCAGGCTGCCGGTGCCAGGGCGGCTCCAGACCTCTGTCGTTCTGGGCCCTTTCTGAGTCGGTGCTGGCAAAACCACAGGCAGCCTGTGGCTGAGGCCCACAGAAAGGCTGGGCTGCAGGGGGAAGGACTTGGGAAGTGGCCATGGAGGCCAGCCGTCCCTTCATCCCCGGGGACAGAGCCAAGGCCAGGTTGGCACAGAGGGCACAGGGTGGGCAAAGGGGCTGGTTGGAGAGGGAGGGCAGCTACAGGACTGGGTCACTGCCAATGTCACCTAGAACAGTAGGAAGCTGCCTGACAGCAATGAATGGAATGTCTCAAAACAGCGAGGGGAGGAGTCAGAAGTCCCCAACACATGGAAATGACACCCGTCTGAGCTGACTCCGTTTCCCCGTGCACAGGTGCTGAAGAGCCCCACGATCCCCACAAATACGTGCAACAGCTCTGCATCCATTGGACAGAAAAACGTGTTTCTAGAAGGGCCAGGCTGAGACCATGGCTGCTGTGCGTGGGGCAGTGGGGGCTGGGGGAGGTTTTCCTAGACTCCCAAATAGAGGAGTCGGGGGCGAGGTGAGGACGTGGGGCGCGAGCACATGTGGAAGAGCCCAGGGCAGCAGAAGGCTGTGCTGGTGAGCTGGGGAGGACACAGCCGCTCCCAGGGCGGGAAGCGGAGGCTGTCGGGAGGAAACAGAGGCAGCAGGTGGAGAGCGGCGCGCTCCAGCCCTGGGCAGTTCCTCTCGGGGGGAAGCTGAGGTGCGGATGTGGTTTCCAGCTCTCCGGAGGCCCCCAGAGCTGCGTATCCTGGCCCCACTGGGGCTTGATTTACAGATAAGCGCAGGCCCCGTCCGGGGGCAGCAGGGACGCCCAGCACCAACCCCTGGCCCTGTGCCCGGACATCCCAATCCTTGGATTTCCCTGGCCTTCTCCCACCCGGCTCCCAGCCCCAGCCCCATGTCACACACGGCCCGCGGCCCAGCGCAAGGGGCCTAGGTCTGCCCAGTGATGGCCAGCAAGGTCCCTCTTGCTCTCGTCCCTGCTGTGGACACAGACTTTTCTGCCTGTAGAGAAATGTCACAATGTTAGCGACAGAAGAATCCTGTGGGATCCACACCCACAGGCATGCCTGCTCCCCGACTGTCCCTCCCCACACCAAGGCATGCCTGCTCCCCCACTGCCCCTCCCCCACCACAGGCATGCCTGCTCCCCCCACTGCCCCTCCCCCCACCACAGGCATGCCTGCTCCCACCACTGTCCCTCCCCCCACCACAGGCATGCCTGCTCCCCCACTGCCCCTCCCCCCACCACAGGCATGCCTGCCCCCCTACTGCCTCTCCCCCCACCACAGGCATGCCTGCTCCCCCCACTGCCCCTCCCCTCACCACAGGCATGCCTGCTCCCCCACTTCTCCTCCCCCCACCAAGGCATGCCTGCTCCCCCCACTGCCCCTCCCCCCACCAAGGCATGCCTGCTCCCCCCACTGCCCCTCCCCCCACCACAGGCATGCCTGCTCCCCACTGCCCCTCCTCCCAGCTGCCTCCATTCTCCCTTGTGCTCCTGCCAGAGCCGTGAACTGGGCCAGCAGCCTCCCTGCGGGAGTCCTGAGGGTGCATTGCCTGCCCTCCCAGCCGGGCCCCACCCTAAGCCCCACTGGGGCCTCCCCGCCCTGCTCTGATGAGTCCGACCTGTCCCCACCCTGGGCCTCTGTCTCTCACAACTTCCTCGCTGGGCCAGCACATCTCTGTGTGCACCTGCGTGCCCCAGCCAGGCTGCTGTAGCCTCAGAGCAGAGGCCTTGTCACCTCCATCTTTCACCTCCAGTCCCTCTCGCAGGAGTGCTTGTTGTAAAACACACTGCATGCCCACCTCACAAGGCTGAGAGCTCCCCAGCCTTGGGGGCACCTCAGGGTGGTCTTGGGGTTACCTGCCGCCACCATGTGCTCCTGACTAGGACTCAGACACTTTTGGAACTGCAGCCCACAGAGCTTCCTCACCCAGGCAGGTGGCACATGGGCAGACATGATGGGGTGCAGGTGTGGGACAGGCTCTGCTTAGGCCATGGGTATCTGGTGACTGTGGCCCACCTCTCTGGCCCTGGTCTCACCTTCCCCCAGCCTGGGAAGCCCCCTTGGCCCTGGGGAGGTCAGCGCACACAGTGGCCAGAGCAGTGCCTCGAATGGACAGCTGGTGGGGCTCCTGGAGGCACCTGACCGCTGGCAGATCCACAGCTGGGGCAAAGCTTGCTGACCTCACGGTCCTCCTAGGGTCTGTGCACTCGGCCGAGTCCCGGGGCACTCAACACACGCTCCGAGGCCGCTCGTGGACCCCACAGCATCTCCCCCTCCGTCCCAGCGGCTGGCACGGTACTACAGCTGCTTTTAGCGCAAACGCCCCTGCACACCAGACACGCTTTCAGTACAAGATTTCTAGCTCAGTGGTTCGATGGGCACTCAACGTTTGCTACAGGCACAGAGGAAAGACGGAGGGGGGGATGGCTGGACTCACTGGGGTGACCCTCACGTGCTGCCGCAGGGTGAGCGGGGAGCACACACAGACAAGTGAAAGGTAAGGGGACAGGGAGCGCGGTGGGGACCACACTGCAGGTCTGCTTCACCTCTTTCTCACCTGACCCCTGCCTGGATGTCCAGAGATGCCGTTTGTTGTCACATACACAAACTTCAGAGTAAATACTGACTTAATTCTCTCTGGTTATCTCTAATCAGGTGTCATTAACTACTTTGTGATTTTATTTTACAATATCAATATGAATCACATTTCAAACTTGTAAATTAGAGATTTTCATACTCAGAATCACTAAAACTCGGGTGGGCACTTAGCCTGATGGCGAAATGTCCACATCCCACATTGGAGTGCCCAGCTCACGGCTTCCTGTTCACGTGCAGCCCAGGGGCAACAGGTGGCGGCTTAAGTAGCTGGGTCCTTGCCACACGTGTGGGAACCTGGACTGAGCTCCTGGCTTCCAGCTTTGCCCTGACCAGCGTGTTTGTCTCTCTGCTATTCAAGTAAATAACTGAAGTGAGGATTTTAAAATACTCCTGGGTTTCAAGGCAAAAGTCATTAAGGATACATAACAGCAAGGTAAATTTTTGAAAAAGGACTTCATGAGTAAACTCTATTCATTAGATTTGTGTTGTTTTGAAAGGCAGTGTTACAGAGAAAGTGGGAAGGAGGGAGAGAGGGAGGGAGGGAGTAGGAGACAGAGAGAGGAGAGAGGGAGATGTCCCCAAATGGCCACAATGGTCAGGTGTGGAAGCCAGGAGCCAGGCGCTTCATCCAGGTCTTCCATGTGGGTGAGGGGCCATCTCCTCTGCTCTCTCATGTGCATTAGCAGAGAGTTAGATGGGAAGTGGAGCGGTCAGGACTCAGAGCACACGGCATGCTGGCATTGCAGGTAGCAGCTTAACCAGTATACCGCAATGCCAGTCTGGCGTCATTTTCAAATCCACAGTCTCACTTAATGTTCATAGCAGCCCTGAGACGCAGGCATTGTCTTTCTTATGAAATGGTCCTGCCAGGAACAGGGCAGCTCTTGTGGCAGGTGCATGTTGGTTATGATGCGTACAAACTCTTTCTCATCAAGTAGAGCACAAGACACAGTGGCACTGGGGGAAAGAAATGAAACAGATGGCACAGACCCTAAGCTTGGAGGACAGAGGGTGTGTGGGTGACACTGATGGCCTGTGGGCAGGAGGTGATTCACACCAAAACCAGGACGACATGGACCTGAGATCTTGCAGAGTGGTGAGCTCTGTCCATGCTGGCCACTGTCTTCCAGTTTCAAGAACAGCAAGAGTGAAAGCAGTCTTGGGTAAGAGACTTCTGGATATGTGAACCATTGCACAAGGCTGCTTGGTCAGCCATCGAGTGCTCTCTCCATCTTGTGCTGGGGACACAGTTGTTGCAATGGCGACAGCCACATAGATAAGGAGAGATTTGCACAGTTCCTCGGTCACTTTGTACACATTCCCATTTGACCAAACCCTCGCTTCATGAAGCCATCGCTCTTGGGGATTTCAGTGCAAAGTAACCATTTCCCCGTCCCCCATGGCCTTTGTGTTCCATGACTGCCATTCACTGAGACAGCGTGGCTCCTGGTGGGCAGAAGATGTGACACAGTGGTCAGCAGAGTGGACGGTGGTCAGGAGAGCAGGTCTGTGAGCCACGGACAAAGTCCTGCTCCTCCACATTCGGTGTGGTTTGTGGCAAATGTCTGGGAAGTCGTGGGTTGCCATACAAATGAAATCAGGTCACACATGGCACACAGAGGACCCCTCACTGAACAGGCCGGCTGCTCTGTGCATCTCTGCTCATGTTCTCCCCACAAGAACAGCTTCTGTGCCATTTCCACACGATGTGAGTGACTACGGCGCCCCTCTGCGTGGAGGCAGCCGTTGCTAAGGAGACAGCATGAGCAGATCCAGGCAGATTCACTCCACTTCTCCGGCCTCATTTCTCCTTCTGAAAATGGGCAGAGTTGGACTGGGTGTGTTCGAAGTCCCTTGTACCTTTGGCCTTTCAAACGACTCACCCTAGAGTCAGTGCCAGCCCACAGTCAGAGTGCGTAGAAGAAAGCATGGGGACATGTGAGCTCTGCTCAAAGGAACCACAGAGTCACCAACAGACTGCTGGGGGGGAGAGCCGTGAGCCAGGGGAGCGACGGCAAGTGTGAACACGTGCTCCCGCCGGGGCACCTGCGCATAGCAGTCATTCTCCTGGCGTGGAGCACATGAAAGCCAGGATGTGGCACTCATTCGTGTGAGTCATAGGTCACGCTGCCCATGTGACCTGATGTTTCGCAGAAAAGTGTGTTGTGTTACAGCACCAGCCTCTGTACCACACGTTCCCAAAACTGAGGTCTCTGTAGCAGGTGTTTGCGCATGTGAATGTCGCCCCGGCCTTCTGTGTGGGTTTGGGGCTCCAACACGGGCTGATAAACAGACCAGGCCGCAAGGGACCCCGGCTCCAGTGCTCTGTAGCCGTGTGCTCTTGGACACCCGCATTTCCCCATCTGTAAAACAACTGCCTACGATTTGACAACAATGCAGTTAGGGACGATCTCTAAAATGCAGCAATGCATAAAGTTTTATCTTCTTGGAAAAACATTTTTGTGCCCCAAACAGAGCCTGACTCTGTGTCTGCTCCCCTGGCAGGCAGCTGCCTGTGTCTGTGTATTAAAGCCTGTCCAAGAGTCCATTCAAAGATGCGGAAATATTTTGTTCCTGAAAAACGGGCACCAGTAGTTTCGGAGGAGAGGATCTTGCGAGAAATGTGAAATGAACCCGCCCTGAGGCAGCCGTGGATGGGGCCTGGGGGTGACCCCGCAAGTCTGGCCTCTGAACAGCAAGGGGGTCTGCTGTCTTCCACACGGAGTTGCTGTCCTCCGCACTGATTTTCTCCCCAAAGAGACAAGCGTGCATTTCTCACCGGCAAGACAATCCGGGTTTCAGCGGTGGCCTCATTCTGTCTATGCTGACGCCTCCTCGGTTCACAGAGGGCGGGTGGACAGCCGCTGTAATGGATGCCAACAACCTGAACAACGCACAGTGGATGGCCTCACGGCCTAGCGGGTAAAGCTGCCGCCTGCAGCGCCAGCATCCCATATGGGCACTGGTTTGAGTCCTGGCTGCTGCGCTTCCCATCCAGCTCACTGCTAATGGCTAAGTGCTTGGGCCCCTGCACTTACATGGGAGACCTGAATAATGCTCCTGGCTCCTGGCTTTGGCCTGGCCCAGCCCTGGCCATCTGTGTCTTTTCTGCTCTCTGCAACTCTTCCAAATAAACAAATAAATCTAAATGAATGAATGAATGAATGAAGCATGGCCCAGGTGAGAAATGCTGGCGATGAACGGGCTCCTGGGAGGCCCAGGCTGCGGGCAAGGATCCTCTGACAGCTCGAGCGGCTGTGCACCCCACTCCTCCTTGGTTTCCACCAGAAATCCCCCCACCCCCCGACTCCTACCCGGGCAGCAGCCCTTTAGAAGGTCTTCCGTGACATCATGGCGCCGTCTCCCATGTCATGGGATCCATCCCTCCCTGGTGCTGGCTTCCAGTTCCCCTTTTCAATCTCCCCAGGAAACCGGCTCCACGGGTCGCCCCGCGGCCTCATCTCAGTTCCAGCAAAGTCCGAGCCGCCCCGCCCCCCTCACCCCAGCCCCGCTCGGGCTCCTCTTGGGGGGCTTCCCCACACCCCACTCCCCTCACCCCTCTACACCCCACTCCCCTCACCCCCGGCCCACTCCAGCTCCTCCTGGGGGGCTTCTCCACACCCCGCTCCCCTCAGGCGCTCCCCTCACCCCGGCCCCACTGGGGTTCCTCTTGGGGGGCTCCCCCACACCCCACTCCCCTCACCCCTCTACACCCCACTCCCCTCACCCCGGGCCCACTCTGGCTCCTCCTGGGGGGCTTCCCCACACCCCACTCCCCTTACCCCTCTACACTCCACTCCCCTCACCCCCGGCCCACTCCAGCTCCTCCTGGGGGGCTTCTCCACACCCCGCTCCCCTCAGGCGCTCCCCTCACCCCGGCCCCACTGGGGTTCCTCTTGGGGGGCTCCCCCACACCCCACTCCCCTCACCCCTCTACACCCCACTCCCCTCACCCCGGGCCCACTCTGGCTCCTCCTGGGGGGCTTCCCCACACCCCACTCCCCTTACCCCTCTACACTCCACTCCCCTCACCCCCGGCCCACTCCAGCTCCTCCTGGGGGGCTTCTCCACACCCCGCTCCCCTCAGGCGCTCCCCTCACCCCGGCCCCACTGGGGTTCCTCTTGGGGGGCTCCCCCACACCCCACTCCCCTCACCCCTCTACACCCCACTCCCCTCACCCCGGGCCCACTCTGGCTCCTCCTGGGGGGCTTCCCCACACCCCGCTCCCCTCACCCCTCTACACCCCACTCCCCTCACCCCAGCCCCACTCGGGCTACCCTTGGGGGGCTTCCCCACACCCCACTCCCCTCACCCCTCTACACCCCACTCCCCTCACCCCCGGCCCACTCCGGCTCCTCCTGGGGGGCTTCTCCACACCCCGCTCCCCTCAGGCGCTCCCCCTCACCCCGGCCCCACTGGGGTTCCTCTTGGGGGGCATCCCCACACTCCGCTCTGGCAGGCGGCTCAGCCCCCACGCCCACAGCTCCAAGGCCGCCCTCCCTGTCCCCGCGGGGGCGTCTCCTGCCTGCCCCTGCCCCTGCCCTCTGGGCCCCCACCTCGCGGACTCCTCAGCCCTGGCTCAGTTTTGCTCAGTTCCCGCATCTTCTCCTCAGGGAGACGCCCCTGGCTGCACCCCGGGCCCCCCACGCCTGGGTCCACGTCCGGCGCAGCCGCTCTGCGCCCGGTCACCCTCCCGGCCTTGGGGTCCACGGTCCCCGCAGGGACGCGGCCCGGGTCTCTGGGGGTTCACCCCTGGGTGCGTGGGGACGATGCTGGCGTGCACGGCGCCGGGTGGACATCTCTGCCGCCTGACCTGACCGTGCACCTCGGCTCCTCCCCTCCCTGCATGAGGCGCCCTGGAGCCTCGGCTCCCACGCCGGCGCTGAGCACCCCGGGCCTGGGGTCGTGAACGCAGCCAGGACGGCGCGGCCACGCCCGAGTGGGGCCCCGACCTCGCGTGTGGAGGATATCGGGTCTCTCGCTCGGGGAGGCTCTCAGCTGCCGCTGCGCCCGCCACTACAGGCCTGGCTGCGGTGGGTCCCCGCGACGCGGAGCGGGAGCTCGTCCCCGCTCCTCGCGACGTCCAGGGGCAGGCCGGGGACGCTGGCGCGAAGGGACAGCCACGCAGAGGTCGCCCCTGGAGACCCCAGGCAGCCCTGTGAGGCCTGGGGGTGGGAGGCTGGAGCTTCCAACTCCGGATCCCTCAACCCCCGCACACCCGGGGCGGACTCCCCGGGAAGAAATGCAGAGCCCCAGGCCCCTCACAAGCTGCCCCCCCGATTTGCCTCCCAAGCCCCCGCACACTCCACGTGTGACCTCAAGCGACTTCCGCCTCGGCCACCGCGCGGCCGCTGGGCCAGGCGGCTCCTCCGCCTGGAACAACCTCGTCTTCCTCCCTGGGGGAAAATGTGAGTCATGCAGGTCTTCAGACGCCACCTGCGCTGTGCGCTCGCCGCCCGGCGCGCCCACCCTGCGTGCTCAGTGGGGGACGCCTGCGCCTCTGTCGCCAGGGGCCGCAGTGTGCAGAGCAGGCCAGTGCGGGCCTCAGTTTCCACCCCGACAGGGCATTCCTCGCCCTGGGGTGCAAGGATCCAGTCGCCACTGCCCCCTGCTGGCCATTTACCCCCACTGCAGCCTGGGCTCCTAGATAAAACAGTAGCGCTGTCATTATTGCTATTGATTTATTCTGGGGCAATCCCCCATTTTCCCCAGATCACAGAGGGAGAAAAACACAGGTCAGTGCGAGAGGAGGGTGGTTTCCTCCCCATGGCTTTTTCTCTCAAACTCCCAACCGGGGAACACACAGCTCCAGTGACAGCCCATGGCTAGGGCCAAGCCTGGAGTGGGCCCCGTGCATCCACTGGCTGTCTGTACTTGGAGAAGCTCCTGGCCAGACCACCCCCCGCTACGCCAGCCTCGACTCCAAGGTTCAACCCAGCTCAGCTCAGGAACTGGCCACGGTGACCGGGCCTGTGCTCAGCCCAGGGACTCTACCGTGGGACTTGATTTCACTAAGCCAAGACGAAGATATTAAAAGTGAACACTAAAGAGCTCAGCTCAGCTGGCCGGGGCCCCTCCCGTTGCTTGCTCTCTCCCTGTGTTGTGGCTCCCGGCTGGGACTTCCAGTCAGCTGACTCCTGGCCACACCATCATACAGAAGCATAGCAGCCGTGTTTCCCGTTCTCCGACGGGTACAGCAGGGATCGAGGCTCTGAAACGCAGGATTAGGCCCCCGGCCAGACTGTGTGGAAGAGCGGCCGACAGGAAGTTGTCTCGCCAGCCTCTCTGTCTTCCCCAGACACCCTGCCTCTGGGGGCAGCTGCACCCACGACTGGCAGCCTGTCCCCTCGCGCTGCTCCAAGTGTGGTTCCTGCTCCCTCTGCTCCCGCGGTGCAGCGAGGTGTGGGCGGGGCCTGAGGTTGGCTGAGGCAGCCCCGGAGTCCTCGCCCTCCTGGGGGCAGACGGGGAGGTCGGTGGGGCTCCCGCGGGTGACGTGAAGGAAGGGGGCTCGGGTGGGCCTGAGCCTCGGCTGAGGGAGCTGTCGCCCTGGGGCTCTTCTTTCCCAGCCCTGGCTCGGGATTCACTCTGCAAACCTCAGGTGGAGAGTCACCCCCGCGTTCACCCACGCAGGGGACGACTGTGAGGAGGCTACAGCCTGGGGCTGGGAATGGCGGTGAGGAGGAATCACTCCGGGCCCTGTTCTCGGAGAACGCCAGGCCGGGAAGGTGGAGGTTGAGCCGAACACCCTCTGAGGGTGGTGCATCCCGGCCTCCAGGTTAAGGCACTGTTTAGAACACAACGCTCACGTCCCACATCGCGGCGCCAGGCTGGAGAGCTGGCTCCACTCTTGATTCCAGCTCCTCCTCGCTAACACACACGCACATGTGCACACACACACACAGCCACAGGCGATAATAGCTCAAGTAGTTGGGTCCCTGCCACACCCATGGGAGACCTGGATGCATCCTGGCTCCTGGCTTGGGTCTGGCCCAGCTCCAGCTGCTGTGAGCACTTGAGGAATGACCCAGCGGGTAGGGGCTCTGTCTCTCAAATAAATAAAGTAGCAATTTCTGAGTGTTCAGTTAGAACTAAGAACACTGGGGACAATAGCAGCTGGCAGGAGGCGTCTCACAGAGCCCGTCCTTCCTTGGCGGGATCCTGACGGGTCGCTGGGCTCACCGGGGGGGGAGGGAGCCCAGGAGGAGCACGATGCAAAGCCAGAGAGAGAGAGAGGGTATCTGACGGAGGCCTGTCTCCCCGGGAGCCGGGGAGAAGGCCCAGGTAGCTCTGGGAGGTGGCTGTGCCGGGGGAGCTGGGGAGGGGGCGAGGACGGCGTCTGCACTCGCAGCTGCGAGGAGTGGAGGCACCACCCCGACACAGGAGGCTGTCCGTTCTAGCGCAGAGCTCAGTAAAACGTTTGGCTGTTGGGTGACTGAGCACGTGGTCCTTGGCCTAGGCTCCCAGCACCTCCTGGGCTTCCTTTCCGCTGGTTCGTCCCATGTCGGGGCAGTCTGAGGGTGCTGGTGGTGGGGCAAGGGCACAGCCTCCCAGGCTCGGGGCTCCCCTCCCTGCTCTGCCTCGGAGCCTGGGGCCTGAGCTGCCCCGCTGAGGTTTCCCTTTCCCCTCACAGGGGTCGGGGCCACCACCCACAGCTGAACGAGGACACAAGGCAGCCAAAAGTTGATTCCCACCTGCTCCCCCCCACCAGCCCAGCTCAGCAGTATGGAGGGGTCTGCGTGGCTTGGAGGCCAGCGGGGACACGGGGACTTTCCACTGAGGCTCGGCTTCCCAGGGGAAGCCTGTGGCGTAGCTGCTGAGCCAGGGCCGGCTCAAGATTCGGGAATGGTGGGTGCCAGTCGCCCCCTGCAGCTGTGTGTCTCCGTCTTTGAAGTCTGCGTGGACCAGGTCATGTTGAGGGGAAGGAATTGGCCCTCTTGTGTGTGTCCTTCCATGTGGGGCCATGTCCACCCAAAGGAAGCCAGCTCGGGAGGCCCTAGGACGCCCTTCCGAGGTCACATGGGCAGCGGCGTCTGCAGGCATCTGCGGGCGAGGGTGCAGGCCCGGCCCTGGAGGCCCTGCCGTCTCCCTGGAGACGGCTGCTTTGGGAATGACAGGGGAAAATCACATGGAGATGCGTTCTTGCGCACTCGTGGTCCCCTGAAAACCAAGGACGTGGCCTCCCTCGGGAGTGCCGTATGGCCCCTGCTGTGTGCCTTTGCAGGTCTTCTGTCCAGCAGGGGTTTTTGTCCCGCCCCTGGAATCTGCGACTGGCTTGATGACAGACGCCAGTGGGGTTGTGCAAGCCTCCTCGGGAGCACGCGTGACCTTGGCGTCCAACCTCTTGAAATTCTGCCCTGAGGTCACTGAGAAGGGGGAAGAGGAGGAGAGGAGTCAAACAGAGAAGACCCAGGCCAACGCCGGCCCCTGGCCGATGGCTGCTGGGCTCTGCTCAGCCTGTGGTGGGACGCAGGGCCCTGAGCGGAGGCCACAGCCGACAGTGGACAGGATGTGTCCTAGCGTCTGCTCGCGTCCTGGGGAGAAGCGTGCACCGCTCTCCTAGGCTGCTCCTGGGGGGTGGGGGAGGCTCGTGGCCTCTTCCCCGTCACAGCCTCCAGCTGCACACCTCCATCAAGACCCTGTCATTTCTCACCGTCCAGGCAGGGAGGGAGCCACGGCGTGGACAGCCGGCAAGGTGGCTCCACTGTCTTCTCATTGCACTGGCCCAGCACAGGGGTCCGGGGGGGTGACACGAGCAGGTGCCCGAGCCAGCAGCAGGGCCCAGGTCCCCACAGGCGCTTCCTGCTCCAGGGCAAAGGCCGTCAGGACGCAGACAGGAGCCTCCTGGACACCAGAGGAAGAGGGAGGGCTTGGAGGCGGCCTGCTCTCCTGGGTGGGCCTGGCGGGACGGCTGGTGCGCTGGGCGTTCTGGGGGCTGGTGCTACCACACCACAGCTCCTCGGGAGCCCCGGCCTAGCTGCTCAAGGCCACCAAGGAGGCTTCACCTTGCCTCAAGCTGTGGCCAGGGCTGCGGGGCAGGGGGAGGAGGCACCACTTCCAAGTGGGAGCTGCTGCTTCCTGGGGGAATGGGGAGGAGGATGACAGACAGACGGACACACCGAGTAGGGGGAGAGAGACAGAGATAGACAGAGGGAAGCACGCAGGAAGGAGGGAAGAAGGGAGACGTAGAGGAGGGAGAGGGAGGCAGACAGGGGAGGAAGGGGAGAGAGGAAGAGAGGGGCCACCAATGAGAACACAGCTGAGGGCTTCGTGCTGGAGCCTCCCCAGGGAGCCCGGAGTGGGCACGGCTGGGGCTATCAGCCCACCTACAGCCCCCTGGGAGAACAGGGTCAGCAGTCTCCTCGCCAGCAATGGGCGGCGCTGGGGCTCTCGTCAGTTACGTGGGGCCTGCGCTCAGTGAACATTAGGCTTTCCAGAGAGGTCGTGGGTCTGCGCAGAGTGAGCCCGAGGGCCGTGGCAGGGGAGCCCGCAGCTCTCTGCATGGCTCGGGCCACCTGTTAGCGCCAAAGAGGCAGCCTTCCCCAGCCAGCTGGAGTCACTGATGCTGTCGCTGACCTGACACCTTGTGGCCTCAGGTCTTCACTCAAATGCTTTTCCTCTCCTTGGACTGCTCTGCCCTTCCCTTTGCCCCGCCCTCCCAGCCATCCTGCAAGGTGGACCCCCCCCCCCACTCCTGGCCTGGAGTCTCCACAGATCAGCCTCATAGCGCTGCGCTTGCTCTCCCCACAATCAGTAAAATCTGCCTGATGTAGGGGAACTTCCCCTAACTGACTCGTCCATCTGGGGTCAAAGTATTGTAGGACGCTGGGTCCTTCAAACAGACCCAAGAAGAGCAGGAAAACAGAAAGCCAAAGAATTCACAAGAAAAGAGCTTGGAGAACTGGCATGAAGAACTGACATCACTGCCTGTCTCTGACATCACTGCTTGTCTCTGACATCATTGGGTGTCTCTGACATCACTGCCTGTCCCTGACATCACTGCCTGTCACTGACATCACAGGTGGTCTCTGACATCATGGACTGTCTCTGACATCATGGACTGTCTCTGACATCACTGCCTGTCACTGACATCACAGGTGGTCTCTGACATCATGGACTGTCTCTGACATCACTGCCTGTCACTGACATCACAGATGGTCTCTGACATCACTACCTGTCTCTGACACCATGGACTGTCTCTGACATCATGGAATGTCTCTTATATCACAGGCTATCTCTGACATCACTGCCTGCTCTGACATCACTGCATGTCTGACATCACTGCCTGCTATGACATCACTGCTTGTCTCTGACATCACTAACCTGTCTCTGACATCATGGACTGTCTCTGACATCACTGCCTGCTCTGACATCATTGCCTGTCCCTGAAGTCATAGCCTGTCACTGACATCATGGGCCTGGCAGATTAGGAAGTCAAGGTAAGACTGAGGGCGCACTCTGAGGGGAGGGCCGGGTCTAGATGCCTGAGTCACTCACGAGAAGCCAGCAAACTCCACATGTCCAGAGGTCCAGGGTGGAGAAAGACTGCCTGGGCACTGGACATGGCTGGAGAGGATCTGTGGCCCTGAAGGCATGTCCCCTCTCATACGGTTTCTGCTTTGCTCCGAATCTAAGGTTGAACTCTAACGAATTTTCTAGTGTAGACAGACTACAATGATTAAACTTTGTTTTTGCAGACAAGGAGCTTCTTAGTTTTTTTTTTAACCTGCTTAATGGTGACAAAACACACACAACACAAAATGCACTGTTCTAGCCCGTTTTCTGTGGCATCACGTTGCTGTGTAGCCAGTGCAGCAGCCGTCTCTGCAGCGATTTCTTCTTCCTGAAGTGAAACTCTGTCCCCATTAACCACGGCCTCCCTGTTCCCGCCTCCCGCCAGCCCCTGACAACTCACCCAAGATGTGTGCAAGTCACTCTTTGAGCCCCTGCTTTCATTCTTGTGGGTCTACACCCGGAAGGGGACTCTGGATCCTGTGCCAAGTCTCTGCTTAACTCTCTTGAGGGATCGCCACACTGTTTCCCGCAGTGGCTGGGCCATTTTTGATTTCCACCAAAATGCACGAGAAGCCTGCAGGGTCCCCATAACCCCACCAACCCTTGTTATTTTTTCTTTCTCTCTTCTTTTTTAATAGTAGTTAACCTAATGGGCGTGGAGTTTCTTTGTCTTGAAGAAACCAACACTTAGCAAACTTCACTGGCTTGCTTAATCCACACAGTTGTGAGGTTGTACTCAGGTGGTCCGAGTCGAAGAAGTGAGACTTCTAAGATTTCCTCTCCAGGGTAATCGTCTGCAACCTGGAGCTGCTGCTAATGTCACGGAACTGCTCGCCACACCCAGGCACGCTTAGCACAGGCAGGGGGAGCGGGGAGGCATCAGGGAGCCTGCGGCTGGTTTGATCAGGAATGAGCGGGCAACCTGGACCAGATGAAATCAGAATCACTCTGAGCCTCGGTGCAAATGGCAAACGACATGAATGTGGATAATTTTGGAAGCCAACCGAAGAGTTGAATTATTGCCTGTCTCGATGCTTCCTACTTTCGGTTGGGACTGGAAATGGAAGTGCCAAGCCCTGCCAGGAAGTCTCCTCTGGTGGTTTTACTGGTCAGGGTTAATTTAGGAAGTTCTGGAAACTGTGCAGAAACCCCTTGGGAAATTTTTACCTTGTTTTCCTGCAACAATGTTCCACTCAGTTACAAAACCTCAGAAGTGACAGCTGTCTCCTTGCTGCTTATCTGGGCTGAACCTGGTGTCTTTTCCCAGGGCAATTCATTATCAGGCAGCTTAGCCACAGCCACGGGGGCTGGGAGGCTGGGGGGAGACAGTTCGCCAGGCCTTCTGCTGGCTCCAGTGTGTGCACGCCTGTGCCGTGTCCGCCTCACTTCAGAGAGCCTTGAAGCTCAGAGAAGGCAGCTCATTTTCCAATGTCACTGTGCCCGCACACAGCCAGGTCAGCCCACAGCCCACGCGTGTCCACACTCCCCGAACCACGCTCTCACTGCCGCTCCGTTTCAGAAGCGCCAGAAACGACTGCTTTCCTGAAGGGGGGTTGCACCCTGGATGATGCGGAAGCTCAAATCCCTCTCCACAGCGAGGCCTGCAGGCAGCGCCAGGGGCCTCCTGGGTCCCTCCTCTCCCCCGCCCTCCACCTGCAGCCCCACTGCCCGTCCTCAGCTGTTGCTTCCGATGAGGCGCCTGTGCCATTCTTGCCTGGCCGGGTCCCGCCGCCCGTTCCATCCCTGTTCTCGGTCCTCACAGTGCATGACGGCACACCCCTCTTCTTCAGCGTGGTCTCCCAGCCCCCTCCCCACGTGCCCTATCTCACCCGCAGAAGGCCGTGGCTGCGAGACACCCAGCAACATGAGGACAAGCGTGGAGTTCAGCAGAGGGGACACGAAGGATGGCAGAACACTGGAAGATTGGCTCACTCCGGGCATTTTATACGATAGAACCGTGCAATGTGTGCACGTGTCTGTGTGGCTTCTTGCGCTTCACATGCGTTTCTGAGGCTCCCCTCGCATGGCTGTATCTGTAGTCACTCCCATTCTTGTAAAATAGCATTCCATGACGTGGATGTGCCGCACCTGTGGTGCATGCGTCAGCCGCGGGGCAGGTGGGCTGCTGCCCCTTTTACTTGTTGGGAATAACCCTGCTGTGCCCAACGTGTGGGTCATAGCGTTCACTTCTCTTGCTCGATGCCTTGTGGTGGGCGTGCTGGACCCGCAGTAACTGCATCTTGACCATCCAGGAGCAGCGGAACCAGTTCCAGCGTGGTCACATTGCTTCCTAGTCCCACCTGCCGTACACGAGGCCTCGGCTTTCCCACATGCGTGCCCTGCTTATCACGTGTCTTTTAGATCACAGCTCCAGGCTCAGCCGACAGGGCGAGCAGTGCCTTGCTGCTCCCACAGCCACCGCCCGAGTGTGGAGACGCTGAAGCACAGAAGCTTCATCAGCCCAGCCAGGAGGCTTCAACACGCACCCTGGGCAGCGCTTGTGCTGGCGTCACGAGCGTGCTACGTACTGCGCCAAGGCGGCCAGCCGTCCTGTAAATCCAGTGCATTTTCAGGCTGGTCGCCAGTTACGCTCAGGTCACGTGACAGCCATGGAGGGGATCGGAGCAGGTGTTGGAAGGAGGTGCCAGGTGCATGGTGGGGTGGTTCCCGGGGGAGGGAGCTGCCTGGCAAAGTCCCCGCAGCTGGTGAGGCTCTGGCCATGCCTGCTCCAAGATCAAGTCACTGTAAGCGCTTTGCACAAACAGACCTCTGGGCATAACCTCCCTGCCTCGCGGTTCGCTCCCTGAGTTCTTACCTCATTGCTGTGAAGTCTTCGGGCAGGCGCAGTGAGAATGAATCTGACCTCTCCTTCAGCACTGGGCCCTCTGGGGCCGCCCCATGCCCCTGTCAGCCCGACCTCTGCTAAACAAATGGAAGTGCAGTGTTAGGAAGTTCCCCTCCCAAGACTACATTCAAACACATTTTGCCTGCCGGGCATCCCTTAGTGTTGACAGGAAAACCTCTGCTCCAGGACAAAACACAGAGGGAATTGAATGAGTTCCCAAAGTCCTGGGACACTGTCTCCCCGAGGGTCCTGGGTGCCAGGGTGGGGTTGAAGAATGGGCCTCAGAGACACCGGGTGGCAGCTGAGCAAGGGTGGCCACGGGGTCATGGAGTGGGGACCAGGGAGGGAGTCTGTGCCTACCCAAGATGCAAATTCCTGCGAAGCCACCAAGGGCCGCATCCGGGAATAGAGTAGGACAAATTGAAGGGACTTCGCAAAGTTCATGGGGAGATGGAGTGAAAAACTTCATTATGATGCAAAAAACTTGAAATCCTTGCATAGTTTCTTCATGTATGTATTTTCCATGAACTTTCTGAAGCCCGCACATATGAGATAGAGTTAAGTGGCCCGAGTCAGGAGCCAGAAACTCCATTCTGTTCTCCCACGTCTCATGGGCCGGCCTCTGCTGCCTTCCCAGGGGCAACAGCAGGAAATCGGATTGGACAGAGCAGCACAGACTCCAACGGGCTCTCCCAGGTGGATGCCGGCATCTGGAGCAGCGGCTTAACCCGATGTGCCACAACGCTGGCCCCAACAGTGCCAAACCATTTTACTGATTTACCTGCTCCCACCACTCCTTGGTGACACAGCCAGCATTCACCTTGGAAAAGACCTTCTTTGTTAAATAAGGAGTCGTGAAAGCAAAACATCTTTCTGCCAAAAAGATACAGGGAGGCTTTTCCTTGACTCCAATCCCAGCCCCTTCCGCTCCGGCTGGGGGACCAGGGGAAAGCACGGAGCAGTTGAGGTGAAGGGCAAGGGCTGTCGGCAGGGAAGGGAAGGGGACCCCAGGCCCCTCCCCCACGTGCGTTTTCTCTTAAAGATGTGTTTACTTAACGGCCAGCGAAGTCAAGGGCCAGGAGCTCCATCTGGGTCTCCCACGCTGGTGGCAGGGGTCCTGGCACTCGGGCCATCTTGTGGATTTCCCACACCATTAGCAAGGAGCTAGGTCAAGAGTGGAGCAGCAGGGACAGGAACTGGTGCCCATATGGGATGCCAGTGTTGCAAGCGATGGCTTTACCCACTATACCACAGCATGAGCCCCCCTACATGAGGTTTTAACTTAGCTCCCCTGTTGGAAAAGGAGCCCTGACCATGGAGTCAGGTGCAGGGCACTGCTGGGGTCAAGTCAGATGCCTGGGACAGCCCAGAATCAGCATGGGTGTCTCTCAGACCAAGCGGGACCCACGTCTGTCAGTTACCACCACCACCTTGCTGGGTGTGCCATTCCTTGCCCTGCCTACCACGCAGGGAATAAGGACCCTGTGGCCCAGGCAAGTCCCCGGGGAAGGCAGAGGTTCTCACTGGAAGGCAATGTGGGGCACAAGTGATTAGCAAGGGCAAAACAGGGCTTAAATGGTTCCCCAGGGTGAGAAAACAGGGTTCATGCAGACATGAGTATTTGAAGTCGCTCTGCTGCTCCCCACACAGCCGTTCAGATGCTGCAGGGTCCCCAGGAACCTGTGTCCCAGTGGAGTCTGCATGTGGGGTCGCTCAGCAGGTGCCACACCGCGCCTCCTCCACGCCTGCATCTCTCGCCCCCCAGGTTCACCAAGCTTGGAGGAGTCACAGCTCTGCACTCAGCTGCAGGAGTTGGGCCTGGGTCTCTGGGTGCGCTGTTCTGTGCCTGCACCATCCTCCTTGTCACAGCTGTGACCTTTCTTTCCATCAGCTAAAAGGAGGGGCAACTCTGCAAATCAGCCCCCAGCTTGATGGTCACAGTTTTATTGTCTGAAATCTCAGCAAAATGATCTCGCCGTCTCACCCAGCTAGGCCATTCGCGTTGAAAAGACGCACGCGGCTCAATGAGACGCGAAGCCGGGCTCACCTCCGCCTCCCATTACCGACCGCCTGGAAATAGTTTGTCAAATTGTATTTACGGTGAGGCGGGTTCAAGCGGAGCTACCCACGTGGAACTACATTGGAAATGGAAACGGTGGGAGCAGGAGAGTAATAAGGGGTCAATTAAGGCTCGAGGGAAGACGGGAGGAAAGAAAATCGGAACGAATGCACGAGAAGATCAGAGGGTTTTCTGTTATTATTATTGTTGCTGCTTTAAAATACCCAGGGAAGAGGCCGGCGTAGAGAGAGAGCTGCTATGGGAGTCCATGGAGAAGCCAAACCTAGAGCGCACAAGTAACAGCCACGTTCATCATCCCGGAGGGCCTCACGGCCACGTGTCAATCACATCATGTTTACAGAGTCTCTCCCGGCCACTGCTGCTTTCCAAAGGCCTGAGCTCAAAGCGTTGGGTTTTCCAAAGTGTTTGAGGAGGGTATTTCCTGAATTCCTGGAGGGTTACGGCCCCTGGCTGTAGGCGGGTCCAGGGCAGCTGGCATCCCTCAGAGCGTCTCCCAGGGCAGGCGGGTGCCACTCACCTGCTGTGTAGGGCCGGGTGGGGTGCACTGGTCACCGGGTCCTCAGGACGCTGCGGAGTCGGAACTGTGGCTGCAAAGATCATGAGCGAGGGAGCGTGAGTCCACCTGCTCCGTTGCAGCTTCTCGCGTCGGTCCATAGCTGCCTCCCGAGCTTGGTGAACCTGGGGGGCGAGAGATGCAGGCGTGGAGGAGGCGTGGTGTGGCACCTGCTGAGCGACCCCACATGCAGACATAGAGCAGGTGTGCCTGTGCCTGTGTTCGCCAGATCTGAGCGGGAACACACTGATCACAGGTGCAATCCACGCTGCTTCCTGGACATATCATCTATGGAGCGAGCAGTGCACTTCACACCGCCAGAAATGTGGGGCGGGAGGAGGGGACAGCCGTGCTTCCAGGTGCTCTCCCTGTGGGGTACAGCCATGGCTGCAGGAGCTCTCCCCGTGTGGGGGAACAGCTGTGGCCGCAGGTCTTCTCTGTTGGGGGTGGGCAGGGCTGCAGCTCTGTGGGGGGACAGCCATGGCTGCAGCTCTGTGAGGGGACAGCGTGGCCACAGGAGCTCTCCCTATGAGGGGAATAGTTGTGGCCGCAGGTCCTCTCTGTAGGGGGGAAGCCATGGCTGCAGGTGCTCTGTTGGGGGACAGCCGTGGCCACAGGTCCTCCTCTCCCTGTGGGGGACAGCTGTGGCCGCAGGTCCTCTGTCTATGGGGAGACAGCCATGGCCACAGGTCCTCTGTCTATGGGGGGACAGCCATTGCCACAGGTCCTCTGTCTATGGGGGGACAGCTGTGGCCACAGGTCCTCTGTCTATGGGGGGACAGCCATGGCCGCAGGTCCTCTATGGGGGGACAGCTGTGGCTGCAGGTCCTCTGTGGGGGGACAGCCGTGGCCGCAGGTGCTGTCCATGAGGAGGCACTCACAGTTTCCTTCGTCTTATGTGGCATCCTGACCAAATGGTCCTACATTCACGCTGCACCAGCAAGCTGTTTTGCAGTTCAGGGCTGATTTGGGCCCCATCGTGCTTTGTGTGTCAGTGTTCGTCCCCCAGCTGACTGCCGGCCACCTGCCAGACGCCTGTACCAGATCACGTATTCCGTTCCAGCACAGCCTGCAGCACGGGCTCCTTATCCCTGCTCATAGCTCAGCCTGAGACCCTCTTACCCAGCAGCACAAGGCCGGCTGCCAGTCACACACAATAGTGGCCAGTCCAGCCCCTCTTCTGCAGGAGAGAGCAGGTCGTGCAAGATATTCAGAGAGGATTCATTTCAGGGAAGTTGTCTGTGCAGGCCGTGGAACCGGTATCTTTGTGTTGCTGTAGGGTTCCTTGGTTCCAAAGGCATTTAAACCCTGGTGAGGGCCTACGTTCAGGTTGCAAACCGCTGCCCTGTGGGGCTACGCGTGTGTGGTGTAACATGAGAGGGAGGAGTCCAGCTGCCCCGTGTCTTTCTGTGCAAGCACCCATCGTACCACAGGGTCTCCACCTTTGTGACCTGGTCACCTCCCACCAGCCCCGCCCCTTGCACTGCACACAGGTCTGTTTGGAAACTTCCCAAGGAACAGGGCCTGCCTGAGGGGCTGGAGCATACACTTTCACAGGCACGAGAGGCCAGTGCAGGGGCGTCTCCAGCCAGTGGGAGCCAGCGGGAGCTGGCGAGAGGCCAGGTGCTGACACTCAGGCCAGAGACAGGTGTGCGCATCCGGGAGGGAGGGGCTGAGAAATCGCAGATTCCCACCTGGTTTCTGGGCATGGCCCAGGCACCTGATGGCTGCAGGTGGACGGCCCTCCGCGGGCCACAGGGTCTCAGAAAGCCTTCGGTGTTACAGATCCATTAAACAGTGCCCCCCATCCTCTTCCCTCACTACAGCCAAAGGGGCCCCTTCCTCTGCCTCTGGACAACAGTCGTCCTCACCCTCGCACCCACTCCTAAGCAGCAGCCAGGGTCCCTGCCACTTCCCACCAAGAGGAGAGGACGGGGGGAGGGAGGGAGGTGTGGTTGCGGGGGATGTGGGGGCAGGTACGGTTACCATTAGCGCGAATCTTCAGTAGAACAGAATAAAAAACTTTTTCAACCTATTATTCGAAACCATGGCATTTGAATAATTTTTGCCACCAAACAGAATTTATTTAGGCTAGTTTAAAGGCTAATTGATACAATTTCAATTTCAAATGGAAACGCTACTTATCATACGTTGTCATTCATCTTAATGGGCGCTAATGCTGAAAGTAATTGCGCCTCTCCGCGTGAGAGCGTCGTTAACCCCCTTACTGCTGATCAGTGCACAGAGAGGTTGCAATAAAGACGCTGGTCCGGCCGGATTGGATGCACAACCTGGACCCAGCAATCGCGAGAATTTCCTGGAGGAAAGGGGGCTGTCTGAACACTTCGGCAGGTAGGCCGCGGCTGCTGAGGGAATGATTGAGACAGGCAGCACACGAAGACCCGAGTGACGACCGGAGTGCGGCAAGTCCTCCAGACACGGCTGCACCGGGAGTAGACTGCGGCTTTCACAGCTGCTCTCGCAGTCATTGTCTTCGTTTCCTTTGCCCTAAGCCTCTTGAAGGCTCCTCCTGGGTCCAGAGCGAATGTTAAGCCCCAGAAAGCATCCTAGAGAACATCGCCGTTGGGATGGCCCAGTGGCAGCGCTTTCTGAAACTGGCCAGCTCTCTGCCGAGCCTGTGTTGGCTGGGGGGGCGCCTGGACAGTAGCCATGATTCTGCTGCCCCACATGTGAGGACAGGGGCTCAGGATGTGGAGGAAAGCAGCTCACACTCACACAGGAGGTGCCCACTCGGTGGCGGAGCGGAAACCGCACCTAGAATTCTGCCTGCTGTTACCAAGCACCAGCTGTGTGCAAGCATCGCCAGGGACAGTGGGGGTTAGCGCCTCTGGTCAAAGTTCACGGAGATGTTCACGCTTCCAGGAAAGCACAGTGAGCCAACGCTTTGCCGTGTCATCTGCCACTGCCCTTCTCAGTTCCCTCTGCCTGGAGCTTGCATCACCCAAGGAGCCCGGTGCCCACCACCGGGACCCTTCCCTGCACAGACTGTCCCAGTGCTTCCTTGGGGTCGGCAGAAGCATGGCCATGCCCAGCTCGGCTGTGCACCGACCAGTGGCACCTGTTCTGAAGCATTACTGAGAGCTGGCCTCCGTCTTGTGACAGAAGTGACAGTGAGTGGGCGCCCGATGCTGTCCCTCCTGGGCAGGCCCATTTCGGCTGATGGAGGTGGGAAAGGCAGCCAAAGCCTACAAAGGCCAGCGAGCTGAGCCCTGCTCACCGGCCCCTCCTCCAGACTCCACCAGCCACATGTTTTGTGCCCTGGGTCTGAGATCTGGGCAGACATGGGAAGATCCAGCCTCTGCCATGGAGAACCTGCCTGTGGCTTGGTGCAGAACTATGAGTTCAAGACAATTCTTGCACATCTTGTTACTGACCACTGCACACTATAAATTGCATTAAGTTCTTGACATACAAGATCTAATTTCTTGTATGTTTCTAATTTCATTTTACATGTGGGGAAACTGAGGTCTGGAGACTGAACCCCAGGGAGAGGGTCAGGATGGACGTCTCCTCAGTCTGCCCATGCAGCGGGAGCTTCCCCAGGGCTCTGCGGCGGACGGACAGCAGACTGGACACACCGCGTCTGACCAGGAAATCCAGAGAAGGGGAAGTGTCCGGCTGGACTCCTCCAGCTTGAGTAAGGATTTGCTGAGCGAACAAGAGGACATGGAAACTGTAGCCAAGGAAACAGTGGGCACCGCACCGTCCACACAGTGAGAAGCAGCGGCGCATTACTCAAGCCGAGTTCCTGGCGAGGACGGGGTAGGGAGACTCCAGACAGGGACGGAGAGGCTGGGGCTCTGGGCCTGGCAGGCCCAGGGAGCCTGGGGAAGGCGGGGAGGCCAGGCTAGGAAGCTCACCCTGCCTGTGTGTGCTGCAGGAGACGGGAGGCCCAACTACTGCACCGGTCCAGGCAAGGCACGGCGAGGACCTGAAGGCAGTGACAGCGGGAGGGGGGAGGTCTGTTTGATGAGTGAGTGGACTTTCATGTGTGCAGGAGGATGGGTGGTCAGGTGTTCTGCATGATAAGCACAGGAACTGATGAATTTCAGCCAATCATGGAGTTTCTGACAGGTGCTAGTTAGCTCAGCTCTCAGCTGTGAAGGGTGACATCCCAGCATCAGGAGGGGCATAGTCCAGAGCCCCCCAAATGCCCCCCACTAACATGAGGTAGGGCATTGGCTTTTTAGCCTCCCTAACATTGGACTTGTCTGATCTCAGTTTGATTTGAAATGTGGCTAGGCACCTGTGGCCCTGTGCTGTGAACACCGGTGTATCCCCATATCCACAGGGCGCACGGGGAGGGCACGGAGGCACAGCCACCACATCTGGCTTTGCAGAAGACTCACGGGGGCCAGGCTGGCCACGGAGCCCCACAACTGCGATCTACCCTCTAGATAGCCTCTAGAAATGATAGAGAGAGCAAACAGTGTATTTTCTCCTAAATGAAAAATGTGAAGATCATAGCACCGGAAGATCATCACAAAGCGAATTCAAGAAGTAGCCTTTGTATTTCAAAGGAAGTTTTGGGTAGCAGACGCTCTCCCTGCAGGGACTGGTGTGGCATCAGCTCACGGTGGACCACCTCCCTCTCCAAGTCCTGCACCCAGTGACTGCCGGGGTGGGGACTGAGTGGAGGACAGTCCTGAGTGTAGCTGTGTGCTGTGGGCAAAACGTCTTTGCTCTGTGAGTGTCCATTTCCTAGAAATGTCAGCTAAAACACCTGCATCTGACTCTGTATACTCTAATTAAGTTGTGGTTCTTAAAAGCTCCCACAGGCCACAGGATGAGCAACCAGCCCTGAAAACTGATCCATAAGAAAACTCCAACTAGTCATCTTGCTGTCGTCATTCATCAGCTCCTGGCTTCCCAGCATCCTTGTGCCAGGGTCTGTGCTTGGTGGCGGGCTGGAGCGACAGGCGAGGCAGATGGGACTCAGCTGGGGTGGACCCTGCAATGTTAGCTCAAGTAGTCAGCAACCAATCTGACCAGAGGCAGCAATGTTGTCACATCAGCCGCAGCGCAGGCCCGGGATATTGCCTGCTGGGAGTGTCCTGGAATCAATCACCGAACTCCAGAATTCCTCGGATTTCCTTAGTGGCAATTCTTGAGTTAGCAAAGCACTCAATTTGCTGCTGCCCAGGACTCTTTGTTTGCAGATGAGCGTTCTATGTTCCCACTTGGTATTGCAGGAGGCACAGTGCTGCCAGCAAAGCCAGCGGGGGCCCTCCAGGACACTCTCTCCAGCTGGCCGCTCCTCCCTGTGTGCCCATCAAATAGCAGCGATAACGTCTGCTTGGCAATGTTTTTCTGAGCACAAATGCAAGTCTTTGGTGCCTACCTTCCCCCTGGGGTCTCAGCACCTCCACCTGAATGGACCAGAAGAGCGGGAGGGAGCACCAGCGGTCGGGCGTGCCTCTTGCCTGCTGGGGAATGAGAACGAGCTCTTCCTGCAGGTCAGACAGCGCATCTGCCCTGCCCAGCACTGCAGTTAGAAGGCATTCCTGCGCCTTCAGGCAATTAGGGAACTTGAAAGTGGCAGATGACGCTCAGGGCAAAATCTGGCACTGCAACGGTTAACTGGGACTGCTTCTGTGCAGGCGCTTCCCTGGGAGCAGAAGTGAGGAGCCCACACTTCACACTGGGAAGAGCCTGCCTCTGCGTCCTGGAAAGAGGAAGCTCTGGTCTGTGCATGTGTGGCCTGCATGGGGGAGGCGTGCGGTGCGGAGGTTGGGAAAGGAACAACCAGGATGTGTGGCCTTCAGCGATACTGTGTCCACAACGAAGACTAAAGGGATTGCAGAGGCTGAAGGTTTGCCCGTCTGCCCCAGGCACAGGTGCATCTCTCCACAGATGTGATGAGTGAAAATCGTCAGTGACAAAGGATCTTATCTGGCATCTCCAGTGGCTCCCGTATCCTCAGTCCCCAACAGTCCCTCTGCTCCGGACAGAAGTTGAAAGTGTTTGTGAATCAATGATTGACTTGCTGATGGGATAATTGAACCAACTGTAGAATCCCAATTATAATGGGGCCCAAAGGAAGTGATGCCTGTGACTGTCGGGGCTTTGGAACGGTGGGGATGGATCCAGGCTGGGAGGAAGAGCTGGCTCTGCCTTCAGTAGAGGCAAGGGGACAAGAACAAGGGTGTTGGGTCCAAATCCTGGCTCAACCACTGGCGAACTGTATCATAAAATCTCTCTGAGACTTTGTTTCTCCACATGTAAAATGGGTAGTAATAGTGTGAGTGTATCTGTACGTGTGTGTATGCGTGTGTGTATGTGTGTGAATGTATCTGTATGTGTGTGTAAATGTGTGAGTGTATCTGTGTATGTGTGTATATGTATGTGTGTATATGTGTGTGTGCATGTGTTATGTGTATCTGTATGTGTGTGTATATGTGTGTATGTGTATATGTGTGTGAATGTATCTGTATATGTGTGTATGTAAGTGTATCTGTATATGTGTGTGTATGTGTAGTGTGTATATGTGTGAGTGTATCTGTATATGTGTATATGTGTATCTGTATGTGTATGTGTGTGTGAGTGTATCTGTATGTGTGTGTATGTGTGTGAATGTATCTGTATATCTGTGTATGTGTGTATCTGTATGTATGTGTGTGCATATGTGTGAGTGTATCTGTATATGTGTGTATGTGTGTGAGTGTATCTGTATATGTGTGTATGTGTATCTGTATATGTATGTGAGTGTATCTGTATGTGTGTATGTGTGTGAGTGTATCTGTGTATGTGTGTATCTGTGTGTGCATGTGTATATGTGTGTATGTGCATGTGTGTTATGTGTATCTGTATGTGTGTATATGTGTATATGTGTATCTATATGTGTGTATGTGTATATGTGTGAGTGTATCTGTGTATGTGTGTATATGTGTGTGTGCATATGTGTGAGTGTATCTGTGTATGTGTGTATATGTGTGTGCATATGTGTGCATGTGTGTTATGTGTATCTGTATGTGTGTGTCTGTATGTGTGTGTATCTGTGTGTGTATCTGTGAGTGTGTGCATGTGTGTGTGATTCAATACATGTGAGATGCTTAGAACCACGCCTGGCTCCTGGTGAGCTCTCTGGAATCGGCTGTCACAGGTTCTAATACTGCGTCCCGGGGGACATTTGTGTGGCCACTGTCTCGTCTTCGTCGGTAAACGTGAGCAGGAGCATCGGGTGTGAAAGACCGGTGATGGGTGGGATGGGCGAGTGATGGTGTCTGGCAGAAACCGACTTTTTCAAACCCAGACCACCCAGCTCCGATTTGGTAGGGCCTGTGCCTTCACTTCCTTTTTTTCTCTTTTTTTTTTTAACTTTCCACTTAAAAATAAGCCCACACGACTGCGGATATATTCCCAAGTCTGAGCGTGTTAAGGTCTCAGGAGCTGAACCCCGGCCAGGAAGAGGCGCCTGTCCGCAGAGGCGGCGGCGGCGCGCGGGCGTCTGGGAAGGCGGCGCGCGGGCCTCTGGGAAGGCTGCGCGCGGGCGTCTGGGAAGCCGGCGCGCGGGCCTCTGGGACGCCGCGCTCCGGCAGTGCGGGGCCGCCGTCCGGGCTGCCGCCTCCCGCCTCCTCGGGGTTCGCCGTCGCTGAGATCCTCGCAGACACTCGGGGTGAAGCCACACACGGGCCGCCCCGCCACGCCCGGAAGCCCCCACGGCGGGACCACCGCAGCCACCAGGGGGAATTTGGCGCGGGGGCTCTTGGGCAATCCCCGGCTCTTACCCCGCCAACGGTCACAGGGTCTCCCGCGGGCGCGGGCGGGACGCGGGAGGCTTCTCCTGAGAGGAAATGCGACGGGGAGAGGCGCTGGACAAAGGGAACTTCGGCGCTGGCCGTGTCCGACACGTCCTGTGGGGCGTTTCACTTCACGTTTAGCGGGCATTGAGGAACTCGGGAGTGCAGCCCAGGCTGGCGCAGGGCTGCGGCACGGGCCTGCGTGGGGCCGCGCCCCTGCACAGCGCCCTGGGTCCTGCTCCCTGCGGGGTCTGAGCGTCCAGGCGCCCGCAGCAGCTCCGGGACAAACCGGAGCGAACGATGCGTTACCTCGTGCCCCCGGCGTCTGGGTGGCTTTGATAACAGGCGTTTTCCGTTCGTGTAATTGGCGTTGCTTTTCCCGCAGCTCTTCAGAAAACAGAGCCGCTGGAGTCGTCTCCTCAGGCGCACCCGCGCCCGTCCTTCCCCGGGGGGCTTCCGGCCCTTCTAGCCCTTTATACCAATAAGCTTGGCCCAGGCCGGACTGATTGAGGTTTTTTAAAATAATAGTAAAAAAATGAAAAACCAAGCCACAGCAGTTAATACGGTGCTTGCACTGAAGTGGGCATGAAAACATGGCGCGGAGAGGAGTGTGTGTCTCAAGCCGGTGTCTGCCTGGCCTTCCCCGGCGGCTTGGAGAGCGGGATTTGGAAGACTGGAGAGGGCGAGAAAAAAGAGCTCGGATTTTTCTTTTCATTTCATGGATCCTTAACCCATATTTAATGCAGACTTTGGATTTTAGACACAGCAAGTGTGCTTGTAATTATTTCAAACAGTTAAAAAAGCTAGTTAATGATGTTCAACATAAGTAATCATGTTAAATAGTAAAATTTAATTTCTTAAAAACTTAAATCCTCATATCTTCTGGAATGCATTGTACTGGAGGATGTCTGAGTAAATTAAATTCTCTCCCGCACACTAAAGCATCAATTTCCTTATGGTAATTATCTGCTAGATTGGATCTGTCAGAGGCCGGGAAGCAAGCCTGACATTATACCCTCTTTACAAAAAATGATTACAAAAAATTAAGACGAATGAGGAAAATTAAGGCAGTGGCTGGTAAGCCTCTATACAGCTCTGGCGGATCCCTCTGCAGCAGGCGCCATTGTGCGGGGACTAAGCTTTTAATGACTAGCGTATAATCAGGGAAGTCCATTAAGGCACGGCAGAGGTAACCGATGGCACAGATAACGGCCAGAAATGATTTTCCGCCAAGTAGAAGCAATTTATTATACACAAAAAATGCATTTCTGACGGAAGTGTCTAGAGGGACGAGGAGCTCGGCGAAGGTGACAGGATTCTTCCCTGGAAAGTTTGAAACATGCTAATGCGCACGGCTGAGAGTTTTATCTTTGCCTTCAGACTAACAGAGGGGTTCGGGCAGAGCTGCCCAGGGCCCCCGCAAAGCGCGCTGACTGCTGGGTGTCTCCCGGGCTGCGCTGCGGCCAGCCGGCCTCTGGTCCAGGCTGCTCAGAAAGAAGCTGATTTGGGCTGAGGGCTCTTTCAGTTCTGCCTGGGCTGGACCCTTGCTGATTGTGCCCAGGATAAGGGAATTGTTAATCTGTAGTTGTTAAACCCAGCAGGGTGTGAAAGCACTTAGGGGCTGTAATTGTGCGGCTATCAGGGCCAGCACATTAGTTTAATTAACTCTAAGGCAAAGAAACAACGTGAAATCCCCATGGAGTTGCAAAGACAGCCGCCTGGTCTCTGGGCATAAATTAGCGATGAGAAATGTATGGCTTGGCGTTCAAGGCCCCCATAAGCTAAATCCTGTCGGCCCCTATACCCCGGTCCCTGCCTCCCTGTGAATCTCTGCTAGCTTGGTCAGTCTTTTTGCCTGGGATGTTCCTTTGCAAGGACTCCTCCTCTTCGTAGAGACCAAGAGCACGGGGTCAGTCTTGGTCCTACAGTGGCCTCTTGCCTCGCTGGTCTCAGTTTCCTGACCTGCAACATGGGATTGTTCATGAGACTTCAGCCTCTCTGGTTTCCTGTGAGCCTTACGAAGTAGCAGGCCAGAGAGATGTCAGCACCCAGGAGGGGACTCTGAAAGCTTTGTGGAAAATGGAATTTAAAATGTTTATTTTGGAAACCCACGCGTGCGAGTACCCACCTCGACTGCACGGTTGGCAGCTCTACTTGGCTTCCCTCTCTGCTGAGTCCATCCTGTGCCTCTGTGGGCCCCCGAGGGCAGGGAAAGGGCTCCGTTTGCATTCCCAGCAGGTGCTGGGAAATGTTGGATGAAAAATGTGAAGGAAGAGCTGGAATAGTTCTAGTCTTGAGGAAAACTAGGGCTGATGCGTTATAATCTGGCGCGTGCCTTTCTGGGGTCTCTGCCACTAACTGAAGCCACTAACTGGTTACAGACCCGTGTGGCATTTCCTGAGGACACTCGTGGGAGCAGAGGCTGCCTTCCCTGGCCCCAGTGCTGGGCAGAGGCCAGCTCCGATGGTGCCTGTAGCCAGAGCGGACCCTCAGGCCTCACGGCTGTGCCTGGAGCTCATCACAGCAGTTTGCGTGCTCTGAGAGTCCTGTCTCCCGGTGCCACTGGAGCTCGTCACAGCAGTTTGCGTGCTCTGAGAGTCCTGTCTCCCGGTGCCACTGGGAGCTGCGTGCGGTTCTTTCGACAGAGTGCCCGGCTCTTGTGCCTGTTCTGCTGCTCTTACTCTCCTTCTGAAAGACTCCTGCTCATCGTTTGCGATTTTATTTGACTTTGAATTGACACGTGAACTGTTTACAGCCAGCCCTCTGTACCCACAGCTCCAATCAGCCACAGACTGACAATATTAGGGGGAACACTGGGCGTGTCCCCAACACATACAGATCTTTTTGTGTCATCATTCCCTAAACACTACAGTGCGATGGCCACTGACCTGGTGTTCACATTGCACTGGGCAGTATGAGAAATGCAGAGTTGATTGCAAATACACAGGAGAGTGTGTGTCCTCTGTCTCAGGGGGGTCCTGGAATGCAAACCCCATGGACATACGGGGCGGCTGTGTGCATGGGGTACAGTAGGTGATGTCATGGCACATGCATGTATATCGGGTGATTCAATCAGGCTCATTAACACACCCCATTCCTTCTTAAAGCTGTCCCTGGCAGCCTGTCTGCTATGCTCAGGAAAAATGAACCGCTTCTGTCCAACACTGTTGATATTTCCATAAAAAACAGTGATGCACTTACATCGCCAGCTGATTGGGTCTGTGTCTGTCACCCCAGGGAGTTAACTCGTTGAAGGTGCACCGCCTATTTTCTGTTCTCTATTTATGCCTGCAGTGGTCTGGAAGCCCATCTTGGTGAAACTGGTGTCCAAAAGAAGTAGTGTTGCTCTCCAGTGCCCCTGAACACAAGCTATGTCCCAGCAATGGGGGGACATCGGTTCCCTATCTGACGGCATGAGCCCCTTCCCTCTACACCTTGGAGCCCAGCCTGGGTTTTTCTCCCTTCTTTCTTCAAGTTGCTAATATCAGTCATTCTCATAGCATCAGTTTTTTTTTAAGATTTTTATTTATTTGACAGAGTCACAGTGAGAGAGAGAGAGACTGACAGAAAGGTCTTCCTTCCATTGGTTCACCCCCCAAATGGTCACTACGGCCGGCACGCTGTGCTGATCCGAAGCCAGGAGCCAGGTGCTTCCTCCTGGTCTCCCATGCAGGTGCAGGGCCCAAGCACTTGGGCCATCCTCCACTGCCTTCCCGGGCCACAGCAGAGAGCTGGACTAGAAGAGGAGCAACTAGGACTAGAACCAGTGCCCACAAGGGATGCCGGCAACGCAGGCGGAGGATTAACCTAGTGTGCCATGGCGCTGGCCCCATAGCATCATTTTTGTGTTAAACTATGGTAAAATGCACATAACACACAATTCACCATTGTAATTGTTCACAAGTGTACAGCTCTGCAGTGTGGGCAACATTTACATAGAGCACAGCCCTCACACCATACATCCAGAAAGCTTCCACCCGCCCAAACCTCAACCCTATGCTCATTAAAATGGGGTCTCCATTCCTCTCCCACCCACTCCAGGACACTGCCGTGCTACTTTGTCTCTGAGGTTGACTACTCCCGATACTCACACAGAAGGGGTCATCCAGCACCCAGCCTCCTATGACTGGTTTATTCTACTTAGCCCAATATCGACAGGTATGTGGCAGGTTGCAGAATTCCCTTTTTTATTAAGGCTGAATCATATCCCATGGCATATGCATTCACAGTTTACCCATCAGTAGGTGCGTGGTTGCTTCTACCTCCTAGCTACTGTAAATGAGGCTGCTGCAAATGGGAATGAACAAATAGCTCTTCAAGACTCTGTACTCAGTCTTCTGGATCTATAGAAGTGGAATCACTGGGCAATATTTAATTTCTTGAGGAACCACTATATTGGTTTCTTCAGTGGCTGTACCATTTTATGTTCCAACATTAGTGTGCAAGAGTTTCAAATCTTCCACACCCTCACCAACACTTATTTTATTATAAACGTATTATAAAAAACTTCTAATAGTAGTCTTCCTAATAAGTGTGTTAATTTATATGTCTAAAATAAGGTGAGGATGTTTTCATGTGCTGTTGATCACTGGTATATTTTTCTTTGGAACAAGATCCGTTTGTGTCCTTAGCCTATTTTTAAATTGAGTTTTTGTTTATTGAGCCATAGGATTTCTCTGTTCTGGTTATTAAACCTTTATCAGATATGATCACAAGTATTTTTTTCTCCCATTCTATGGCTTGCCTTTTCCATCTGTTGATTATGTCCTTTGATGCACATTACAGAAGCTATAATTCAACTTGGAAATTTTAATTTTGTTGCTTGTGTCTTGGGTGTCCTATCCAAGACACCAACATGAACCAGAACCTTAGCAGCCAGCAGATGTGTCCATGGCTTGACTCTGCACTTCTTAGCCCGCAGAACTGGGAGAAATAAGTGGCTCTGTTTATGACCCTGTGTTATAGCAGACATCTGCGACCCCGACGCATACCCAAAGCAGTCTGGAGTCCTTACAGGTCCTGCCCATTTGGCTGACACGGTCAGAAATGTTCTCACTGTGCACAATCACTTAAAGATGGGGAAAGCCCTGGCAGCGACAAGGCCCCATTATGGAGAGGCATGGAGACCCAGAGTGCCATGTGGTCTTCTGGACACCCTGCACCTGGAAGAAATGGCACTCGACAGACACCTGGGTCATCTCTGTGTCGTCACTACTCTCACGGTTCACGACAGGCCAGCTGATGGGTATTACTGATAAATGCACGCTTTCACTTCATGCTTTCGCCAAGATGAAACAGACCATTTACCGAAGTGCTGATGATTTGATTGGCAGACAAATGTTTAGACAGGGTGGCAGTCCACACACAGCCTTTAACTGTTGTAAGCAAAATTAGCAGCAGGAAACACACACACACACACACACACACACACAAACCACTTCAAAATGAATTGAAGAATTAGCTGGGATGTTAAGACACCTTGCCTATGATGTGAGTTCAGTGGAACATGGCTTTTGAGTTAAAGATAGCAGAAACTGACTTTGTATGGAAGGGAAATGAGAAGAGTTCATGGCCGAATCTCTTTCCTGAACCAACCAGCAACACTGATAAGAACCCTCAGTGCTGGGCCGTCTCACCGGAGCTGCAGGCAGGGCCAACCCCACCAGCAGGGGGCAGCATCAGGAGTCAAGTGCCTTGGATCTTTTTTTAAAGAATTAATTAATTTATTTATTTAAACACAGACTTAGAGGGAGACACACACACACACACGCACACATATCTTCCATCCACTGGTTCACTCCCCAGATGGCAGCAATGGCCAGGGGTGGGCCAGGCTGCAGCCAAGAGCTTCATTCGGATCTCCCGCATGGGCTGCAGTGGCCCAGCCAGTTGGATTATCTTCCACTGCTTTTCCCCGGCCATTAGCAGGGAGCTGGATTGAAAATGGAGCGCCCGCAGGGGCTGCCAGTGTAGCAGGAGGTGGCTTTCCCCACACCACCAGCCCTGAGTGCTTTGTGTGTTGATCAGCTTCCCCTCCTGCCTGACCAGCTCTCACTGCAGACCCCAAAAGGGAAATTCCTTTATTTTATTCTAGAATAAGCCGCAGCCGCCCTCCCTGCGACTTCTCACTGGCGCTGTCTCCTGCCTCCTGGAGCTTCATGAGCTCCAGCAGTGTGCGCATTTCTCCCATCAGTAACACAGGAGTGACGCTCGTTGCACAAACGTCTTCTCCAGGCGTCTGCTTGTGCCCGTTGTGCGGGGCTGATTTAGCCTGAGACCCCACTTTTATCTGCATGTGCTGTATTTTTTCCTGGGACACTGGCAGTGTTTAATGAATGCTTGGTGAAGTTGTGCAAGATTGAAGCGAATGAGTCTGTAATGTTTCCAACTCACCCTCGATATCTTAGGGGTCATATTAGGTGAGAGAGTGGAGGTGAAAATGGATTCTGTGCTCTCTCGCTCTCTCTCTCTCCCTCTCTCTCTCTCATATGTGAGCTTCAATTGCCTGCTCCCAGTGTGGGCTGAGTTCCTGACCTGTTCCAGGATAATCTTCAACCCCAGGACAGTTCCCAGCTTCATAGAACCAGCAGGGCACATGGATACAAACTGTGCAATTATGAAGTTGGCATACGTACAGAGAGTAGTGAAACCATGTGGAGGGAGGCAGTAATTCCCCCACGCGTCCCTAGGGCCTCACAGGGCAATGCTGTGGCATTCCTGGGTCTTCAAGTTTGGGGGGAGGAAGTTGGCGGGGGAAGGGAAGCCATCCTAGGCAAAGGCAAGAGACGAGCTCTGTCAGGCTGCCGTGGCGGCCATGGGGCAGAATGGTCCGGGCAGAAGAAGAGCCTGGAGGGAGGTGAGGTGGTCAACGGGAGGCCAGGGGCTGGGGGACGGGGTGCCCTGCGGGGCCGGGGGTAAAGTGAAGCAGGAGCTACTGACATCTTTCAGCAAACAGACGAACAGACTCATGATTTAGAGCCGAGTTACTCTCACACTGAGGAAGACAGAGTTGAGTGTTATGAAACAAGAGAGGAGAGAGAGAGGAGGGGAGGGGAAGGGGGGGAAGGAAGAGGAGAGGAGAGGACAGGACAGGACAGGAGGCCCTTGGAAGGCTGTTACGAAGTGTAAGGCGTAAAGCACAGACAGCCCACACTTCAGGCAAATGAGAGATGGGGTGGAAAGCGGAACAGTTTTTAGAACCGTGAGAACTTGGGGATTATCCTCCAGGACTCCAGGCCAGGGTGGAGAAGCTCCGGGCAGCAGAGGGAAGAATGAAGTTTGGCACTGCTCTCAGGCCTCCCGCTTGGGGGGCTCTGTGCATGGTGGAGCCCCTCTCTGTGAAGACAGGGAAAGCAGCAAGGGGGATGTGGGCAGGGGGGAAGCAGAATTCAGACGGGAATGTCTGAACGGCCCAGGGGAGTCGTCAGTGAAGCCCAGGGAGATGCAGGTCCTGGCTGGGGTCTCCGGCAGGTGGAAAGCCACTGAAGCCCCTTCCCAGGGCACCTGCACCTGCGCGTTCTTTCCAGGTGTTCAGCCTTTCCCGTTCCAAACTTGCCGTCCGCACTCGCAGCCATCTTCAAACAGTCACACCCAGTTATGAATCTTTGCGCAATCCTCATCTTCAGGGGAAGCCCAAAGCACTTGCCCTGGCACCCAAAGGTCCTTCCAGACACGGCTGCCTCCTGTTCTTCCTTATACACACTCTGCCGAGCTCTCGCACAGGTGCCTGAGGGGCCCCCAGGTACTCAGTGCCCCTGCAGGTCTCTGCGAGGTCAGAATACTGAGGGTGAAAGCTCCGTCCACGCTGTGTATTTGGTTGAAGGGCTCAGGGCAACAAGCAGAAACTCACATTGTGTGTGTGTGTGTGTGTGTGTGTGTGTGGAGATACACAAGGACACAGAGCTCATGTACATAAATGTGCATATATGCAGAGGCACACAAACGCACGTCCACGTTTGTGCAGATAAGCCTGATACACCGGTACACGTACTTTTTTTGGATAAACTTTGTGCAGAGTGCGTTGGCTAAGCCGCATGCACCACAGCCTGCAGCCCACGGGTGTTGGCTCTGCGTGGGCCAGCCTCACCCTGTACTGGCACTGCTGAGGCTGGAGCAAGGGCAGGAAGAGGCTGCTGGCTGGTGGAGACGGCTCCTGCTTGCAACCCAGCGACCAGGAAGCGGAGCCCAGATGTGCTTCAGAGGCCCACTATCTGTGCTTGCGATCAGTGGTAATAATACCTACTCGTCACTTCTCTGCGCCAGGTGCTCATGGGCGTCTCTCTCTCATATGTGAGCTTCAATTGCCTGCTCCCAGTGTGGGCTGAGTTCCTGACCTATTCCAGGATAATCTTCAACCCCAGGACAGTTTCCAGCTTCATAGAACCAACAGGGCATACGGGTTCAGGCCTACCCAGCGCCAGGGAGAAATGGGAGGCTCGGGCCTCACAAACCCCTCGCCACCAGCCAGCCACAGCTCTGAGCCAGCCCTCGGGCCCGGCTCCCCGGGGACAGCCGCGCAGATGCGGGGGTGTGCTGGCTGGGGGCAGGGCTTTGTGGGGCACAGAGCCCCCTTCAGAGGGAGCAGAGCACAGCTTGCACGGGACATCCGTGTGAAATCTGGATGCTTGTACAGCCATAGAAAAGTGGAAGTGAATTATCAGGAGAAAACTTCTGCCGAGAGTAAGCCCGTGTTCTTGTGGCATGCTCAGGGGCAGGGCTAGGTCAGCCAGGTGGGAAACTCGGGGTCCCTCTGCACCCAGGGGGCCCCTCCCCTCGCTGCCCCCACCGCAGAGCCAGCACGGCACTGGGGCAGGAAGTGAAGGCGGGCACTTGGCTGGGACAGGCGCTTCTGCTTGGAGAGGTTCCCTCTCTGCAGGGCCTGAGAGAGGGGGGGTGCTGCCCAGGCTGAAAGGGCAGTGGCACCTGCTCATGGGGGTGGAGACCCCAGGCACCCTGTGAGGACAAGCCGTGAGGCAGCAGAGGAACTCGGATCAAAAGCCAGCCAAAAGGAACAACAGCCCTGCTGGGCCCCGGGCTGAACCAGCCTTGGAAGCCCACAGAGGAGGGTGTGTGAAGAGAGAAACACCAGGTGCTCTCACCCAACAGGGCTGGGAAGTCCCCACCTTTGCTCTGGGGAGGGGGTCCCACCCGAGGGGCAGCCCAGACTCCAACAGGGGCTGGGGTCGTTGGCCGCTGTGAGAGGACCGGCACTGACTCACTGCCTCTGCCTTCACGCACATCATGGCTCCTGTTACTGGAGCCGAGAGCTGGCTTCACGGCCCCCAGGTGTCAGCGGCCTGTGTCACGGGCTGTGGATGGTACAAGGTCAGCTGTGGTGGCCTTGGGCCTTCCCTCCTGTGTCTTGCTCGAGACCGCTGCGCCAGGAGCTCGTCCACCCCAGGCACCCCCACACACCCCAGCGGGAAGGCTGTGCTGGCTCCTTGTCTGAGGCCCCGTCTCGCAGACAGTTGGGTCCTTCAGGGCCACGCTCGGCGCGAGCGCCACACACCTGTCCCGGAGTCGACAGGGCACCTCCTCTCCCTGGGTGCATCTCCGCTGCTGTGCAGGCGGCTGACTCGGGAGAGGTCCGTGTACTTGGCTGTTGATAGATTCATCGGTAAGCAATTCCTGGAGAGACACAGGCCGCTGAGTTTCTGCGATTTGCATCAGCACACTTTAACGTACGGTGAAAGCTGGGCCTTTTTGGACGCATATTAATATTCCTGTGACCTTTACCAGAAGGCAGCTGACACATCTTTTCAACAGGAAAACAGAGAAAGCCAGTAACCTAAAGTGCTGATTTCTGACCTTAGTTTGATGAACAAATTAGGGGAGATGAATCTTTTTCCAAGGACAAATAGTCTTGGGATGTGTAATGTTCAGGTACAATGAAGACAAAAATATATATATACATGCATTTTGCAGACACAGGTTCAGACACACCTCTGAACTCCACACACCTGAAGTTCCATACTGGGCAGTGTTTCAGGAGGAAGTCCAGGCAGGGGAGAAAGCCGCCTGTGCACTGCGAGAGAGGCTGCCTGCCCGGAGCAGCTGTACGGCCGGGCTCGCTCGCTGGTCTTCAGGGCAAGTGTGCATCCTTGTCCCTCAGTGCTGACGACACTGCCACGGCTCAGACACGCTCCTGAGACCCAGGTTTGGTTGTGCACCTGTGGCCGTGCTCCCCAGAGGTCCACAAGGCTTAGGGGCACTGCTCCATCACTGCTGCGCGGAGCCCTGCCGAGGTGGGCATCACACCGTGAAAACTGAACTTCTTACCAGGGCGGAGACGTGGGCCACACCACCCACGGTCATAGGAGCCACAGAGGCACCCGGAGGGCCATGGTTTTCCTTAGAAACCAGTGTGGGTATTCCTGCCAGCACCTGGAATTGCGATCATCACTGCAGTCTATCGGGCCTGCTCCAGACCTTGCGTAGGCATACGGCACTGCTCACCGCAGTGTTAGAAAAACCACAGGGCATCAACCTTTCTCGGGGAAGACTTGGCTTGTGGTAAAAGAAAAGTTTCTGAGATGTTCTAAATTTAATTACAAGGGCCAGAGGATGGGATGGGGGTGGAGGGGATAAAGGAAGCTAATCCGTTAATAGTGGTGGGGAACCAACAAAAGACTGCTTTGGATGCCCAGATACGTGCGGAAACCTTGCCTTAATCCCATCACCACCCGGCAGCACTGCGCCCCGCTGCCCCTCTGCCCTGCAGACGCCACACCATCCATGCCGTCTGTCCAGCGGCAGTGGACTGCCCTCCTGACCCCAAGGGGCCTGCTCACATCATGTATCCCGCTCTCTGGCCCCGGGCCAGTGCGGGCTCAGTGTGAACAGCGAGAGTGCCCTCCTCCACACTTGGGAGGCCCGTGGCTTCCATGGTCCGCGGCCGCACTTCCAGCCGTGCCCCAGCCTTTCTGCCGGTTGTTGTGGGCACTTGGGCGCTGCCTGGTCCTTTTTCTGACTCACACCCTTGATTTCAGAGATGCATCAGTCTCAAGGGTTTTGGTTCACAGGTGCATCTGCCTTTAGGGAAACTGAACATAAGGCCACTGGACCCGGGGAAATACTGCTGACTGTACCCAGCTTCCACGTCTGCAATTCAACCGCCCAGATGACACAGCCAGAGAATGTGTCTGCTCTCCACACATGCCCACTTTTCCCCTTGACCTTCTTCCCTTCCCAACCCAGTAAAATAGCGGCTTGCACAGCACGGACAGCGTCCTCTGGAGGTGACAGACGCGTGTGCGTCCTGCGCTATGCTGCTTTACAGGAGGGACGTGAGAGTCCTTGGATTTTGGGATCCCAGGGTAGGGTTCAGGTTTGGGTCCCTCTCGGATGCCCAGGGAGAGCTGCAGCTACTAAACATGCTGGCCTGAGTTTGGAGATGCTGATCTGCAGCCATTTTCCATAGCGGCAATCAGGCAGGGTGGCCAGCGTTTGGATACACTCCTCTAACCACTCTCTCCCTGCCCTATCAAAGTGCCTGGGTCTCTTCATTTCTGTGCAAGCCCCGCCCTATAGCTCTGTCATTCCTGCGGGGAACTGCACTGCACTGGGCACTGGGGCCCGCAGAGCAAGCACCACCTCCTAGACCCAAGTGTGGCTCTCCCAGCACAGCCCTCCTGGGCCTCCTCACTGTGCCTGCTACAGCCCCAGGGCGCCACACCCTGCCCTCTTCCTGCCCCCTCCCTCTCCCCGGGCTCCCTGCCAAGTCTCCCTTTATCTTCCATCTCTAGGCTCTGCCCACAGAAGACACAACAAACGGTCACCCAGCAATGGAAAAATAGGTTTACACTGAACACTTTTTAAGGCTCTACTTCCAAACTGTGAATGTAAGAAAGCTAAGCTGCTTCCGTTTACAGTTTGCAAACAAGAAGCAGTGGAGTTTGCTGTGGACGCTCACAAGGGGCAGCTGGCAGGGTCTGGGTGGTGGGAGGAAGCCCCCCCCCCCCAAACACCTGTAAGCATCAGGGATGATGAACAGGGCTGGAGCAACCCTTCAATGCCAAGTTCACCAGGGTGTGAGGAAGCTGCATTAATGGAGGAATCAGTGGGAACTGTTTTGACAATAGTAATTGGGAGTCTATTGAAAACCAACCATAATGAAAAGAAAATTCAGCTCCATCAAATAAGACCACAGCATTGCTTCTGTCACACAAAACCACAGCACTGCATCTGTACCATTTGGGATAAAATGCACAAGGATTTATTATGACACAAAGTCAGAAAAAAAGCACTGAAAGCCATGGCACCCAGGCTAGAATATTTACATTCTCATTTAGGTTTATAAAAAATTTACTGGGTACCTACTAGATGCTGTACTCTTAGCAACTGCTCCTCCACACCCGGTGCAATTAAATAATGTTCATCTTCAGAATGAAAACTGAGGTTTTTACTAGCAAACCGAAGTCACTTTCCACTACACCACCTGGTAGGATACTTGTGCACACACTCTCTGGAAGCATACCTCGCTGAGGGCGGGTGCTTGGCATAGCAGTTAAGCTGCTGGTTGGGATGATCACATCTTGTAGCAGACTGCCTGGCTTCAGGTCTCGGCTCCACTCCCAATTCCAGCTTCCTGCTAATGCACACCCTGGGGGGTGGCGGCGATGGCTCAAGTACCTCATTCCCTGTCATCCATGAGGGAGGCCCAGAAGGAATTCCCGGTTCCCGGTTTCAGCCTAGCCCAGCCCAGGCTGTTATGAGCATTCAGGCGATGAACCACCGGATAGGAGGTCTCTCACTCCTGCTCTCTCTCACCCGTGCTCTCTCTCTGCCTTGCAAATAAATCAAATGAATACATTTTTAAAAGCATATCTAATAAATAAAAAAACCTAAATGAAAATAGGACATATTTTCATTTTTTAAAACGCAGCATACATTTTTAAAGAAGTGTTGTTCACCTTATTTTGCTAAAGATTCAGTTAGAGGTCACCCTCCCTGGCACTCCCGGAGGCCAGGGTCAGGGTCTGTGACGGCTCTCTCTGGCTCCTTCTTGCTCATGGATCTAACTGCTGTGTGGACCCCACGCGCATCTCTCACATCCTGTGTCCTGGGAGTCCCGTGGAATGAAGGAACGTGCTCTGGGACACTGCAGAACATCTTCATGCGTGAAGTCTGGGGATGTGATCCCAGGCCGCCACCTCAATTATGATATGATCAAGTATTCTGCCTATGTTTTCATCAGATGACTGTCACTTTATGGTCAGGAAGTCAAGGCCCAGGTGGAGCAGCAGTGGGATGTGCACCTGGCTCTACACTCTGGCTCTGGGTGATGAAGAAGGCCACTCCTGACGCAGATATTTTAAAATATCAGCCCTGAAAATAATGTCTCAGAGAAGCACACCTGTTTCTTATTGAACCGCAGCACTTGGAGCCTGCGTTTCCCTTCTTCGGCTGTTAGGTGTAATAGTTCAAAAACCACAGCACAGGGTTTTGCGCTCCTGCAGTCTCTCCTGGGCTAAACGGAACCAATGGATCTGATTACTAGAAAACAATCCTGTTGCCGATGCCATGGCTCAATAGGCTACTCCTCTGCCTGCGGCGCTGGCCCACCGGGTTCTAGTCCTGGTCGGGGCGCCGGATTCTGTCCCGGTTGCCCCTCTTCCAGTCCAGCTCTCTGCTGTGGCCCGGGAGTGCAGTGGAGGATGGCCCAAATGCTTGGGCCCTGCACCTGCATGGGAGACCAGGATAAGCACCTGGCTCCTGCCTTCAGATCAGCGAGGTGTGCTGGCCGGCCACAGCGGCTATTGAGGGGTAAACCAACAGAAAAAGGAAGACCTTTCTCTCTGTCTCTCTCTCTCTCACTGTCCACTCTGCCTGTCCAAAAAAAAAAAAAAAAAAAAGAAAGAAAGAAAGAAAGAAAACAATCCTGTTACTGGGCGTCTCCCACTGGTGATTGCTCCTTCTGACCACCCAGACAAGCAGGAAAGTCATTCCAGGAGCAAAGCCATTTTTCTCTCCTTCCTCAGCCCAGGTCTCCGGCACGGCACCCGTGGGAAACACGTGCAGAACTTCCGGTGTGTTCTGCAACGTTTGTTTCCTCAAGGGTCGAAGGCACAGCCCAGTACTGCAACGACCTTGGAGCAGACACCGAGGAGTCTAGAACCAGGTGTCCAGGAAGAAAAGGCAGGTGCAGGGGTTCTCAGCCATGAATGTCACCACGACGACTCAAAGGCTGCTTAGGATAGCGGCGGTGAGTGTGGAACTGGGCGGCAGGTGTGTCCCAGTCTCCACGTTAGCCTATTAATTCAGCTGGCAGGCGGGGGGACTGGAGGAATTTTATCCTATATCATTTCATTCTTGTATACATAAGGGGTCTTGGAAAAGTTCATGGAAAATGAGTACTATGAAAACACTATGCATGGACTAAAATTCATGCACCAGAATAAACCTGTCTTTTAGTTCCTACTTCCATGAACCTTTTACAGTAGGCTCAGTTTATAAGCCACTGCGCTTCAGAAGTGAGTGAGGTGGGCGGTTTCCATGACGCTACACTCAGGCCAGTTCTGCAGGAGGGACAGGCATTATCCTGGGAACAGATTCCTTTTTTTCTTTTCTAAAAAATTATTTATTTGAAAGGCAGAGTTACAGAAAGAGAGAGAGAGAGAGAGAGAGAGAGAGAGAGATCTTTTATCTGCTGACTCACTCCCCAAATGGCTGCAACAGCTAAGGCTTGGCCAGGCTGAAGCCAGGAGCCAGGAGCTTCATCTGGGTCTCCCACGTGGGTGCAGGGGCCCAAGCACTTGGGCCATCTTCTGCTGCTCTCCCAGGTGTACTAGCAGAGAACTGGACTGGAGTAGCTGGGACTGGAACCAGCACCATATGGGATGTGGGCATTGCAGGCAGTGGCTTAACCCATTAAGCACAACACTGTCCCCTAGAAGTAGGTTCTCACAAGGAATTTTTTGGATAATTTCTCATAAAAGCAACTTTAAAATGTTTTAAGGCTACATCTTTTATATAACTTTGCCAAATTCCCATTTTAAAGAAATACATGCTTATTTCAGTAATTATATAAAAACGAGATCACCTATTAATCCCAGAATAGCTACTAACATTTTTACATCTGCCTGCATTATTCTATGTATATCAATTTATATAAAATTTAAACAGCAGAATTAAATGCACACTACTGTGAAATTTGCTTTTGTACTTGCCAGTGTTGCAGGTGCACCTTTCCGCGATGGTGCCGAGTTCTAGTGTCCTGCTTCGATGCGTTCCGTGGATCTGCAGGTGTTCCTGTATGATGCTCTCTCCAGTTCCTCTTGATGGGCATTCCATTGTTTGTATTTTCTCTCAATCAAACATAACACAGCACCTTTACCTTCTTTATACAAACATATTTTCTCACTTGTGCAATTATTTGCTTGACAAAACCCTACAAGTGAAATTACTAAGTCGAAACATGCAGCACTTGTAAAGCCTTTTTGAAACGTTTGCCAAACACCCTCTGGAACAGCGCTGCCAGCGTCAGCTCCTGTGGGGGACAGAACCAGCCTTCTCACCAGCAGCAGGTTGTGGGGAGCGTGAAATACTGCAGTCGTTCCCCAGGATGACGGAGGCACACACATCGAATCACTGGCTATCCACACTTTCTGCTTTTGGAAGTTTTGGGTTAATATCCTTTCGAAGCTGGATTCACTGGCGAATCCATTTTTAAAATCATTGGCTGTTCTTATGATGAGAATATAAATTCTTTCTCTAATTTCCCAACAGATTTGTCTTAAAAATATTTTATAAGACTTTTTTTTCCCTGTCATGATTTTTGGCTTCAGTGTCCTTGTTGGAAAACTTCACGTTCCCTCCTGCGCCTTGCAAACCAACTCTGAACTCCCAGTGAGCCGAGGCCATCAATGCTCTGCGTTCATCTGCACCCCAGGAGCAACAGGCTTCCCTTGCTGTTTGCAAATACTCGGTATCACGAGTTTGAGCTGATGCCATCTGTTTGTGCTGTAGGCACGCTGTTCTGTGCTACTGCGGGTTCCATGCTCCCTCCTGGCTCTGTCCTGTGAATTGCTACAAGGAAGCACTCCAACACCCCCCTTGCTAGAATAAGGCTATTCGCATGCAGGGTCTCTTCCAGGTGAACCCACCATTTTTAACATTACTGCCCACCCAAGTTTCATTAAAACAGGGCAGAGGTTCTCTGTGTTTGTGTCATCCATGGGGACAAACAAAGGCTGAGAGGGCGATGCTTTAGGGGCCTGGGGAGTGGGAGTGAGGGGCAGGCCGCCACTCTGAGTGGGCGCCGCTGTGCCGGCTCGTGGGGCGTGGAAATCATCCAAGCCCGGAATTCAGCATCTGCGGAGCAGACTCCTATCCCCGAGACTGTCTTCCTTGATTTTTATGGCGTTCAGGTGGGCTGCTCGCCAGACAAGCCCCAGTACTGCAAATGCCAGTCAGAGAGACAGGCCCACCGCTGCCCCATGCTCTGCCGGGCCGGCCTTGGGCGCTGGGCTGCGGAGAGCCGAGAAGCCCGCACACGCGGACCGCGGCTGCGTCTCGCTTTGCAGGGCGAGGCTCAGGGATGCTACAAGCCGGCACCCCCTGGAAGCAGCTCGGCTTGCTCTGGAGGGCTCGGCTTGCTCTGTTACCTGTCCCACAGAGAACGGAAAAATGACATCCGCCGGCATCACGCTGAGATCAGGCGTCACTGCACTCCGCCACAGGACGGCCTCGGGGGAGGAGTTTGAGCGGTGACACCTGACAACGTGGCCGGCCTGGGACGCACGGCAGCTGTCGTCTGAGGCCCAACATCAGTCTGCTTCCTGGGCAGCGCTGACACAGCCCTATTTGTATTGTGCTGAGACTCCTCCAAAGTTGATGATTTTTAATTTGGCCAGATTTTCTTTGCAGACTTTCACTTTCTGAAAACAATAAGCCGTCAAGATCCAGGCAGGAGAAGCCATTCCTTTCTTTGGCCGGTGAGCCAGGTCCTCAGGAGGAGGTCCCCAGCAGAGGAACCAACGGCCAATCTGGCTCACCGTCCACTGAGGCTGCAAGAACAACAGCACCAGGTCCCTCTCCTGTGGGAGAAGCAAGGCCAAACCACTGTACAGGTGCTTGTTAGGTCTGGGCACCTGAGGAGGAGGAGTCAGGTGGAAACGCTGAGAAACGCAGCCAGGCCAGTGACTGCAGGGAGGTGCCCACTCTGGAGAGGAATGAGGGTGCGGGCGTGAGACCTGAGTTCAGAAAACCTGGGTGTTAGCCACAGATCCACTGTTAGCTGAGTGACCATAGGTAAAGATGGGGTACCGCTGGAAGTCCGCAGATAATGGAACTAAAAGGTAAGTTTATTTTGGTGCCTGAAGTTTGAAATCCAGGCATTTGAGGGCTCTTCCCAAAGTTCATGGGAAACGAGGATTATGAAAAAACTACAGGAGCATTTCAGAATGTTTTGGCATCAAAATAAAGTTATCTTTTAATTCACAAACTTGTTGCAGTGTGCTCATACTTCCCTTCTCCCGGCCCCCGTCCACTGTATTCAGAGAGCAGGGAGGTTTTGTGAGATGCCTGCGGCAGTCATCATGGCTGTGGGCTGTAGGAGGGCACTTGGTGACCTCTAACAGGCTCTACCACCGTGTGTAGAATCCGCACACGCACACAGCTGTGTGAGAGAACGCAGGGTTCGCCAGGTCCCCGTACACACCTGGCGGGCTCTGGTCGAGGCCCCCTCTGACCACACTGTAACCTGACGGTAGCCCGTGGGGTCCTTCCTGCCTGACTCCCCGGGGGCCTGCAGGCTGCTTCTCTCCCAAAGAGAAACACTGGAGCAGGCAAGAGCGCGTTCCGCCTTCTGCCTCGCAGCCACTGGCCCCACGTGCCGCTGTCCCCTGAGTAAAGAAGGCCCCGTCTCTCCCATAGCTCAGCTCTCCCATTGGCATCGGGAGGGGTTTGGTGGGCTCACCTCCGGGGTCTCCGAATCTACCATGTCTGCTCTGCACTCAGGCTCCCTGCACTGCTGTGGTGGGGTCAGGCCGGGAAAGCTGCAGGTAGACCAGTGTCAACCCCAAAGCCGAGTCTTCTGCAGCGAAGCCCGAGCAGCTGGAGCCCTCAGGGGTGTTGCCTGCCCTGGTGGGAGGGTGCAGCCTGGCCCAGAGCCCAGCAGGTAGGCCAGGGGTCGGGGGGAGCGACAGGCTGGGGCCTCGCCACAGGTCACATGACCGACAGATGCACTGGGAACACGCCTGGCTCCTTTATTTCTCCACGGTACCCTGCACAGCACCTGTCTCCAGGAGGCCAGCCCTGAAGTCCGCTGTCAGTAGCCTACGGTTTCTTTCTCCTTCCTGTTGAAGGGGTTGTAGGGCCTCACTGTCGTGACCATCCGGGACAGCGGCGCCTGGTGCCGAAAGACGTCAACTTTCATTTCTTTCCGCAAGACACTAGGCCAGGATGGAGGGAGACAGAAATGACACGTGAAGTAAACATTAGAAACATATATCCTCATCTGTCATCCAAATAAGGACCCATAACTACAAGGCAGAGAGGGGAGGGAGCGAGAGACAGAGGGGGAGAGAGAGGGAGAGTGCGAGAGGAAAGCAGAAAAGGAGGGCGGAGCTACTCCTAGCCACATTCAGTTGTGTTTGTGGCGTTTCCCACATGACAATGCACCTAGGTTCACTGACCGAAAACCTGCTGTGCGTAAAATTCCAGGTACTAAGAAGGAGCTGGGTCTACAGAGAGATGGCCACTGCAGGGAGTCTCTGCCTGGGTGGTCCAGGGCTCTGGGGGTACACCCGGGCCTCTAGGGGCTGGGGAAGGGTGTGAAGGGGGACCACACCCGGTGTGAAGGGGGAACAGAGGCGTGGAGACGACGGTGGTGGTGGGAGGGGCCGGGCCTCGCGGGAGGCCCCACCACACCAGGAGCTGCTGCAGGGTGAGGTCTGCATTACGCTGACCGAGGGCTGAAGCCGTGGTCTCCCTGCGTCTGGCGATACATCCGTCCTACCAAACTTGTCACGAGAATTAAAAAATTAACTGTGAACGTGTGCAATACTATGCACACAAAGAAAATAACTGAACACATGGAAAACTATGCAAACGAGGCTTCACCCACTGGTCACTGGTGCTCCTAAGGTCACAGTGGTCATTCGCAGGACTGTCACCCTGGCGGTGACACCGTGGTGCCAGCCACCCTGAGCCCAGCCCCTGGGTCCAGAGTGGTGTTGGCTTGGCTGGGAATTTTCTGGGGCTTGAATCCACACAAACCACGTGATGTCTGCATGTAGCAACAAGTTGCACAGCTAGCGTGGAACGGACCCACAATGCCCTGTCTCCTGCCGCGATGGTCGTGAAGCACTAGCGCTGATTTTCACGGCGTTGTGGGAAGCATCTGCTGAGGAAGCCCTGCTCCTGCAGCGGCTGCATTGTGGAGAGGCCGGACTGTGGAGGAAGCGGAGGCGGGGAGCACCGTGCCCGTATGCCCGACTCGTGAACCTGCACACTCCCACTCCCCTTCCATGGCCTGCTCACACACAGGCCTCCTCGCTTCAAGACTCTTCCAGTTGTTTCTTTCTTCTTGATTTTGCATCCTGTCCCTGAAGGGCTCCTAAGGCACCATGGGGGCCTGGACACCTCGCTCACAATGTGGGATGGGGACCACATGGCCCCTCTGTGTTGACATTCAGGCCTGGCGGCGACCTTGCCAACCAGAGCTCCGCGGCGAATGTGCTACCCACATGTTCTGCGTCAACAGCTGCAATGCCCCTGGCCCCTGTCCTCTTGTCAGTCCACCATCCAGAAGACTGGAGGCTGCACTTCCTGACTGGCGCCCAAATCCAGACGCGCGAGGTCAAGGAGAGAGTGGGCTGGGGGAAGTGGAGGCAGGGAGTCCAGGAGAGTGGCTGTTTGCCTTTGAAAGAAGTTTGTCAGGAAAGGAAGGAGAGGAGAGAATCGGGGGCCAGCGGGAGGCTCTCCTGGGCTTCTTCCCAAGTGACCGGCCAGCTGGAAGGGGCGAGTCCCAGGGCAAGTGAGCACACGCAGGCGGGAAGGGGGAGGGGAGCAGGGAGGGGGCGCTGATGCTTTTAGAAGACCCTGCCTTCCTGGGTGGAAAGGGAGCCCAGTGGTGGTGGGGATGGAGGCTGGGATGAGTGAGGAGGAGGGCACCGCGCCCGGGGACCTAAGGTCACCTTGGTCAGCCAAGGCAGCCACAGTGGAGACTGTCTTCTGGGAAGGGACTGGGAGCCAAGGTGCTGAGAGAGGATTGAAGACGGCCACTGTTGGGAAGGGCCAGGGCTCTCAGTGAGACAGGAGAGGATTGAAGACGGCCACTGCTGGGAAGGGCCAGGGCTCTCAGTGAGACAGGAACCGATTACAGAGAAGCAGAGAGGGTGTGGATGAGGCTAACATTCAGGAGTTCCTGGGGTGCCTGGTCTAGAAATAGAAAAAAACAAAACAAAACAAAAAAAACACATCAGACTGACTAGATGCAACCAGCAGGAGCTCACACAGTTCTCATGACACTCAGAGACCTGAACTCACGCTTTCACTGGAAACTTTTAGGAAACATTTAAACATAGTGTCACAAAAGAATCCAAGGTGTTGCTTCAGAATGGAGGCTTGAAGGCCCGATTTCCTGATGGCACAGTCTGGACTAATTACAGACAGCAGGGCTCCTGCTGGGGCACCATCCTGGCGTTCAGAGCACTCCTGCCCGCTGGTAGCTCTCCTGAGGGGTGAATGCCGAGGTGCAGACTGGGGCGTGGCCACCCGCACAGCCATTCAGTGTGGTGGCCCTCTGCTGCTGTCCTTACGGCTAGTAGACTTGCATCTGCACCCTCAGAACAAGAGCCCCGGAGGGGCCCAGATCGCCATCCAGGGCCACAGCTGCCAGCTACAGCTGGTGTGAGATGGGCACTGCATCACTGACTCCGCAGGGGCGTCCTGCCGAAAGATCCTGACTCCTTCTCCAGTAGTAACAGCGAGGGGTGTTTTCCACCGAGAAAGAGAGAGAGATCTGAAAGATAACAGGAGCCTCTAACCACACGCTGGCTAGCATGACTGTGTGGCTGTGGAGCCCTGGCAGAGGGACAGGATGTTGGGGTGAGGTCAGAGTGTGAACTGAAGAGGTGAGACATCAGAAATGCTTGCTTTCCCTTGCGAACAATCTCTGAGCTGCATCCCAACATCCACGGTGCCTGGGATCCACCCGTGTGTGCCCCAGGGAGGAATGGTATTCAGCCTTGAAAAGGGAGGTGCACCTGCTCTTTCCCAAAGCACAGACGGAACTGGAGGGCATCCTGAGATGAGCCAGTCACAGAGACACACCCTGCATGATCTCACTTGATGTGGAATCTCCACTCACACACACACACACACACACACACACAAAAGAACAAAACAGACACTCGGAGATGCAGGACACCGTGCGGTTGTGAGGGGCAGGATGGGGCAGGAAGCGGCACACGCGGCGGATGAACAAGTGTCGACGTGGGAGCGGCAGGAGAACTGCCCTGAAGCACCCGTTCCGGATTCAGCATTTCGCTCAACGGCGAGATTACAGCTGCTCCAGCCGCGTGGCAGAAGTAGACCTCGCGGTGACATGGCCGCTGCCACTTTGTTTCACTCCAGTATCCACTTTTCTACACATTCTTTAGAACATCATGTTGTATGCCAGAGAAATAACATTAAAATTCATTTTAAAAACATGATGCATGTAAATATTATTAAGACCAGAAAGAAACGCCTCTCCAGAGTGCCGTGAGTGGGAAACGCTGGCCTAGACAGCTGATGACGTCCTTCCGTGCATTCCTTTCTGTCTTTCCAGGCGGCCGTCACACCAGATGCACGGGTGCCGACGAAGCCCCACGGGCCCCCGCTTCTCTTTCCTTCGCACAGAGGTGAGCCGCTGGCCCGCGATGCCCACACGATGCACGGCAGCCTGTTGCTGGGCCCTGCAGTCCATCAACCCCTGCACACAGGCAGCTGAGCCCTCGGACAGAGCAAGGCCTGCTCCCCCGAGAGTGCCCACTGGAGTCACCTGCTTCCTCATGGCCCCCGCAGTTTGTGTGTGCCTCAGCTGTTCCTCAGTTGTACAGGGGAGAGTAACAGTCCCGTCCTCACAGGGATCCTGGGACAGTGGCCTGAGCTAGCAGCCATGACCCACAGGGAGGAGCACCAGGCCCCTGGGAAGCACCTGGCCAGCAGGAGTAGCATTAGCACTGATGCCAGGCGTCTCCTGTACGGGTCACCTGTTTCAGTTGGCATGCAGGTGAGCTCTTGGGAGCCTGCAGCCCTAGGAGCACATGTTGGCTCAGAAGAAGGACAGAAGACTGCCCTGGAAGAAGCCAGAGCCCTGCGGGGCAGTTGGCCGCTTGCAGCCACCACCTCTTGGCAGTGTCAGAAGCCGATGGAAGACGGGCTCCAGCTGGGCCCCTCCCCTGGAAGGCCACCTCCCAGGCAGCTCGGGCAGCTCAGCCTGTCTTGTGCAAGGCACACTGGACGACCCCAGATTTTATTTCTTCCATTCCTCATCTGCCAACTTTCACACCAGAACGTGAGCTCCTGAGGGCTGGAACATTTTCTGGTCAGCCTGTTTGTTCAGTGTCTTGAATGGTGCCTGCCCAGAGGGGATGCCCAGTCCACACGTGACGACCAAGCGGATTCCTCAGCATTCCAGGAGACAAAGGCACCCTCTGGGGGAGAGCTGCGCCCGCCGCCGCATCTCCAGTCCGACTCCCACAGCTGATTCATTTGCCACACCTGCCTCTGGGCTCATGGCTGTGTCATCAGTTGTGTGAGGCCAGGACGTCCCTCAAACGCTCCCGGCGTGAGCTGTGAGGAGCCAGAGGTGCTGCTTCTCACCCACGGCTTGCGGCGCAGCAGCCAGCTACCTGCAACCTCCCGGCTCGCGGCTTCTGTCCTCCGTGTGCAAGGGCGAGGTTGAAAAACACACGTACAGACTTTTGCCTCTTTAGAAAAACAAGGTGACGGTTTCCATGTGGTAAGTATGTGCTCATGTAAGTATGGTCCAGGCTTCTAAGTGGCATGTCTCGCCCGAGAGTGGGGTGGAAAAACCTGGAGGCTCACAGACAAATTGCTGTCCCCTCCATGCTCAAAGCTCTTCTCTGCAAATCAGTGCCACCTTTCATCCACATCTGTTCGTAATGGAATTTGGGGTAAGATTCCCAAAAGGTCACAGGGGCAAGGCCTAACAGTCTCCCTCAGGAGGAAAATCGGTACCTCCTTTTTTGGATTTGACTCATTTTTTAAAACTTACATTCTTTACCCTTACATTTAATTGGCCTTTACGGGAACAGCTATGATTAGGATTCCTTCCTCAGGGTCTCTGAGCATCCCAAGCAGTGAGATTCACACTCACCAGTGCAGGTTTGAGTCTGGAGACGGGGTTGTTGGTGGAATATTAGAATTTGCTGGGTGGGTGGCTGTGAAATGAACCTTGCCAGTATATCCCGGGATATTTGCAGCACTGGAGAGAGAAATTAAAAGAGGGGGAAGAGAGGAAATTAAAAGGATGATCTCTGACCCAGTCATGGCAACAATCACTCAAACAGGAGCACAAAGGAGGGTGCAGGCTCATCTTTCTTCCCGGATGAGCTCTGGGCTCGGGCTGTGCAGCCAGGGAGAAGTGCAGGCACCAACTGCGCTGACGCATGCAGCCCTGCAGGGGGGCTGAGAAAACTCATCTCCAGTGCTGGCTTCCCTGTTAGTCTATATTTGCATGTCTTTTCCATACACCACTCACTGCTGAGCAGTTCCCTAATGAAGAAAGACACCAGTTCTTGAGCAGCAGATCCGTGCTCCACACACGCCCCTGGACAAGCACCGAGGGGACTTCAGAAAGTTCATGGGACATGGATGGAAGAGAGGAGTTCATTCCGGAGCAAAAAGCTTTGGAATTCTGCTGTTTTCCCAACATCTGAGTTTTCTATGAACATTCTGAAGGTCCTGTTTGTACACTTTCAATAGTTCTTGCAGCAAAATGAACTTATATTGTAATCCATGTTCCACGAATTTTTGAAGATTCCTTGTGCATTTACATCTGTTATTTTTTATCAAACGTCTTTTTTATCGTCGCTGATGGACTACGTGGCCCCTCAGGTGATTTCCTAACATTGCATGGGCAAAGCACAGGTGGCTTCTTCTGTTCTGTTTAATTCCAGACCATTCAGCTGTCCTAAGCTGTCCCAGTCCTGTCCTTTCCTGACCAGTGACAGAGGGAGAAGGGAAGAAAGCATGCGGACATGGGGGAAGGTTACTCCGTGTGTGTTTAAGAGCCTTCTCTGGGAAAGACAGACAGGTGCCCAGTAATTCGAGTGCATGGTTCAGAGGAATATGGAGACACTCATGGCTGTCACTGAAGCACACAACTGGTCTACCTAGATTATTTCCTAGGGCACAGGTGAGGCTGAATCACAGGGCCAGGACCTGCATGAGGCTGAGCCCTGTGTGCTGCTTATGACACAGTGCCTCCACGGCAGGGAGCTAAGGGAAATGCGCATTAAATTGAGTTTCAAGAACACACCCTTCACAGATGCTGTCATGAGGCCAAGTGACGCATCATCCATGTGGCTTCATACCAGTGTCCCGGCCTCTGCTTGCTGTGCTGGCTTCAGGGGGCGGGGTGGGGAGGGGAAGCAGAAAGGCCACCATCCTGAACGACCTGGGTCGCCGTTTCTACTCACCCAGTGGTTTGCGCTTCCCACCCCAGGGTCTGCCTTTGCGAGTAAGATGTCCCAGTGACATGCTTCCTTATTCAAAGCAGAACAAATGCAAGCCAGTAGCAACAGCCTCTGGAGAGGGGAGGAGTGGGTGCCCCACTGACATCCTTTCCCCACATCCGATCACCAAAGAAAGCATTCTCCAGAACCACCGTCTTAGGAGTAATTTTTAAAATGCAGAGCTTCAGGGAGGCTGCTCCTCAAAGCGCCAGGTGTTGAGGCAGACAGAAAAGTGGGTGAAATGGGTGCACGCCCAGGGGTTAGCAGGGGGTGCAGAGCCTCCCCTGCCCTCCCCTCCCATCTGGGCTTTGGATGGAGCTCTTGGGCCTTGTGGCCTGCGCCAGGACATGGACCTGAAGGGGCCAGTGAGAGTGAAGAGGAACCAGAGGCCATTCGGATTGCACGTGCTGGCGTCGTTCCCACATGGACTGTGCAGGAGGACCAGACCGTTAGGGAGGACACCGTGCGCTAGGCAAGCAGTGGCACTCCTCAGGCACACCGTTCTCTTCCAAGGGTGCGATTCTGTGACTGTTGGTGATGGCTCCTTGGCTTGCAGCCAATGAAATCAGGAATGCCCTGCCACGCACAGGGTGAATGAAGATTATGCCAAGGACAGTACCAGGATAAGTGGTACAAATCGAGTCCTGAGAGATGAGGAACATAAGGCAGTAAGAGGGCATGGGAAGCTCCCACCCTAAGCGTCAGCTTCTGTTCTCAGACAGGAAAGCTCTGTGGGCCAGCCTGGTCACCTCCTTAGGGGTGCTCGGAGGACTCAAGGAATTAACTGACTGTGAAAGCAGGCTGCTAAGTGCTTGGCACCTAATAGGTGCTCAACTAATTCTAACTGAAATGCCAGATTTTAAAGCAGGGGTGGGGTGCACTCTTTCTGCTGAGTCATTTGGGTATGTCAGCCTCCCATGAGGGTGCCGGTTCATGTCCCGGCTGCTCCACTTCAGATCCAGCTTGCTGCTGATGGCCTTGGAAAAGCAGTGGAGGACGGCCCACGTGTCTGGGCCTCTGCCACTCCTGTAGGAGATCCTCCTGAAGCTCCTGCTTCCTGGCTTCAGCCTGGCCAGCTCTGGCTGTTGCTACCATCTAGGCTGTGGAATCAATGGATGCAAGATCTTCCATCCTGTCTCTCCCTCTCTCTCTTCAAGTAAATAAATAAAATTTTTAAAAGAAAAGTAGCCTGTTATAGATTCATTGGATTTCGAGTCCTGCCTGCACCTGCCTTGACAAGGCCAGACTAAACGATTTTGTGGGCCTTATAGGGCCCACTGGCCGATGGTCCCTGCTCCCGCTTTAAAGAAATAAAACACATAGCAAGTAGGGGCCTGGCAGGTGAGGATACAAAGTTCACCCAGGACAAACAGCTGCAGAGACGCTAAGACACAGTTTGCAGTCGGTGCTGAACCTGCAGTCTCACGGGCACTCGTGCCAGACTGAACCGGAGTGACCTGGAAATGGGGGCTTTCCAAGTTCTCCGGATGATTCCAGTGTGCGAGGAAGCTGAGAGCCTGGTCAGCTCACTGGAGGGACTCAGCTGAGAGAATGAAGCCTGCCACAGCCTGGGCAATGCCCTTTGGGATGGCGTGGCTTTTTCTTGAAAAAGTACAGCTGTAATTTAGAGAGGTAACCACAAATGGGCAAAATTATTCATGTGTGTGACTCTGCCCCAAACACGCTCTGAAGCGTCCTTGCGTGCTACAAAGGAAAGCCCCTTCCTGTGTGAGAGAGGTTTTTTCCACGGCCTCTGAGACACCTGTGGAAGGAAGATGTCACTGAAGCTGCACTCCGTCAGAGCAGCCAGGAAGCCAGGGACGGGCACAGCGACATGCCCTCAGTGAGGGGCCCGAGGGCACCAGGCAGGTTAGTGACGCCAAGTGGCATCCAGCCTTCCACCAGAGCGGCTGTGACATCACATCTAATAGGTGCTGGCCACAGAGCAGGACACCGATTAGCTGTTTAGGCAGGAGGAATTCAGTTGCTTAATGAACTGCCAAGCATTTGAATATAAACAACATATGTCCTCTCATACTGCTTCCAACTGACTGCATTTAACCCTTGTGTGGGGACATCATGGGGAGTTTCTGGCATCAGAAGTACCACGCAGCGACCTCATGCCGCGAGCGCATACGAGCCAATGGCAGCTTTCAGGCAGCGGAGCCAAAGCGGTGTAAGGCCGTGCGCTGCACAGGCTGGGCGATGGCTTCCAGCTTAGCCGCAGATTTCAGATTAGCTCCTCCTCCCCTGAGTGGAGAGACACAGGCAGCGGCTTAAACAGGAGACAGCCTCTCCGCCGGCCTTGCTCCATGGCTTCCAGGCCTAGCCCTCTTCCCAAATAATAATCTTGGATTTTATTTACTGAAGAGTGAAGTTAAACGGATTGTTGCCCAACTTTGCAACTATTTTTCTAACAAAGTTTTTCTAACATAATTAAGTAGAATTTGAATAATTTCAAAAAATAAAGACGTCAGTTGGAAAGTAATTCAGTTAGAAAAGGCAACAACAGATAGTATATAGTTAAAAGCTAAATAAAAATTAAGGAAAATATAAGAAAAACCATGTTATATGCCGAATACATGCAGTGGGAATGTGGAAGAAAATTTAGGCAAGCATACAACTTCTCTCTCTAAACTGCAGTCCTGACACTCACGAGCCTTTTTAAGTGCTGTACATGAAATGACCCTGGTAAGATGTCCTGTCATGATGCCCACTTTACAGACAAAGGAACTGAGGCACAGAAAGTCCAAGCAATGTGCCCAGAGCCAAGCAAGCTGGCAAGTGTCAGAACTGGACCCCATCCTAGAAGGCCTGGGCTAGCCAGGAGAGCCTTGGCAGCTCAGATGGAGGGCATTTATTCAGGGTGCGGGTGTAAGTGCAAGTTCAAGTCCATGGGACAATCTCTAACTGGGAGCTTCTCTCCATCAGGCACAAGTCTCGGCAGAAATCCAGCAGGCCTAGCCCCTGACAGCTTGCACGCTCAGCAGTCTGTCCTAAGAATGGACAGGGACGGCACTACAGAAACCGAGCGGGAAGATCAGAGACGCAAAGCATGAACGGGGTGTGTGCCGCAGACACTGACCTCCCTCCGGGGCACTCTGATCAGTGACCTGGAGACCCCAGCTGAGGACGCCACCCCATCCCCCTCCATTGTCTACCAATAGTCAGGGTGCCTGCCCCTGCCTTGCAGGCGTGTGGAGCAGACAGCACACAGGAGGGCTGGCATAGCACCCAGCACATGGTGGGTACAGAATCAGTGGAAGAGGAAAGGCGGGTGAAGGGGGGGAGCAGCGGAACAGAGGGGGTCCAGCTCCAGTTTCAGGCAGGGCTGGCCCAGGGACTGAGATAAGGGCAAGACCACGCTGAGCTCAGAGGGAGGGTGAAGTCGGGGACTGCCAGACAGTGGGGCCATGACTAGATCTGATTTCTCTGACTTTCCTGGCCAATGAGCAAATGGAAATAAAACAAACCATTTTCTCGTCACTTGGTGGCTGAACTGTGTTTCTCTCAATGTTTTAAGATGATGTTGCCCAAAGATATTTTTCAAGAATTATTATAGTTTTACAGTTATTGTTATCACTGGCGAGCAGAGAGATTTTTCCTTTTGTGCTCTTAGAACCTTCATTTAGGAGGGGACATAGACATACCTAAGACAAGGCTTTGATATTCTTGGGGAGGCCCAGGCCCAGGAACAGGCCATTGCTGGAGGCAAAGGCCCCTGAGAGTGGCCGAGGCCCCGGGTCTGCCCTGGGGATTAGAAGGCGCCTCCCCGAGACTGCAGAGCTCCTGGAATGAGTGAGTAGTCCTGGGTGCCATCTCCTCTGGCCTCAGCCCCCTCATCTGCAAAATGGTGGCAGATCTGTTCCCACAGGGCTGGCCTCCTCACCCTCTTTTGAAAAACAAATGAGGGAGTAGATGTGAAAGTGGTCTGAAAGGCAGAAGTGTTGGCTCATGGAAGGAACTACTATTCATAGCCAGTCCTGAACCTGGCTTGTGGTGCGAGTCTTTCTTTTTTTAAGCTGCAACACAGCCCAGTGCCGGGCAGGGAGGCCTTCCTTTTCCCAGCTCAGACCTTCGGCCAGGCCTGCCTGGAAACCCATGCTGGACAATTCCTCTTTCTTTGCAGATGCTTCCTCACAGACATCGCTGAGGTGAGAAAGTACCGTGCATTTGCAGCCTTGGATGTCCTGCCGTGAAAGATGACAACCTGGGGGAGCATGGCCCAGCAGAAGCTGCTGCATGCTTCCCAGAGACCAGCAAAGGCGACTGCCGGAGTGGGTTTGGGGTGAGGAGACGCGGTCCCTGCCAGCCTGGCCTTGGTCTGTGCCACTTCCTGGGCCTGCACTGAACTTGGCCCTTCCCTGGGAAGACAAGGGTGGGATGCCACGCAGTGAGTAGTCAAGGGAGGGCTCCCACGTTCAAGACCTTCACAGAAGAACCCCCTCGGAGCAGCTTTTAGGAAAGGGCAATGACCTTGGGCTCAGGTCTTGCACAGAGCTGTCCTGATGCTCTGTGATGACTCCCGACTGCACAGCACTCACGCCACCCAGCGTTATGAAATTACTACTCAAGGGAACTGACCGTCCTTCCGCCCCGCTCACGGAGCTCTTGCAAAGATTGCAGCTCTTATGTTAAAGAGAAGGAGAAAATAAAATCAGACTTGGGGAAAAAATGTGCATGGGGTTCCTTAGTTCAGTCTTACCTGAACCGTTCTCCTTGACACTCCTTACACATCAGAGTGAATTTGAATCACTTGTTCAGAAATGCTGAGCAGTGCCCAGAGGCAGTAAACACAGCACACACTTACTGAAAAAGTGCGCAGGCTTCAGTGCGTCCTGCTGAACCCGACAGATATTCTGGACTCTCCCAGCTCTTGACCTAGCCTCTGGTTACAACTAGGAGGAACTGCGGTGGAAACCACACACATATTCTGAGTTCTGTAAGTTTAAGTGCCTTCTAATAGCTGGGCATGCCTAAAAATGAGAAAATATTTCATCTTCAATGAGAAAATTCATGCAACAGTCCTATTGTGGGGCTGTGTTCTACAGGAATGGCCAGATGATTCTTGATATACTGTCTGTGGCGTGACTTAGCAGACACAAACCTGATCAGGCCTGTGGTGGAATACCATGGGGCCGCGACAAAGATTTTAATCTGGGGACAATGGCCAGTACCCAGTTCAGTCTTCCACACACATACACACATGCACATGCACACATATCACACATGCACATTCACGGACACATGAGGAGGAGTATATAAAGAAATAAACCTTTTACTACTGGGAATGCAAATGGACCTTTCACAGTGCAAAACACTTGAATTATTTCTGTACCGAGCACAATGGGAAGGGAAATGGGGGTGCTCAAGGCGTCCCCTCCCACAGTGAAGGGGAACAGGCATGCTGGGCACACACCCTGCCAGGAAAGGCTTCAGCTAAGGGCCAAGAATGTACGTTTTCATCCCAGAATCTATTTGAAGGAAGCTTCCTTAAGTAATCATTTTTAATCATGACTCACGCAAAAGGGGTTTGAGGACATTATTTATCATAGCAAAAAATGGAAACAATTTACATATGCAAACTTAATGAGCTAGTCAATTACAGTACACCTGCCCCAATAGGGATTATGATGAATTCATGAAAATATGTGCCCATAATTATTCTGTGAAGCTAAACTGCTAAAACTGTTATAGGTAACATGATCACAGCCATGTAAATATTCCAATGCAAGAACAGAAATGCACATGACAGGTGGGAACCTGCCAAATGTGAATTAGACTCATGTTTTTGTGCCAGAATGGTTTTACTGTTACTCACTTCTCTATGATGATTAGATTCCATTCTACCATAGAACCAGTAGGCTATTTTAAACTACTGAAGTCACCGCCAATAAAACCTGAGCATGTCAGATGACTTGGTGATGAGAAACAAAGTCAATTAAGGAGGGGAATTTGAAAATGCTTATGCTGTAAGGAAACGAGTGATTTCAAGGAAGGAATCATTAGACTCAAGAGTCAGGAGCCTTGATCCTCAGGAATGACTCCATCAAAGGGGGAGGGGTGCGGCCTGGCTTGCAAGCTGTGATTAAGTGCCACTGATCACGGGGAAGACCCAGCTAACATGCTAAAGACAGTTCTTTGTAAGAAACTTTTTGATGGGAAAGTTCAGAAAACCACTTGCATTTGATGGTACTCTAGTCTCTGGCACAAAGCAAGTGTACGTGCTCCTTGACGTCTGATTTTATGCGACGGACATCATATGGAATGCAGTCTTTTCAGCTAGTGACCTGCTGGGCAAATGACGCAGTACTTGGCTCAGCTTCATATTTTTCTAGTAAAATCATACAGTAAGGCAGGGAAAGGTTAAGCATAAAGGCTAATAGGGATGACTTCTGGGTTGGGGGAAGGGGAGCTGGGGCACAGAGGTTGCGGGGGGAAGAGGAGCTTTAAAAGAGTTTAGCAAATTTTTTTTTTTTTTTTGGACAGGCAGAGTTAGACAGTGAGAGAGACAGAGAGAAAGGTCTTCCTTCTGTTGGTTCCCCCAAAATGGCTGCTGTGGCGGGTGCTGCACCAATTCAAAGCCAGGAGCCAGGTGCTTCCTCCTGGTCTCCCATGCAGGTGCAGGGCCCAAGGACTTGTACCATCCTCCACTGCACTCCCAGGCCACAACAGAGAGCTGGACTGGAAGAGGAGCAACCAGGACAGAATACGGCGCCCCAACCCAGACTAGAACTCCTAGACCCTGGGCTACTGGCGCCACAGGAGAAGGATTAGCCTAGTGAGCCGCCGCGCTGGCCAGTAAATCTTATTTCTGAAGCTCAATGGGGGTATACATGCTATTTGTTGCTATTTTATGTTATATTTACACTATACCTTTTTGTATATATAAATATTTCACAATAAAAATGGAAAAAACTTCTTTGTTTTAAAAGGTTAAGATTCTGTCAAAAAATTTCAAAAAGATCAAAAGAAGAAACTTTGCAACCTTGGAGGCCCTCTAGTGTCCAAATCAGATTTCACATGATCTTTCATAATTTCACTTTAAAAACAGAAATTAACAGGAAGATGGGATGGAAGGACACACTCCCCATCAATTCATGTTAACGCTTAGTTTTTAAAGCACATTTTGGAAAACGTTGCAGATTACTCTACAAACTTTGAAGAATGGCCCAAAAGAGTATGTTTTGATTCTTTAGCCAGAATGTTTCATAAAACCTTTAAAAATTCAAATATGTTTTAAGTATAAATAAATATAAAAATATTCAAACATACATTTCAAAAGAGAAACATTGTTAAATTTTTTGTGTTTGAAGAATATTTTTTAAATTGGTTTTATTCCCGAATGCTTCCTTACAGTTTTTAGAATTACCACGTTGAACAGCAGTAATTTCCTTTCAGGGTGTGTGGAAGAATCAACAACTTAGTCCCCAGGATTCTGTACAACACAGCAGCTTGACATACGTTACTGATCCACCCACCCTCCTTCATCTCGCTCGTCGGCATTTAGCCCCACGCATTTCAGATGGAGGGTGTGAGGTCGCAGAAAGGAAGTGACTTACTCAGAGCCCCAGGTGAGTCAGTCCCCAAAACGGTACCCTCTTTTGTGGCAAGCACTGCTTCTCTCAGGAAACAAACGGCTCTCTTCATAAGTCACCTTCAGGTGAGGCATCGTGTCATTCCCTCATTTACAATAATGTCCATCACCAGGCTTCATCCTTAGTAACAAGTGGAATGATTCTGAACACAACTCACCGGCCCGTGTTGGTGTAGTGAGGCTTAGAGCGCCGAGGCTTGGCAAGAGACGTGATGTCTCCAAAGGGGTTGTCCACGTCATCAGCATTTGTGGACTGCACATGACCACTGTCAGGGTGAAAAGAAAAGAAGACCCACGGTTCTTGATAAGGAATAGCGGGACAGTGTTCTAACTGCCAAAGGGAATTTTATTTCCCAAAATGGATCCAAACCTCCCAATACAAAAAGAAAAAGCATGGTGGTGGGACAGTGGGCCTTAGGAGACGGAGGTGGTTTTCCCTTCTTCAGAGAAGAGGATCTGTGCCTCTTGGTCCGAGCTCACTCTGTCCCAACATGAGGAGCAGCACTGTTCCGCATTGATGAGCACAGGGGTGGGCTGTTGCTGCAGTTCCCCACGGGACGCTGTGGCACCTGGGCCCAAGTGTAGGCCGGCTCTATGCTTCTACAGGGGAGGGAACCTGGCTAGGGGCTAGGGGCTAGGGGCCTCAGCCTCAGGCCACGGGCCCACGGGGCAGTGCAATGTCCCGAGGTAGCACTGATATCACAAAGCGACCTGGGGACGTTGGGGCCACTAGAAGAAACCTTGGTCTCTTCTGCGGAAGGGCATCAGAGGCCACAGTAACGGGGTGGGAGACCTGTCCTCCATGTTCTTGCATTTACTCTGTTCCTGGTTAGCCTTCAGTCAGAAAAGAGGGGAAGACCCCCAGTGGTGGCTAATGCACTTTGTTACCATCCATGCAAAGCCTAATCTAAATGTAGAAAAATCAGAGATGGCATTTCCTGCACTTCAGTGTTCATGAGTACACAGTGTTTTCTGCACCAAAAAATGGTGTAAGGTGTAGTTCAGCACCAAAATATGGCAAATAATAAAGTATGAGATATTATCTCACAAACTATAACTGAGAAATATCACTTCTCATTTTAAAATCGAACTCTGTAACACACATTTGATGAAACTCCTGACATTAAATAGACAGTGTGCCAGGAAAATATTAGGACTATGTTGAATACACATTTGTCCTACAAAGTGAATTACAAACATAAGTGAGCTAAAAGACACTACAATTCAGACTAAGTATTAGATTTTTAATAACAGTGAGAAATGTTACTTACGTATATAGAGGAATATATTTACTTCTAGAACTCGGACTCACACTTGGGAAAAGAGACAATATGGGAAAATGATTTATGGATGTTAAGTTAAAAACATCAAATTATTATAATAATTCTTTAATCAAAATGAGATATCCTATGTCAGTTGGCCTCTAAAATTGGTAATTCTAAACAAAAATGATTAAAGATGTAGTTTTGCCTTTTCCAGAATGTCTTATAAATGAAACTGTACGACACATAAACCTCTGGGACTGGCTGCTTTCACCGAGCAAAGTGCGTTTAACCTCCATCCTAATCGTTGCTTGTCTGCTGCCTTTTCCTTCTTTCACTGCTGCTCAGTGTTCCCCACGTGCATGCTGAACCCTGCCCATTCCTGCTGCCGTGTGCCTTGGTTGTTTATCGACCGAGGAAATGAATAAAACTGTTCTGAACATTCACACAGAGGCTTTGGTGGGGGCTTCTGGGAGCAGCACTGGCATAGAGGAAGGCGAGGCCTCAGGTGAGTGCTGCCCTCAGGATCCTGGGGTGGGAGGGCAGCACTGACCAGGACCCCCAGCTTTCATTTAGCAGCTAAGGAGTCACCAAAAATGCAGTGAATCCATAGAGGCAGGGATAAAAACATTCAGCCTCTGGGGCAGCCATTGGCTCCTTACTGCATGTAGGCAAATAGAAAGATGCCAGGGAAGGTTTAAAAATTAGCATTCACGTGTTAAGAATTAGTAGTAAAAATCTTCTATTTAAAAATATTTGAATGGGGTTATTAATAATTTCAATGTGCTGTATGCATGAGGATCTTGAATGGTTTTGGATGTTTCAATTTCTTACTTATTATCATTAAATTTATAAGTCTATAAATGTATTTTACACATTTAAAAACTATATTTAAATAATCTCTATCAAAAAGGTTTACATTACTTTTAGATATGGCTCAATAAAATGCAAGTTTTCTGACAAGCCTCAGTTTTCTTCTCAATATTGTCACTATTTGCATTCCTAGATCGCATTGCAAAACTTGATTATGGCTTTGTATAGATTCACTTCATTATTCTTTTCTCTTCTAATAATAAAAGAAATCGCATATAAAGAGCATTTTACACTAGTTTTATTACAGTGCTCCAACTGTCAAAGATTTGAAATGTTATCCTTGATAACATTTCTTCATAACTAAAACTTTGAAAACACTATTCATGTGGCTGACTGGGTCACCCCCCCCCCCCGCCCCACCCCCGGCATGTGCTTTGCAATCATTTGTGACGAGGTAAATACAAAATGAACTGTGTAACGTGAAGGCTCTCACTGAGCCGATGGCCATCACGTTGGCCATCATCACACAGACGGCAAGTGGGATGTAACCTTTGGGGGCAGATGGACCCATCTCTTCCTGGATAGAAGGATCGCTTCTTTGCTGAATCTGTCTATCTCACACCACACACCACCCTTCACTGTTGGCCATGGTACTTGCTGAAAATATATAGTTCTGTTTTAAGACTCCAGCTTATTCGTGAATATTTTCTATTCTGTTTCATTTTTGCAAAATTCCAACTGTGACTCACCCTCACAGGCTGCAGCCAACAGGCCACAACTCCCTGACTGAACTCTCCTGTGAAGTCTCTTCAGCAAACTACGCTAGGGGCCTGGCTTACTCATGTTGAGAAAGTGGATCCCAGCACACATCACAAGTTACGGTGAACAGCCAGCAGTTAAAGAGAAAAATATGAAAAACAGAACTTTAAATATCATGAGGAAAAAAGAAAGACAGCTTTTTAAAAAATTATTTCAGGGTAGGGAATATTTTATTAAAACCACAAAAATAACAAGAACTAAAGGAAAATATTGATGGATTTGGTTATGATAAAATGTAGAACTTCAGTTCAGCAAAGGGTATCTTAAAGTAGAAAAGTCAGACTAGAGGAAGACACTTTGATGAATGCTACCAATAAAGAATTTTTATACAGAATAATAAAAGATGAAAACAAAAAAGATAACAACCCAATAGCAAAAGTGGCAAATAAGTTAGCAGATAAGTTGCAGATATGAAAATCTAAGTAATTCACAAATTTGCAAAAACAATTACTAGTAATTGGGCATAAATAAACTAAGATTATAATGAAGTACAAGTTCATATTCATAAAATTGATTTTTAATCTAAAAATTCCAGGCATTGTTAACCATGTGCAGGAATTGGAATTCCAGCACCTCCCAGTGGGTGAATTCATTGTTAAAACTCTTCTGGCCAGCGCCGCGGCTCACTAGGCTAATCCTCCGCCTAGCGGCGCCGGCACACCGGGTTCTAGTCCCGGTCGGGGCGCCGGATTCTGTCCCGGTTGCCCCTCTTCCAGGCCAGCCCTCTGCTGTGGCCCGGGAGTGCAGTGGAGGATGGCCCAGGTGCTTGGGCCCTGCACCCCATGGGAAACCAGGAAAAGCACCTGGCTCCTGGCTCCTGCCATCGGATCAGCGCGGTGCGCCGGCCACGGCAGCCATTGGAGGGTGAACCAACGGCAAAGGAAGACCTTCCTCTCTGTCTCTCTCTCTCACTGTCCACTCTGCCTGTCCAAAAAAAAAAAAAAAAAACTCTTCTGGAGAAAAATATGGCAACACCCACCAGGTAGAAACACACATACTTCTTGACCCAGAAATTCTAGACATATTAAGCATAGATTTATAAGATTCATATTGATTTTTAATTAAATATTTAAAAAATTATTTTGAAAGAGAGACAGGGAGAGTAAGGAGAGCGACAGGGAGAGAACCCCGTTTTCTGATTCACTGCCCAAACGCCTGCAACAGCCAGGGCTGGGGCTGAAGTCGGGAGCCTGTAACCCAAACCAGGTCAAGCACAGGGGTGGTAGAGGTTGAACTACTTGAGCCATCACCTGCTACCTCTCAGGATGCACATTAGTAGGAAGCTGGATGAGAAGTGAGGTAGCTGGGACTTGTTTCCACTATGGGTTGTGGATGTCCCAAGTGGCAACTTAAGCTGATTCACCAAATGTCTCTCCCACATACATTTTTATCCTTGGGTACATGAAGATATGTGAATAATTGTTCCAGCTGTACTAAAAGGTAGGGAAAAATTAAATTCTGAGAATGGATACATACATTGTGATTTATCCATTCAATGAAAGACTACATAGCAGAGAAAATAACAGAGAGACACAGATGTCAACATGTTTGAATCTTAACAACGCAGAACAAAATGGTAAGGGTCACAAATGAGTATATGATACCATGTATACTGACTTTGTAGAAAAGGAACACAATACAATATATTGTTTAACAATAACTAGTATGTTTTACGGGGCTAAAAGAATGCATGAAAATGCAGAACATCAAATCCAGAATAGTTGGGACCCCTGAGGAAGGCAGATGTGTTTAGGCAGCAGTTTATAAAGGGGCCACCTCTATTGCACAGTATTTTGCTTCTAAAGCTGGAGAGGAGGGACACAGTTTATATCATGTTCTTATTTATACATTTTTTGCATATATAAAATATTTTAAAATGAATTTAAAGTAGAAGAGATGATTAGAGATGATAATCTTGGTGGTGGGCTGTGTTAATAACATCACCACCAAAAGAAATAAAATAGTGACATTTCCAAAGTCAGAAACACCAAGATTTTTTTAGATTCAATGCACCAAATCAAATAAAGGAAAGTATCAGTTATAAATGCATAGTTTTTAACATTAATGGAGCACAAACCAACTGTATGATACAAAAGTTGATGGAAAATAATTTATAACTCCTTTTATATGAAGTTCATGGAACACAAAATAGGTAAGCATTCATGTCAAAACATTTATAAAGCATCCCTTGCTTTAAAACGTCCATGGTATATCTAATATTCTAAATTTTAAGGAGGGTTAAAAGAAAATGAGGGCAGGAGACACTGAGCAGCTGCACTGGGATTCGGGTCCCAAGCACTTGAGCCACCACCTGCTGCTCTGTCCCAGGAACATGGGGGTGGGGTGAGGGAATTATGCCCCCTCCCACCCTATACTGATGGGCAAGTCCAATAACCAACGACAGTGAAAACTCCAGTGATGAGAACCTTAAGAGAGAAGACTTACAAATTGACTGGTTTGATGGGTGCCAAGAATGATCTTGTTTGAAATCTGTCCCAGAGACCACCAACCATCTAGAATTATCATCAAAGTTAATGTTAGATACTTAATGAACAAGCTGCTAGAAGTTCTCAGCTAGAAGTTCAATGTCCTTTATCGTTCCTTCACATCACAGCTGAGCCCAGGCTCTCTGTGAGGAGCACTCTTCAAGCACCCCCAGGAACTCGTGGTGGGCTCCACTTCGCTCTCAGACTCCTACTTTTAACTTGCTTTGCCATAGCTGGAATCTGCCTCATTCTCCTCACTGGGCTCCAAGCCCATGGGAATGGTGTGATTGTCAGTTCCATCCTGCAGGGGTCCCTCGGCCTGCTCTGCAGCAGGGCCTGTCTCCCTCTCCAGCCCAGCCTCTCTCCTGAACTTTGAACCTCTTCATGTCTGGGAAAGACTTTGGACACTACTATAATTTAACACCAAGAAATGGCAAATTATGGCCTATTTTTGTACATGGATATAAAAATATGTTGAGGTAGTTTAGAAATCATTAAAAAATAATTAGGAGCATGAAAATTTTTTGTCCTTCAATTAACTTTAATTTCTATGTGAAAATTCAGGCTTAAATTTTTACACTAGAGTCATGTTTTTCCTCTTTTATTATCATTTTTCACTGTAGAAATTGGAGAAGTTCACAAGATAACATAGTCCTCTTAACCTGGGGTTCATGGACCTCCTAAGTATCTGTGTCTAGAGCTACATTTCAACATAACTGGATTATTTGTTTTTAATCCTTTGATTGCAAGGATTCAAAAACTCCATTATGATAAAAAGCCCAAGGAGAGATAAGGCACAGAAGAATGTGGGAATCAAGGATGTGGAAGGAACTTCACAATCACAGAGTAGTGCCACATGACCCAGTGTTGGGAGGTCAGAAGTGAGGGCTCGGATGAGACCTGAAGAATGCTTGGGATTTAGCCTGGCACAGTGAGCCCTGGAGGCACTGGAATATGGTGCACAAAGGGCAAGACCCAGGAGAGAGCAGGACAAACCTGAGCATCAGAGAGCTCAGTGGAGAGAGAACAGAACCATGTGCCCTAACATTTGGGCTGCAAAGTGGAGCAGCAGGAGGAAGAGGATGGGAGAGAGGAGACCCAGGAGGGGCTCAGGTAGACTGTGTGTCACGTCAATAAGCATGGGTTTCATTTTGTGTAATGTGATGGTTGAATCAATGGAGAAACATGAACATATTCACACTTTAGAAAAAGTAATGCTGGCTGTGGTGTGGATGCAAGAATCCACGTGGTAAATTCTTTGTGTTTGGAGGTGAAAAGAATGCCCACCTCACCTGATGCCTCAGTAAGCTCTGTTTTATCACATGCTAAGAGATGATATCACATGACAATCTGAGCCAAGTTCTTCCCCTTTTGCCTTGAAAAGCACAGAGCTAGGTTTGAGGTCCTATTTCAAGAATGATTCTCAGCACAGGTTATCTAGTGAAATCATTTCTCCTTTTCTTTGCTATTTATATTTTCTTTTGTAATTTTAAGTATAAACCCAATCACTGTAAAAGGCCTTTTGAGAAAAAGGTCAGATTTAAATAATAAATTTAGAAATTCCAATAGTGATAATATTAAAGTATCTGCAGTCAGCAGTTGTTTAGGAAGATGGGGCTTGGCACTCCATAAACATAGATATTTACTTGGCTGCTTATGTGATTCAAGAATGAGGTGACTTGAGGCTTTGATGTTTGGTTAGTAGCAGTGAGAAACACGCAGCTGCTAGGGGACACTTCCTGACCGGGGCACTGCCAGCACACTTTCCTACCTCCTGGGAGTGAAACTGACCTGGGTTATTGCTGGTGCACTTTCGTATCTCTTCAGGGTGAAACACTGTGAGAGGGGGTCAGCAGCCTTTTCCACTGTTGTTTCTTCTGGATCGAGTTTTGGTGGCAGCATCTTGTCCCAAGGAACAACTTCATAAGCTCTATGAAATCATTAAATAAAGATATCTCATGGAAAGCAGGTCTTCAGTTGGTCTGATAATAAGAGTATCACAGTCCATAATATGCGGAATTCTAAGATGACTCCACTGTGCCTGCCTTGGGATGTTCTTCTGTAGATCATCACTGCCCCAGGAAACCTAGAGCAAGTGGAAACTATGAGGCGGCACGACTGCGATATGTCACTTTGTACAGCACAATGGATCCTGTGCATGTAATTAAGGTCCTGAATCAGTTGAATTTGAGTTCACCAAAAGGAGGGTTGTACTGAGTGGACATGGTTGAATCAATGAGCCCTGAAAAGAGGCAGAGAACAGCAACAATGCTCTAGCTGCCCTTCTACAAACGACTCTGAGAGCCCCAGGGGCAATGACTGCATGTGCCAACAGCCTGACCTATCCTGGGAGAGGAGTGCACAGCTGCAGAGGGCACCTGACTCTAGCCTGGAGAAACCCTGAGAGGGAGCCCAGGCAGGGCGTGCCTGAGCTGCCGGCCTGCAGGCTGCAGGGTAATGAAGCTGCTACATTTGCGGTTCTTAGTCACACAGCAACAGGAACTAATGTGCACACCTGCACACAGCTCATCATTTACAAAAAAATCTCCTTTGACGTTCACAGCAGGCAAGGAGGAGCACTAATACAAATAATACAAATAAACTATCACTAAGAAAGTTGGTTTGGCTTGCTTAAGGTTACTCAGCTCCCAAGATCAAAGTCAGGACTCAATTCCCCATTATTTGTCTCTGAAGAATTAACAGCATGCCACCATTCTACATGAACACAACCAGATTACACAAATTTTGAGCATGGCTCCAGGGCTCCAGCAACCCTAATGGATGCAATTAAAAAAAATGTACTTGAAAGGTACACACACACACTCGCAGAGAGAGAAAGAGAGAGAGAGAGAGAGAGAGAGAGAGAGAGAGACACTCTTTCTGTTAGTTCACTCAACAAGAGCTCACAACAGCCAGGGCCAAAGCCAAGTGCCAGGAATTCAATCCAAGTCTCCCACATGCATGGAAGAACCTGAGTACCCGAGCCATCATGCAGGAAGTGCATTAGCAGGAAGCTGGAATTAGAAGTACAGCTGGGACTCAAACACAGGCATTTTGATATGTGGCCACAGGCATTCCATGTGGTATCTTAACCACTGTGCCAAATGCCAACCCCCAGAGCACAACTATTACAGTTATGTGGATTTGGGTTTACAAGTTTGAAAGATACCTCACTGAACCTGTGATATATTTTATGAATATTTTGTGGAATTTTCCATAGAGGTTATAAACCTTTTTGCACAAGAAAATTTTTATATTTTTAAACAGATACCACTAAATATTATGATTTAATACTTTATTTTGTAAAAATAAATAACCATATTCTAAGTAAAATATCATGCTTTTAACCAAAATATTCACTGTTTCTAAGATGACCAATGGAATAAAATTTAAGATCACAGTACAACAACAACAACACAAACCCAAAACCAGAGAGGGATTTAGAGTCTATGTCGTCATAATCCTTTATTTTCAGGGTGAGAATTTTGAGAACCAAAATGAAGAGAGGATGTCCAAGACATCAGAGACTTGCCATTGGAATCCAAGGCTGCTCATGGACAGTGCTCCTTTCTATTTGGTGCCAAGACTCTGAAATCCAACCTCATATTATCACAGCTTTCTTTATGTTGCATAAATTGTCTAGGATAGCAGGTATTCACATATTTTCATAGAACTATTTGGTCACAGGTGGACCTTCAATCTGAGTGAAAAACATGAAGTTGGCTGGCGCCGCAGCTCACTAGGCTAATCCTCCGCCTGTGGCACAGCACCCCAGGTTCTAGTCCCGGTTGGGGCGCCAGATTCTGTCCCGGTTGCTCCTCTTCCCGTCCAGCTCTCTGCTGTGGCCCAGGAAGGCAGTGGAGGATGGCCCAAATGCTTGGGCCCTGCACCCCATGGGAGACCAGGAGGAAGCACCTGGCTCCTGGCTTCGGATCGGCGCAGCGTGCCGGCCGTGGTGTCCATTTGGGGGGTGAACCAATGGAAAAGGAAGACCTTTCTCTCTGTCTCTCTCACTGTCTAACTCTGCCTGTCCAAAAACAAACAAACAAAAAAAAAAAAAGAAAAAGAAAAAACACATGAAATTAAAATATAAAGTATGTCTGCAGTGTTCAACAGGCGAGAGGCAAGAAGCGCAGTGGCAGACATGGAGTGTCTTGTCACATGAATTGTTATTCCTTTATCCCATTACGTCCTCTCTCGTCCTCTCCACCCATTTCTCCACAATGCGCTATGCATCGTGGCTTCCAAACTATCAGTTTGCTGAGTTCTATATCCACTGGTCAATCCATCATCCACTCTCAGCCTCAGCCTCCTGGATTTCTTTGTACAACGTCACGAGTTCACCACTCCCTCCTTGCAGGCACTAGACTGTTCATTTTCCTGCTAGGCCCTTTTCAGTCTCTTTCACTGGTTCCTGCTTTCCTCTGGCTTCTTCGTGTTGGAATGCCAGGCCTCCGTGCTCTCTGCTGCTCTGACAGCACATCTGTTTGAGCATCATCATCCGTCCATGCCTTTACCTTCCCCTGATACCCAGGCAGTCTCTAGCCCAGAGCTCTCTCCCATATGCCACAGCCATATATCCCACTGCCTACTTGACAGGTCCATTCGGGTGTCTAATGGACATCTTCAGAGTTGATGCATTTAAAGCTGAAGCCCAAAGCTTGCTCCACTGCTTTCTTGTTAAGGAGCGGCAACGCAAGTCCACTCACCTGCTCAGTCTAACGCCTTAGGACAATTCCTGAGTCCTTTTCCTCTCAGATTCATTTTCATTTTCATTAGGAAAATGTATTGCTTCTACATTCAACACATACCAGAGGTTAGTTAACCATTGCTTCAATTCCCTCTATTACCACCCTACTCCAACTTACCACTATCCCACTCCTAGAAGACAGCAACAGTCCAACTGCTCTCCACACAATCTACCTGGAACACAGCAGCCACCACCACAACCTTGATGTATGTCTCAGGTTGCCACTTCTCTGCTGAAGTCTCCTGTCACTCAGAATAGCATCCTTGGTAGTTCAGGCTCAACGTGCCCTGCACGCTCTGCTGGTTCCCAGCACTTCTCTGACCCCCGCTTTCGCCTCTCCTGCTCCTTGTACTTGTCTTCACACCCTTGCCTCTTGTTCTTCTGCAGCACGTTTGCACACTTCCCACGTGGGCTTTTGCTCTGTTACACTACGAGTATGCAGACACTGTGAGTGCACGCACGGATGCTCCTCCACCTTCCCACATTTCTACTCAAACCTCATTCCTCAAGAAACTCCCCACCCCTGAGCTCCTGTTTATGAATGAAGCCTGCTACCCTGAACCCACAGCATTACCGATCCTGTCCTGGTTTGCCTCTTCTTTGTCTGGTACACTTACCATCTTCTAAGGTAGGGTTCATGTATCTTCTCCTTGACATCACTTTCTAAGATAGGATCTATCTATTTTCAAGTTATATTTTTGTTCCTCTTTAGAAACACAGCTACTTGCAAAAAGAGATCTTTGCTTTATTCAATAATGTATCTGTTATCAGAATTATCCTTACTTCTGTGTGGAGGACTTGTAAAATGAGTCCTTTGCATCACACTTTTTGTTTGGTTGAAGTGGCTTGTGGTCATCCTAGAAGGCACAAATAATGTGTTAGAAGAGACCAAATAGAAATGGAAATAGCTATTGTTTATTATTCACCATGTTCTCTTTTTTCCTCTTCATTTTTCTTTTCCCAAGCTATTCTTTGACCAGGTTTAATGCTTCCATATTTTTCCTTTTTTCTATTTTGGAACTTTACATTATGCATCTATTTTCTTGATAGTTAAAATTTACAAAATGAATATGAAAGTTAATGGAAAATAATATTTTTATAAGATACTTTTAAAATTTAAAGGTTGGTAAATAGTTAATTTTAGCACCATGTAACCAAAACAACAAAAATATCAAACTTACTTGTCTTGTCTTCTAGCACAAGGATATTGACTCTGAGATACTTCTCTATCCCTTATCAATATTATATATCTCTATCTCTTATCAATATTATTTAATTATTTATTATTAAATAACCAATAATACCATCTTTCATGGTTACTATTTAGTTGATTTTTCAAGATATTTTACCAATTCTTTACCTACTTTTACTTGTTTTATACTTTTTCCCCCCTTCTTATTCTTGATTTTATTTTTTTCTCCCTGAAGTTTAATTTTCAGTAACTTTTTCAAGGATGTGAGTCTGTACTTGTAAATGTTTCCTTTGATGTGTAGAAGTGTTCGAGTTTTGTATAATCAATCCCAATTGCTTAGTTTTAGTTTTTTTTTTAACGTTTATTTATTTATTTGAAAGGCATAGTATTAGAAAGAGAGGGAGAGACAGAGAGAGAGAGACCTTCCATCTGCTGGTTCACTCCACAAATGGCTGCAAAGGCCAGAGCTAGGCTGATTTGCAACCAGGAGCCAGTTTTCTCTTTTGTTGTTAGTATGTTGAATTACATTAATTTTGAATGTTAAATGACTTTGCATTCATGAGATAAATATCACTTGTTACTTTGTTGCATTCACAGCTAATATTACAAAAACCAGTGACAGTCACACATGACTTTTATTGAAAATGAGAAGCAAATGAGAGACAAATGAGAGGCAAGGTAACCCATCAGGACTGGCCACCGATCCAGACCAACACTCCTTACCAGAGTGCAGCCTCCAACAGCGGGTTACACAGCTTTTTATAGTATTATGTCCACTAGGGCTCACAATTTCGAACTGGACCCCTGGTATGCAGTGAACAATAAAAAGGAAAACCAGAAGATAACAGTTAACAATAACAAACCCAATAGCAGATCCAAGATATAGCTGTAAGATAACAGTGAAGGACACATTTCGGTCAACCTAGTTCCTGGGAATTTGGGCCAACATGGCTTCACAAGATACACCCTTAGCTGTTAGCAAGCAAAGCTAATATGTATAGAAGCAAGAGGTCTGCATTAGCTTTTAGCCACACTCACTCCATTTTGATTCTGATTTTACAACCTATTTATGATATATCATTAGTTTTTTTTGTTTTTGTTTTTGTTTTTTTTTTTTTTTTTTTTTTTGGACAGGCAGAGTGGACAGTGAGAGAGAGAAAGGTCTTCCTTTGCCGTTGGTTCACCCTCCAATGGCCGCCGCAGCTGGCTCGCTGTGGCCGGCACACCGCGCTGATCCGATGGCAAGAGCCAGGTACTTCTCCTGGTCTCCCGTGGGGTGCAGGGCCCAAGTACTTGGGCCATCCTCCACTGCACTCCCGGGCCACAGCAGAGAGCTGGCCTGGAAGAGGGGCAACCGGGACAGAATCCGGCGCCCCGACCGGGACTAGAACCCGGTATGCCGGCGCTGCAAGGTGGAGGATTAGCCTAGTGAGCCATGGTGCCGGCATCATTAGTTTTATAAGTTGCTGGTTTTAATTTGTTAATACCTTGGAAAACTTTTTGTGTCATGATATATGAGGAACATTAATTTGTAGTTTCTCTGTCTACTTTCATTATATTAGGTTACATGCCTAAAATTAATTGAGAAATGTTTATTTTCTGAAATAACTTACCCTAGCATCTGTATGGGATGCCTTTGCCTTACACAGCAACTTCATGTGCTAAGCCACAGTGCCAGCCCTTTAGTTTTGATTTTGTTGCTTGTGCTTTGGGATTCCTATCCAGGGAGTCATTATCTACACCAATATCTTGAAATATTTCCCCTACATTTTCTTTCAGCAACTCTAAAGTCTCAGGCCTTAAGTTTAGGCTAAATTTGTTCTTTTTTTATTTTTATTTTATTTTATTTTTTTTATTTTTTGACAGGCAGAGTGGACAGTGAGAGAGAGAGACAGAGAGAAAGGTCTTCCTTTGCCGTTGGTTCACCCTCCAATGGCCGCCGCGGCCAGCGCACTGCGACCAGCGCACCGCGCTGATCCGATGGCAGGAGCCAGGAGTAAATTTGTTCTTAAATACTTGGCTTTTTGTGTGTGTGTGGCTATTGTGAAGGGAATTTCTTTCTTGATCTGTCCCTTTTGAGTACATAATTAGCATCTAAAAAGCTACTGGTTTTCGTATGTTTATTTTGTAATCTGCAACTACATTGAATTGGTTTTTCAATTTAACAGCTTTTTTGAAGTGTTTAGGTTTTTCCAGGTACAACAGCATGCCATCTTCAAACACTGATATTTTGATGTCTTCCTTTATTTTTTCTCCTCCCTAATCGATTTTGCTAATACTTCCAATATTATATTGTATAAGAGTGGTGAAAGTGAACGTCTTTGTGTTGTTCCAGATCTGAGGGGAAATGCTTTCAGAGTGCCTCATTCAGTAGGATTTAGTCTGTTCTTTGTCATATATAATCTTTATAATTTTCAGATATGTTTCTTCTATACCTAATTTTTGGATGGCTTTTATCCTAAAGGGATGTTGAATCTTACCAAATGCTTTTTCTTTTGAAATTACCATATAGTTTTTGCTCTTCATTCTGCTGATGTTTATTGATTCGTGAATGCTGAATCACCCTTGCATCTCTGGGATAAATCCCACATGATTCTGATGTATGATCTGTTTGTTGTGGCATTGGATTCAGTTTGTGAATATTTCATTGAGAATTTCTGCATCTATGTTAATCAAGAATATAGGTCTGTAGCTTTCTTTTTGTGTTTTATCTTCATTCAGTTTTGGTATTAGAGTGATGTTGCCTTGCAAAGAGTTTGGCAGAGTTTTATCCTGTTCAATATTTTGCAATAGTTTGAAAAGCACTGGAGTTAGTTCTCTTTACATCTTTCTTGAACCATCAGGTCCTGGAGTTTACCTTGATGGAAGACTTTTAATTACTGCATCAATTTTTTTTTTTTTTTGTTATGAGTCTGTTCAGATTTTCCACATCTTGATTTAATCTTGGTAGGTTTTACATATCCAGGACTTTGTCCATTTCTTCAAGATTTCCAATTCATTAGCATATACTTGTTCACATTGTTTCTTATGAGTCGTTGTATTTCAGCTGGTGTTGGTTGTAATGTATGTTTTCATCTCTATTTTATTTGAGTGTTTTCTCTCTCTCTTTTTTTTTTATTAGGTGAGAGAGAGACAGAGAGAAAGGTCTTCCTTCCGTTGGTTTACCCCCCCCCCCCCAACGGCTGCCATGGCTGGCGCACTGCGCTGATCCGAAGCCAGCAGCCAGGTGCCTGCTCCTGATCTCCCATGCGGATGCTGGGGCCCAAGCACTTGGGCCATCCTCCACTGCTTTCCTGGGCCACAGCAGAGAGCTGGACTGGAAGAGGAGCAACCGGGACTAGAACCTGGCGCCCATATGAGATGCCTACGCCGCAGCTGGAGGATGAACCAAGTGAGCCAAGGCACCAGCCTCTGAGTGTTTTCTCTTTTTATCTTTGTTAGTCTGGCTAAACGTTTGCCCAATTTGTTTATCTTCTCAAATAACCAGCTTTTTGTTTTGTTGATTTCTTTTTTCTGTTTGTTTCAATTTTGTACTTTTATGCTCTGACCCTTATTTCTAGCGTCTTGTTAAGTTGGGGTTTGGTTGTTCTTGTCTTTCTAAGTCCTTGAGATGTCTGATTAGATTGTTTATTTGATACTTTTCTCTTAATGTAAGTACTTAATGCTATAAACTTCCCTCTAAATATTGTTTTTGCTGTATGCATAAGTTTTGATATGTTTAATTTAATTAAGAAAGTTTTTTTTCTTTTTTGATTTCTTCAATGACCCATTGGTCATTCAGTAGTATGTTGTTTAATTTACATGTATTTGCATGTTATATTGCTCTTATTATTGATTTCTAGCTTTATTCCTTTGTGTTCTGAGAACATGCATGGTGTGATTTCAATCCTTTGAAACTGACTGAGACTTGATTTGTGGCCTAATATATGGTCTATCCTAGAGAAAGTTCCTTGTGCTGATGAGAAGAATGTGTATTCTCTAGCTGTACGGGTGAAATGGTCCATAAATATGTCAAGTCCATTTGCTCAATGGTATGGTTCAATTCTAATGTATCTTTGTTTAAGTCTGATGATCTGTCCACTGATGACAGTGGGGGTGTTGAAGTGCCCCACTGTTATTGTATTAGAGTGTATCTCTCCTTTTAGGTCTAACAATATTTGCTGTATGTATCTGGGTGGTCTTGTGTTGGGTGCATATATATTTACGATTGATATATCTTCTTGTTGAATTATTCCTCTTATTATAATATAATCTTTTGTCTCTTTTTACAGTTTTCCAACAGAAGTCTATTTTATCTGATATGAGTATTAGCTACTCCTGCTTGGTTTTGGTTTTCATTTGCCTGGCATGTTTTTTCCCAACCCTTCACTTTCAGTCTATGTGTAACTTTATTTGTGAAGTGAGTTTCTAATGGACATCATAGAATTGGGTCTTGGTTTTTTACACATTCATCCAACTGAAGTCTTCTGGCTGGGGAATTTAAGCCATTTAAGTTCAAGGTTGGTACTGATAGGTAGGAATTAACACCTTTCATTTTGTTGATTGGTTGCTGATTCAACCTACTCTGTTACTGAATTTGGTAGTATCATGTGTTTTCATGACGTTTGCTTCTAATGTAGGACTCCCTTCAGAATTTCTTGTAAGGCTGGTCTGGTGGTCATGAATTCTCTGAGGTTTTGCTTATCTGGGTAAAATCTTATTTCTCCTTCAAGTGCTAAGGATAGCTTTGATGTATATAATAATCTTGGCTGAAAATTTTCTTAAGACCTGGAATATATAATCCTATTCTCTTCTGTCATTTCTGCTGAGAAGCCTGCTGTTAGTCTAACTGGTTTTCCTTTATATGTAACCTCTTTTCTCTTATTGTCTTTAGATTCTCTCTGCACTTAACTCTTTTGGTTGAGTCTGCTTGGGGTCATTTGAGCTTCCTGTATCTGGATGTCTGTGTTTTTTTCAAGACTTGGAAAGTTTCCAGTTGTTATTTTAGCAGGTTCTCAACACCTTTTTCCCTCTCTTCTTCAGGAATCCCTATAATGTGAATATTTGGCAGCTTAATGGTGTCCCAACTTTTGTGTAGGCTTTGTTCATTCTTTTAATTTCTTTTCTCTTTATTTTTGTCTGATAGGTTATTTTAAAAGTTTTGTCCTCTGGATCAGAAACTCTCTTCTCTACTTGGTCAGTTCTGTTGTTGAAACTCTCGAATGTATTCTTCTTTCATTGATTAAAGTTTTCATCGTCAAATGTCTACTTAGTTCTTTTAAATAATTTCCATCTGGGGGCTGGTTCTGTGAAACAGATTGAGCCCTTGTCTGCAGCACTAGCATCCCATATGGGCACCAGTTTGTGTCCCAGCTGCTTCTCTTCTGATCCAGATCTCTGCTTTGCCCTGGGAAGCAGTAGAAGATGGCCCAAGTACTTGGGCCCTTGCACCTGCATGGGAGACCTGGAAGAAGCTCCTGGCTCCTGGATTCGGACCAGTGCATCTCTAGCTATTGCAACCATTTGGGGAGTGAACCAGTGGATGGAAGACCTTTCTCTCCATCTCTCCCTTTCTCTGTATGTAACTCTACCTCTCAAATAAATAAAATCTTTAAAAAAATAATTTCTATCTTCTCAGTGAATTTTTCACTCATGTCTCCTATTTTCATTTCTTTGATCTGTCTATCTGCATTATCTTGCATTCCATTGCATTTCCTTATAATCATTATTTTGAATTCTATTTTTGGCATTTATAGGTTTACTTCAGATCAGGATCTATTCTGGAACACTACTGCATTCTTTTGGAGGTATCGTGCTACACTTCTTTTCATGTTTCCTGTGTTCCTATGTTGACATCTGTGCAAATGGTCTAATAATCTCTTCTTTTTATGGAATAGGTTTTATTGGAAAAGACTTTAATGTTTATATGAAATAGAGGATATCACTTCATTTGTTGCTTTGGTTCTAGGTTTGGTTCTAGCCCAGAAGTGTAGCCTCTGAGCGATTTGTTTCGCTTTAATCAATGTCAGCTGTGTCTAAAAGTAAGCGTGGTCTAGTCTGTGGTAGATTGTAGAGATAGAATTGTGTCTTTGATATGAATGTGGATTTCCTAGGCTGTGCCTCATCAGTCCTCAAAGAGTTGGGTGTCAGTTACACTAGGGATTGTGGTAGCCAGGGCATGGTTCTTTGTGCTGAGGGACAAAAAATAGACTGTCCCAGTGGCAAGGCTGTGTGATGCTGGGGCTTAAAGCTCCAATAGCTGTGGCTTGAGGACTGTGTGATGGGACCCTTCCCAGGTCCTTCTGGGAGAGTGAGACTGATGCTGGAGCTTATAAACTAGGTGATTACAAGGTATACAGAAGACTTTGCACTGGCAGGTATAGGTCCACAGAGGTGGAATGCAGGCAGGTTCTTCCCTTGGTTCCATCAGGTAGAGTCCAATGGGTTTGAAGAAGTTACAGTGATTGTTACATTCTTAGTGTTTCAAGATACAGTGGGTAGTTTCCCAGGTCTCCCAGCATGGGACAGAGGTGTTGGGAATGGTTATAGCCACCTTCCTGAAGCAAAGCAATACAAACAGAACACTGCAGATATGGGGAGTTTGAATTACTCCAACCATCCAACACCAACAGTTCTGGTTCTGCAAGGCACAGCAGAATTGCCCCCAGTTCTCATGTGGCATGCAAATGTGATGCTGGAGCTTGTGGCTGGGGCTCCCAGGACCATGGGCTAAAAGGTACGGCGAGAACTTCCTCAGGTCTGGCCCAGATTTTTTATGAGTTACTGCTGGCTCTAGCCTCAAGAAGCTGAGGGGAACCCAGTAGATCAGAGAGTTGGCAGAGTTCCAGGGCTTACACCCAGAACTCTCACAGTTGCAGGGTCCTTCCCGTAAACTGCCCTAACTCTGGCTCTTGTTCGTCACTTCTGGTAGCAGGAGGATCGCTTGCTGTCTGCTGAGTGAGAACAGAGTTCAGCTGTGACTCTCCTCTCACAGTAAACTGAGTTTGGCATCTGTGGTGGGGTGGGATAGAAGAAGGGAGGGAGGCAATGCGGCTTCTCTTTGGAGCGAAGTCACTGCTCAGACCCAGGCAGCCCTGCAGGCTGGACTTGAACTCAGTGGAGGCTGTGTAATTCTCCCTCAGTTAAAGCTGCCAGTGGTGAGGTGCTGGGGCAACTTCTTCCTGCCCCATCTTGGCAAGATGGTGTTTCCCATCTGGCAGCTGTGTACGCAAGAGTGGCAGGTGGCATGGCCAGCCACTGGGGTTTGTCTGTCCCGTTTCCTTCCTGTCCTGTGGAGTCTTTGCTCTGTTCTGTCACTTCTCCACTGAAAATTTCTCTCACTCAGTCCCCTGAGAATGTGGTCCTACCTTTGTTTTTCTGTTCTTTTGCAGCTGAGGTCAGTGCAGATTCTCACTATTGAGTCATCTTGAATCTGCATTCATGTTTTATTCCTTTCCCCCTCTCCAAATAAGGTCTACATCTGTCTTCAAATACTTGGTACTCTTTTTAGTTGTATCCATCTTGCTATTAAGTTAATATAATTTCCATGTGAAAATGTGAGTCATTTGGGCTTAAAAGTATCCATTTGGTTACTTTTTATGCATTCTATTTCTATGCTGACATATCTACTCTTCTGGCATTTGTATCTTTCATTATTTCATTGATCACTGTTACAGTTGCTACATGAAAACCCCTGATAATTTTAGCATCTAGATTGTCTCTTACATTGAGAATGTGTCACATTTTCCTTTGCCTATTTATGTTGAATAATTTGGAGTGTATACTCACTTTGTGAACTTTCTATCACAGGAACCCTGGATTCTCTCAAATAAATTAAAAAAAAAAAATCTTTTAGGAACTCATTGGGTCTTTTTGAGGAACAAACATTTTTAACAACTTTTTACAATAAATATTTTCATGTGTCAAATCACATTTGGCTCCTGTTCTTTTCCTCAAATTTTGCTTTACTTAGACATTCAGTTTCTTTATCTCTTTGAACAATGATGTATGTTTTAGATTGCTGTGCTATTAGAGATGTTGTATGTGCTACTCCTTTTTACTTCATCCGCTGGTCAGTTTTGACAGTTTCTACTTGTGGATTATTGGTTGTCTGCTATTTTATTTATTTATTTGACAGGTAGAGTTATAGACAGTGAGAAAGAGAGACAGAGAGACAGGTCTTCCTTCCGTTGGTTCACTCCCCAAAATGGCCGGTACAGCCGGCACTGCACCGATCCAAAGCAGGAGCCAGGAGCCTCCTCCTTGTCTCCCATGCGGGTGCAGGGCCCAAGCACTTGGGCCATCCTCCACTACCCTCCCAGGGCACAGCAGAGAGCTGGACTGGAAGAGAAGCAACCGGGACTAGAACCTGGCGCCCATATGGGATGCTGGCACTGCCGGTGGAGGATTAACCTAGTGAGCCACGGCGCTGGCCCCCGGTTGTCTGCAATTTCATCAAAAATGATTCCTTTGCTCTGCGAGATTCCGCATGTCCCACCTTGTGGACATGTTACCTCAGGAAGTTTTTCTTGTCCACAGCCAGTTTTTACTTAAATTTTAAGATGCAGCATTGTCACAATTCATGTATATATAATCCACAAACCCAATCATCTTTTTCCTCTTGAACAGTTATGCATATTTCTAAGGTTTAAAATAAATGTGCACTTTTTCTTTTTTCTCATTTCTGCTGATTTCCACTTCTGCTGAACTTTCTCCTTATGTGTTTGGATATTGTTGATTGTGTGTTGAACATTATATTTTAAAAGTTTTTCAGGGAAATACTTTGTGGTTTAGTAAGATATAATTTTTCTCCAAAAAAGAATTTTATTTTATTTGCCTGTTTCCTGGGAATGACAGCAATCTAGGATCACCTTAATCCCAGTTCAGTGCTTCAAGTTTTCTCATTTACTTTGATAAGCTCAAACTGAAGGCTCTCCAAGGGCTTTTTACCACTGACCTATTGGGGTGCAGACTTCCAGATATTTATCCAAAAGTAGTGAGTGGGGGCTGGCACTATGGCATAGCGGGTAAAGCCACCACCTGCAGTGCTGGCATCCTATATGGGCACCAGTTCAAGTCCTGGATGTTTCACTTTCGATCCAGCTCTCTGCTATGGCCTGGGAAAGCAGAAGATGGCCCAAGTCCATGGACCCCTGCACCCATGTGGGACACCCGGAAGAAGCTCCTGGCTCCTGACTTCAGATCGGCGCAGCTCCAGCTGTTGCAGCCAGTTAGGGAGTGAACCAGCAGATGGAAGGCCTCTCTCTCTCTCTCTCTCTGCCTCTGTGTAACTCTCTCTCTCTCTTTTCTCTCTGTGTAACTCTGACTTTAACATAAATAAATAAATGTTTTAAAAAAATAGTGGGTGGTTTTCATACATCTACTTCAACTTTTGATCTCTACCTTTATGAAATTACCAAAAGTCCAACTCAAATTCCCAGTTGCCTCTTCCAAAACAGTAAATTCCTGCAAGGTCAAAGTGCTCCCTACATGCTAGACTTAAATTCTAGCATTTTGTCTTTCTGTTGTTCCAATAATTTGTCTTTACACCTTATTATATTTTTGATATTTTAAGAAAAAATTATCCAGTTGTTCTACCACTGGAAGTATCAGTCCATGTTACTGAGCTTCCACTATTGGGAGTATAATATCCAGGTTTATTTCTGTCACAAAAAGCCTGAGTTTAAATTCAAATAAATATGCTAATTAGGATTATTCCCATGACAAGCATCTACTTCAGAATTTCAACTCTAAACACTCAGAGCAGGGAACTCTGCCATGAATCTGCAGTTTAAATTTTAAAAAGGTACCAATGTCTTCAATTTACTCTATTTTATTTTAATTGCAAATAATAATATTGTCCTCACAAGACTTACCTACAGGAGCAATGGATTCTTTATCAGTTTAGGGAATGAACAAGTAAAACTGAAAACTTAGACCTTTATTGCACTGGCAATCACCTTCATCACCTTCCCAAGTCAGGCCAAATTACCCCATCCATAATGCCACTATTTCCTTTTAAAAGAAAAAGGCGGGCCGGCGCTGTAGCACAGTGGGTAAGGCCAACGCCTGCAGTGCCAGCATCCCCTGTGGGGACCAGTTTGAGCCCTAGCTGCTCCACTTCCCATACAGCTCTCTGCTGTGGCCTGGGAAGGAAGAAGAAGATGGCCCAAGTCCTTGGGCCCCTGTAGATGTGTGAGAGACCCCAAAGAAGCTCCTGGCTTCTGGCTTTGGATCGGCACAGCTCTGGCTGTTGTGGCCAGTTAGGGAGTGAACGAGCAGATGGAGGACTTCTCTCTCTCTCTTTCTCTCTCTCTCTCTTTCTCTCTCTCTCTCCGTCTCTCTCTCCCTCTCCTTTTCTCTCTGTGTAACTCTTTCAAATAAATGAATAAATGTTTAAAAAGAAAAAAAGAAAAAGGCATAGGACAAGGAAGAATTTGAAGACCCACCATGGGTGTAGGTGTCTGAGCATGCTCTTTGTTTCAATGCACTATACCAGAGTACAACTCTTGATGTGTGGGAGGTATGCCTCACCCCCTTCCTGGCAAAATTACAAAGATTTTTTGTGATGGGAAAAGTGAAAAGAAGATGGTGACACTAACTGCAGGTATACTATCAAGCAGATCAGAGTTGAAAACAGTACAGACAGGAGTCAGAAAAACAAACTACTTCCTTAAGATGTACTTATGTCTTCACTGATAGTAGATCCCGTGTTTCTGGAGTGGTGAAAATGTTCTACAATTACAGTGTGGTTGTGGTCACATAACTCCGTACATATCTTAAAAAACAAAAAAACAAAAAAAAAAACAAAAAAAAACCAGTGAGTTGCGGGGCCGGCGCTGTGGTGTAGTGGGTAAACCCACCACCTGCAGTGCCTGCATCCTATATGGGTGCCAGTTCAAGACCCGGCTGCTCTGCTCCCAATCCAGCTCTCTGCTATGGCCTGGGAAAGTAGCAGAGGATGGCTCAAGTCCTTGGGCCCCTGCACCCACGTGGGAGATGCCCAAGAACCTCCTGGTTCCTGGCTTTGGATTGGTGCAGCTCCGGCTGTTGGGGCCAATTGGCGAGTGAATCAGCAGATGGAGGACCTCTCTCTCTCTCTCTCTCTCTGCTTTTCTTCCTCTTTCAAGTAAAATAAATAAATCTTTGAAAAAAAAACAATGATTTACATATATCAAATAGTTGTATCTGGTATGTAAAATATATCTCAATAAACTTTTTAAAAAAAGTCTTTTCATATCTATGTATCTCTGTTCAAGTATCCTAATTTAAATATCAATGGTTTAGAGATTATGAAATCCATATAGGAAAATTATTTAAACATATAATCCTTAAATTTGGAAAATATCTAGCTTTTAGTTTTTGAAGTTTACTACCTGTATGATCTTAAAGTGAGTTACTTAACATCACTGGGCTTCACCTTTCTCAAGTAACATGGGAGTCATGATAGTGTCCTGTTTAGAAGCAGAGACCGTGACAGGAGTGTTGTTCCAGTGCCATGTTGTGGGGATGTCCGCAGGTGAAGGGGAGTGGGGAAAGCGAGCAGCATAAGGAAGAGAACCTAGTGAGCCCGTAGTTCCAGCTGGAGTCCAGCTTTAGTCTGCTTCCTCAGGAAGTCAGCCAGTCATCAGGCAGTGTGCAGGCAGTGTGGGGGAGTGCAGTCCTGCAGGCTGGTGGCTTCTGTGGGCAGGGACACCTGCCAGTAAAGCAACTGGGTTGGGAACCACCAGCTTCTACATCCCTCTCCGCTCTGTGCAGCTGTAGGGCCAGCACGAGATGCAGGGGCTGCAACATCTGTACAGTACCTGGATCACAAGAAGCATTTTACAAACAGTAACTTTTTTCCAAGAAAATAAAATATTGAATACACAATGAAATAACCTAATTATAACTTTTGTGAAACACTACCCAGTATGAAAATCTTACTGTGTACTCTGCCTCCTCATCAAATGAGTATGCGTGGTTTACTGAACAGCCTTCATGATGTGGTTGCAAAGGAGTAACTTTCACTGGGCTCGTCCAACCTGAAAACAAAAAGTGCACGTGCGCTGGGTTAAACACATGGCACAGAAATTCCTTCTTCACCCAGAAGTAGCCCCAGTAGAAAGCTCCTCTGTGCGGTAAGTTCTTTATTTAATGTATTTTCTAAAAACTTCTCTGGATCTCTCAGAATGAGAAGAGGATAGCTCTGGACTTTACATTAGTATAATTCTAATAGTGCAGAATTATTTCCTATTATTGGAAAAGACCTGTTGGGTACTATGAATCTGTGAATGTGCATGTAGCTGGGGGCGGTGATGATGAAAAGCAAGTCTGCTTAACCATGCAGATGATTCATCCAATGATAGATAAGAAGTCCTAAAAGACTAACAAATATAAAGGCAGCCTTTTATTTACAGGGTAAGTATTTACTGCTTATATATTTCTCATATAAATATGAGAAACAGGGTTCCTGGTTTTGAGGTGCCCTTGTGCAAACAGAAAGTACAGGCCCATGAGTAGATAATTTCTATATAATGCAACAACTGTAAGAATAGTTGAGCTCAGAGTGTTGTGGGGTGTATCAGAGGATATCTCATCTAACCAGATTGTCAGGAGCCAGAGACATCTTCCTGAAGATGACACCTGATCCAGTCTTGGAAACTGAGTAGAACTTGCACAAAGAGGACATGAGGAAGGCTATTCATTCAAGGCAAGCAAATAGCATGGGCAATGGTAGGCCTCCCTGTGAGAGCATCACAATGTGGATGAAAACTATAAAATATTAGCTGTAGATCATGAAATGGCAGACAGGGAACAGTGGAAGATGAACAAGAGGGACAAGACAGGGTGAGGACATGAAGGCCTTGGACTTAACTTACAGATAGATTGCCTTTGGACAGTTTTAATCATAGAGACTGATAACAACACAAATTACTCTGGTTTGGAGAAGTGACAGGCATATGTGAAGATGATTGTAGTATTTCTAGTAGCTTAAGAGATCTGTTCTCCTACACAATGGATATTTCTAATTTGATCCTCTACTCTGTAGTTTACTCTATAAATTAATAAAACTTGGCAAAATGTGAATTTGAAAGTTGCAATTAGAAGCTAGGTGGATAGCACAGAGATGCTGAAGCACAAGAGTGATGACTCATCAGAGACTCTGGGGACAGCACAAGCTTTTGTCCTCCTGGAGCCCACTCTAGTGGGCTCTATATACACCCTTGTTTACAGGTTTGAAATTTTTTTTTTTTTTGACAGGCAGAGTGGACAGTGAGAGAGAGAGAGACCGAGAGAAAGGTCTTCCTTTGCCGTTGGTTCACCCTCCAATGGCCGCCACGGCCAGCGCGCTGCGGCCAGCGCACCGCGCTAATCCGATGGCAGGAGCCAGGTACTTCTCCTGGTCTCCCATGGGGTGCAGGGCCCAAGCACTTGGGCCATCCTCCACTGCACTCCCTGGCCACAGCAGAGAGCTGGCCTGGAAGAGGGGCAACCGGGACAGAATCCGGCGCCCCGACCGGGACTAGAACCCGGTGTGCCGGCGCCGCAAGGTGGAGGATTAGCCTAGTGAGCCGTGGCGCCGGCCCTGATTTCTTACAATTAACAGTTAACAAGGAAGGGGCAAAATTTCTGGCAAACAATTTACATGCTCAACAGGTTTATTAACAATTAGTAGTTGTAATATTTTTAGCGTTTGTAGTTTCATAGTTTCAATGCAATGTTTTCATGACTCTTGTATATGCATACATATAAATTATATATAATATTATATATACATAGTATACATGTTATATATATAATTTATTTTAAAGGCAGAATGACAGAGAAGGAGACAGAGAGCAAGCAAGTGCATTCCCGTATGCTGGGTCACTCTCCAAAGGCCCACAACAGCTATGGCTAGGAAACTCCATCTAGGTCTCTCAAGTGGGTAGCAGGAAATCAAGCAGTTGGGCCATCATCTGCTGTCTGCAAGGGTATGCATTAGCAGGAAGCTGAATAGTAAGTGCAGAGTAGCCAGCATTTGAACTGGGCACTCTCATATGGGATGAGAGTGTCCTGATGCCACAGTGCCTTCTCTGATTCAGTCAATATTTGGCCAAGAAATTCAGAGCAGAACCAACAAAGGGACTGGTAAGGGAGAGGTAGGGAACAATTGGGTGCTGGGTGGTCTGTGGATTTGGGAGGGGCGTTAGAAAGACTAGAGTATTAGAAGGCCTTGCTGTGCCACTGTAGGCTTTGAAGATAGAGGAGGCCATATATATCCTCTTGGGAGGAGAGGCCCCTAACAGTGAACAAGGAAACAGCCACTTCTGATGTGGTCATCTGAATGAGATTGGAATTTGATTTCCCCTAGATGAGGGCTAAGATGATCCATGATTTCAGCATTGGTAGATCTAAATAAAATCCCAATTTCAATAATGGATAGAATAACCAAAGATCAATAAAATAGAAGAATTGAGTAACACTGTAATTTGAATAGAAAAATTCATTCAATAGTGGAATACACAATCTTTTTAAACAGTATTTTTATTTGAATACAGAAACACACACACAGACACACACACACACACACACAACACATACACACATGGGGTAGTCTTGTGGGGAACAGAGAGAGAGGGAGAAACTGATTCCATCTGCTTGTTCCTTCTCCAAAAACTCACAACATCTGGTCTGGGTCAAGCTGAAATCTGGAGCCTGGTCTCCAACATGGGTGGCAGGAACCTAAGGACTTGGGCTATCATTTGCCGCCTCTCCGGGCATGCATTAACAGGAAGGTGGAATCAGAAGAGCTGGGACTTGAACCTGGCATTCTGATATGGGACGTGGGTGTTCCAAGTAGCATCTTAATTTCTACACCAAATGTCCTCCCCAAGGAATATACATTTTTCTCAAGTATATGGGGGAACATTCTCTAGAATAGACCATATGTTAAGTTAAAAAACAAATCTTTATAAATTTTCAAGAACTGAAATCATACAATTTGTGTTTCTAGTCCAAATAAGCAATCAATAAAATAAGGAAAACTTTTAAAATTAATAAGTATATTGCTATGGCTTGGATATGGTTTGTCCGCCAGAGGTTCGCGTATTGGAAGGATGGCCTGCACTACAGTGATCTGCAGAGGCATGGAACTGTAAGGAAGCGAAGCCTACTGAAGGTCTTTAGGGGAAACTCCCTAGGAAGAGATTCAATAGTTCTTGAGGGGCCCCACTTATTCGCACTAGAAGTGCATTTTTATAAAGAACAACAGGGCCCACCCCACTCACTGGGTTCCCATTTCACCACATAAACTCTCTTTCTCTCACATACTCTTGCCATGATGCTATCTTTAATGATATGTTGCATACAAATTACCTAACAGATGAGGCTTCTCAAATTTGGACTTTCTGCCTCTAAAACTGTAAGCTAAATAAAGCTATTTTATTTATAAAACTCTCAATCTTGAGTATTTTAACAACAGAAATCTGAAAAATACATACATGGATATTAAATACTATACCACTAAACCACCAATGAATCAAAGAAAAATAATCACAAGTGAAATTAGAAATTATCTTGAGACAAATGAAAAACCTAACACACTTATGGGGAGTGATATTATCAAGATGACAGAAGAGGAAGCTCTGGACTCTCTCCCCTCAACCCCACCCTGATTCAGGACACTCACTCACAAAGTCCCTGTCTTGTGCAGTACAATCACAGAAAAGACTCTTGAGCTCCCAGATTCATGCAGAGGAGGAACGGTTTTTGGTTCATTTGTCCAGTACCAAATATTTCACAATAGGGATTTCCCCACAGGGCTGGTTTCTGTTTCATCAACCCTGGAGCTCTGATGAACCCAGCACAATCTAGCAACCCAGAAGAAAAGAGATGGTAGCTTGGCTGGCAAATGACATCTATCCCCATCCCTATATATTCAACACACAGTGAGCAAATGAAAAACTCAGTTTCTCTAGCTTCCCTCTGAGAAGTGAAAAAGTTGGGGTTTGCCCAAAGAGGCAGCACCTGTATCATCATTCCTAGAGCACTGATGGGTCTTCCACAGTTTAGCCACCCGGGGAAGGACAGAGATGGTTATTTGGGCTAGTAAATGACCTAGATCTATAGGGTCATTGATCTAGATGTCACAGATCATAAAAAGATTCAGAACCAAAACTTCTCTGGGGTTGTACAAAGAACTAGCACTTGTCTCACTAGTCTAGAAAATCTTGATGGATCTAGTATAGTCTAGTTGCTTGGGAGAGAATAGAGATGGCAGTTTAGACTGTTAAGACACCAAAGCTTTCCCACTGATCAGCACAGGCAAATGGGCAAAAATCCCAGCTCTTAGGTTTCTTTGGGGATGGAAAGAGTTGGTAGAGGTCTTTAGAACCTAACTAGGCTGATAGATGGAGGTCTTTTCCCTTATAAGGCCAGCTCATGAAGACTGGAATAGGTGCCTGGTTTCTCTAATGCACAAACACCTACACAGTGAGTCAAGTACAATGAAGTTTTAGGCAATGATTCTACAAACAAAAGAAGAAGATAAATCTTCAGAAACTGACCATAATTAAATGGAATTTTATGATTTACCTGACAGTGAATTCAAAATAACTGTCATAAATATTCTGAGATTCAGACAATTAAAACATAGGGAAGAGACAGAAATACAATAATAATAGGATATTTCAATATCTGACTTTAGAACAACTAGATAAAGACTAATAATGAAGCAGAGATCTTGAGTAACATATAGATCAAATGGACCTAATAGATGTGTACAGAACATTCCACCCAATAGAAGCATTCTTATCAAGGATACACAGATTGATAAATCACATGATAGGTCACAATAAAAATCTTAAAATTTAAGAAGACTGAACTCATGCCAACTGTTTTATTCTTGACCAAAATGGAATAGAACTAGAAATCCACATAAGAAAAATAAGAAAATTCACAAATATATGGAAACTACACAAAAATACTTTTTATTGAATGAAAAATCAAGAAGAAAATCAGAAACACAAGATAAACAAAAATGAAAACACAGCATACCTAAATCCCAGGGATGCAGCAAAAGCAGAACTAAGAAGTAGGTTCAAAGTGATAAACATCTACATTTAAAAGGAAAGATTTCATATAAACAACCTAACTTAATACTTCAAAGAGATAGAAAAAGAACTAACCTCAAAGTTGGCAAAAGGAAAGAAATAATAAAGACTAAGTTATATGTAAAAATAGAAAAAGAAAAAAATAGTGAAAAATCATTGCAACCAAGATGTGTTTTTTTTTTTAAAGATAAACAGAATTGACTAAGAAAAAAGTCTCAAATAACTAACACTACAATTGAAAGGGGGTCATTAAAACTGTTTACAGATATAAAATAATTATAAGAAACTTTGAACAACTATGTATCAACCTACTGAATAATCTTGAGGAAACAGAAAACTAGAAACATAACCTACCACAACTGAACCATGAAGAAATAACAGCCTTGCAATGAAGGAAGGGTATCAATCAGTAAAAAAGTTCTTTCAACAAGGAAAACCCTGAACCACATGGCTTCAAAAAAGTCTACCAAACATTTAAAGATGAATTAACACAAATCCTGTTCATGCTAGTCAAAAAAAACAAAACCTGAAAGGCAGTCCAAATTCAATCTCCCTCTGCCACTTCACACAAGGAGAAGGCAGCATTCTATAAGTCAGGAAGGGGTTCCTTACTAGGAACCAATCTGAATACCTTGTAATCTTTGGCTTCCTAGTCTTTAGAATTGTGAGGAAAAGAAAATGCCTGTTCTTTCTGCTACCCACTCTTATTTTTCTATAGTAGCCTGAACTAAACAAGGGTTTTCAAAGACAGGAACATATACAAAGTTACAATAGTGATATGAGGAGGCCAAAGGTAGGAAGCAAGGAGGTGACCATAGACAACTTCTATTTTCTTTGTGTCAACGAAGAATGGGTCATCTGCAATGAAAGGCAGAGTCCAATAAGGGTTAGAAAATAATTTGAATAAGTTTAAAATAGTTGATTGGCAAGTGAAAAAGAAAGCCAATGAGGCACAAAAGAGGAAGTAGGGAACCCAATTTAAAGTCTAGACAAGGTTGGAATGGGACGAGAATAAATAAGCAATATCATTTTTAATGATCTTGCTTTATATTTGTGAAAGTCCACTTAAAAGCATACTGGCTGGAGCCAGCACTGTGGTACAGTGGGTAAAGCCACAGTTTGCAGTGCCGACATCCCATATGGGTGCTGGTTCATGTCTCATGTCCTGGCTGCTCCACTTCTGATTCAGCTCTCTGCTATGGCCTAGGAATGCAGTAGAGGACGGCCCAAGTCCTTGGGCCCCTGCACCCATGTGGGAGGCCTGGAAGAAGCTCCTGGCTCCTGGCTTCAGATCGGCTCAGCTCTGGTTATTGCAGCCAGTTAGGGAGTGAACCAGCAGATGGAAGATTTCTCTCCCTTCCACCCCTCACTCTTGCTCTTGCTCTCACTCTTTCTGCCTCTCTGTAACTGGCTTTCAAATAAATACTCTTTAAAAAAAAGCATACTGGTGTGTCACATAACCAATTCTGAGGCGTCCTTTATCAGAATGTATTGAGAATAATGTGCATTTAGGTTTTCTAAAACCTGAAAGTGCATATCATTTATAATTAATGTCTATTTCTAGGATTTAGTTATTGAAAGCCTAGCATAAATTATACTGAACTCAACTCCCAAATTGCAGATATCACTCTGACATTGTTCATAGCAACTGATAGCTAATACTAACTGAAAGTTTTATCAGATTCCAGAAATTTTGCTAAGCACTTTAAATGTCTTAATTATTGCAATAGTATAAGTCAATTACTATCATTCCCAATTTAGGTATGAGGTAACTGAGATTATACAGTCTACCTTTATACAATCTGAATATTTATTGGTTCCTTTCTTTATGTCATATATGTTTAAATGAATTACAGTAAATGGTCCTTACCATTATAATGAGTTACAAGTATGTGAATTTGAAAAATAAGGATACACAGTCATAAAAAGTACAGTATATAGTGTTGGGTCATATAGTATATATTTGCCAGGATTTGAGCCCAGGTAGTCTAACTTAGAGTCAATCTTTTGAGGTCCTCTGTAGTACTGATTCAAGCAGTGAAATACATTGGACAAATGAGTTTTATGTTTGGCTATGAATTGTGGGTGCAAAGTTCATTAATTTTAGCTTCATGTTAGCTTTACCAAACCATTTATTCAACCTATATCTCCTTGGAATAGTATTTTATGAGTTCATTTGTAGAATTTACATGGAAAAAAAACCCAGCAAATTTATCCCTAAAATTACACTAAAGTTTTTTGCCTATAAGGTAAGTAACATGCTTGCCTAAAATGAAAAAAAAGATTTCCATTCCTCTAATGAATTCTTGACTAGCAATAGCATTTTACATCACGATATTAGCAAATATTAAGCTCAAGCTTGTTTCTTAATTAAGTAGAAAAAGTCATTAGGTCAGAATCAGTGAAATGTAGTGAGACGGATATGAACTCATCAACAGTTCCTTCAATGCCAAGACTTGTACACTTTAGCGTCTAGATATATAGCTATTTGTCATATGTAGATACAAATATATTTGATTCTCAGCAATGCCATATTTCCCTGGATAGAATTTCCAATGGGTTATAAACTAATGCTTGTGCCGACGTGGCTAAGGGGTTATCCTTCCTGCCTCCAAAGATGTAGATCTATTTATGCAATGATTGTTTCTCTTTGGCTTCTGTTCTTAATACACAGAAAAATTACTTTCAACTACTTTCCTGTTTCATTTCAAACACTATAACCTAACTATTGGGTTAGGCTCTGTGGTACAGCAGGTTAAATCACTGCTTGGGATGCCCATATCTTGTACATGAGTGCTAGTTTGAATCCTGGCTACTATGCCTCCAATCCAGCTCCCTGCTGATGTGCCTAGGAGGGCTGCCCAAGTACTTGGGTCCCTTCTACTCACATGGTAGAACCCGATGGAGTTCCAGGCTCCTGTTTTTGGTCTGGCCCAGTCCCAGCCATGTGGGCATTTGGGAGAGTGAAATAGCATATTGAAGATATTCTCTGCCTCTCCCTCTCCAACATTCTGCCTTTTAAATAAAGATAACTAAAAAAAAAAATCATTAAAAAACTCTTTATTAATCACCAAATTATTTTCTGATGAAGAAAAAGAGGCTTGCTATTAATTATCAAAGTGATAACTACATTCCTTTTGGATAAAATTAAGTTACCCTTAAATATAGAACAAACTGTTGTACAGTTTGTGTTAGTCACTCAAACTAACGCATGCCCTTCTAAAAAAGCACCTAAAACGCGTTTTCAAAAAAGTTTATAAAAAGGCTATAATTTTTCTTAGAATCTCTAATTTCTAAATAATTTATTGTTAACATTTTAACCCTGAAAATCTTGAATACATACATCCTGTTCTCCCTCATGGAGTACTTAAAACACGTAACATCCACATCCCTTCATTTACCTCCAAGCCTTGCTCTGATGGAGGTGTCCGACACTTCTCTGGAATTCCATCTCCTGTCCTGTTGCAGTTCTTCTGATAGAATTTTTTGCCTTTTGATTGTTGTTTGAAATCCTGTGTCTGGTCTAGGAACTCGATGTTGAGGTTTCACATCACTGAAATCAACCAGGTTTGGTATGGTTCTGCCAACGCCAGGCTTTAAATCAGCATCACCACCAGGACTCATAAACATTGAACAGGAATCACTTAAGGGCACATCATCCCGCAGTGGAAATAATGGATAATCTGGCCCATATGGCGGGGGATAGGGATAGTGCAAATGATAGTCTGGCAGGACTGAAGGGGGATAAGGATGAAACTTAAGAAAGGAAGGGTTGCACTTATTTTCAAGTCTGCCATAATTATGTCTGTCCTCAAATCCTTTCACAAAAGGCATGTTGATTTTTCTTAAGAGATCACAGTAGTGTGGATAATCTGTATTGTTAAGGGACTTTGTTCCTGAATGGATGAACCTTTCAGAGATACTTATCTTTCCAGGTTTGTACCGAACTTCTGTATCCATGGCCTTTGTCTTTATATTTTTGATGAGTATCAATTGTTTCTGATGACTCCTTCAACTACACAAACTCTTATATTTTAAATAATTGGTTTAATCAAGCATAAAATTATCCAGCCTTCTAATGTGGGTAGAATAGTCTTTTTCCTTTAAGTTAAATTTTTTTTCTCCACAAAAGTTAGGAGAGAGCAATAAAGGAAGAGAAGAAAAAATAAGCCAAGTCTTGTTGCTTGGCAACAACTGGAATTCTAATACATTGAGCCATTTACTATGTAAGTCATAATGTAATTCTTAAGTAAAACCAAAATAGCCTTATGAGTACTTTCATGATGCTTTTATCCCCAATGGTTAAGAGATCTGTGTTCATTTATCTTAACTTTCCATAACTTGGTATTTCAATGGATAAAATGATAAAAGGAATATAAAGCAGCCAACCCAGTGACAATAATCATACATATTAAAAGTATATATATATACACACATGTGCCTACAGTAAAGTATTTGCTTGACAGAAAAAATTACTGTCTAAATAACAGTAAACGTCAATGGACTGCAGAAAATAAACATACTGCATCTAATTTTTAAGGACAAATAGTCACAAGTTAAGAAGTGCAGGTTCATTCTTTTCATGCCCTAAATTATCCTTACTTCCCTGCATGCTACCATGATGTATGAAGTAAGAGCAACTAGGATTTTAAGCTCACTTCAGAAAACAAGAGTATTGATTATTCACCCCTTGCAGAATGTCTCATTCAATCATCATGGGTTACTTATTAACATGCAGCACACATTTCGTTTAAATCATTAATACACAAGTTCTCTAAAAAGCTCTATTCTAATTTGGTCCTGCATAAAAATTGCTACTAAAGAAATTCCAACACTAGAACTGGGGATAGAAGCACATGCCATCCTTACTGCAGGAAAAATGCAAACCAGGCAAGATTCTAGCTCAAAAGATGGAAGTATATTCTCTACAGTCGGCCAACTGCAGAGAGCAGGGGGTTGTGGTACTGGGGGGTAACGGAATGCCTATGAGCCGCCCCAAATCCGTAAAGCTTTGAGATTTACTACTGAACGAGACACGAGGTGAAGTAGGTGGCGAGGCTGTCGGAGTGCAGGATACCCAGTGACAGCACTGACTCCACCCAGGATCACTTGCGGCTTCATTTTCAAAGGTGACAACACCCTTATCAGGCATTCTGTGTTTCGGTGCTCAAACTTCACTCAATGTATTTGCGTCGACTGCATAAAATCTCCTTCTCCTGCTCCCTTAACAGTAAGAAACTCCTTTCAGCGAAGGAAAAGCAGAGGCATGATTCTTCTTCAAGTTTTCTAAGATCTGAGTGAAACGGCCCCTTCGGCTGACGGGTGGTTCTGTAGGTTTTACGCATGTGGGTGAGAAGTTTCGTCCGCGGTCATTTCTTCCTGCGCGGGCTAAAGGCCTCCCTCTTCCCTTCCACTGGGTGCGCACTGCTTTGCACCCCGATTAACTCCCGCACATCGGGAGAGTGTGAGTTCCAAGACCCAGGAGCTCCTGCACGGGCCAGACCTGCGCCCACCCACGGGTCCTCACTCGCAGGGGCTGACCCGTCTACACCCTCGCCCGGAGCCACAGCTCCACTCTGAGGTGAAGGCACGGACTTGGGGGTTCGAGGTTCCTCTCCAGCTCCGGAACCTCCCCGTCGCTCAAGTTCTCCAGGATCCCCCGGCTGGCGGTGCCCGGCGGTCGGGTCGCGACGGCCCCGGCTGCCCCACGGCCCCACGCCGGGACCCCGGGCTGCCCACCCGCGCCGACCCCTGGCAACAGCCCGGGCGGAAGTGGCTGCGCGTCCGTCCGGTCCGTCCTTCCGGTCCGCCGCCCGCCGACTTCCGGCGGCGGGTGGGCGCGCGCCGCGTAACGACCGTCTGCGCGGACGATAGCGGGCGGCGACGGCGTGCGTATGGAGGCCTCGGCCGCCGGCCGGGCGCGGCGGGGCTGGCGGCGGGCCCGGGCGGCGGGCTCCCCGCTCTCCCGCGGCGCCGTCCTCCTCCTTCTCGCCGCCTTCCTTGTGCGGGCGCCCCCGGCAGGTGAGGGGCGGCGCCGCCGGCCGCGGTTCCCGCGTCACGTGCCCCGGGCGTGTGAGGAGACGCCCGCCGGGCCCGCGGCTGACGAGAGCCGTGTGTGCGCTGCGGAAGGCGCCAGACAGCTGTGCCTCCGGGAGCGAGTGGCGGCCGCCGCGCCCCGCGGTCGGAGTTTTGCGCACAGCGCGGCGGGACGGAGCCGCGCTCGGGCCCGCGGCCCTCGGGGCAGTGCGGGGCGGTGCGGGGCGGCGCGGGACGGCGAGGGCCGGCGAGCCCCGCGGTGGTGCTGCAGCGCCCTCTGTTGGCGTTCGCTGTCGCGGACTCTGAACAAGGCACCTGCTTTTCCCTCCTTTTTGCCAAATACATTTTTAGGAGTGAAGGAACCCCGAAGGAAGAAGGGACGGGTTTACCGAGCTTTCTTTAACGCTTGACAGGTTGTGTGCCTCCATGACGTTGTGTTCCAGTTCTATCTACGCTTTTTAAGAAAAGTCTCTCTCCCGAAATTGAGAAATAAAAAGCACAAAGCGGATTTGTTTCAAATGCTAAAACTTGTCCGAATGAGGGAGAATGAAGAAAAGTTCATAGAGACTAGTTTTTCGGAAAAGGGTGTTTGTTGGTTATAGTCTTTTAAATAAATTATTTCACTGTCTTTAAAAAAGGGGAGAGAGGGAAGGGCGGAGAAAAGGGTGGGGGGATAGAGTGTCCATCCACTGGTTCCCTTCTTAAATGCCCCTAACAGCCAGGGCTGGGCCAAGCAGAAACCAGGAGCTGGGACCCCATCCACGTCTCCCACAGGGGTAGCAAGGACTCAAGTGTTTGAGCCATTGCCTGCTGCCTCCCTGGGTGCACATCAGTGGGGAATTGGATCAGAAGCAGACTCGGGACTCCAGCCCAGGGACTCTGATACGGATGAGGGCCTCCGAAGCAAGAGCTTAACCAGGGCACTGAATCCCGTGCTAGGGTTCATGGTATTGTACTGGGTAGAAAAGGTTGGTTTTCAATTTAAAATTTTGCCTTTCTTTTGATTCAATAGCAAGAGTGCACAGAGGAGAGTACAAGAGATGGAAGGAGCTGTCAGTATCTTAATACATAAGCCATGAATAAAAAACTGATAGTTATGTAGCATTTTCCAGTTTATCCAGTAGTCCATTGTTTCTAAAGTAACTCTGAAAGGCTGGAATAATCGGTCTCATTTTGCAAATGAGTAAACAAAAGCGCCTGGAGGCTAAAGTGACTTCTAAAACCATGAAGTGTCAGGATTAGGATTTAAAGTGAGGATGTGTATTTCCGTTGCACTGTACTCCCTTGCTGTTAAAGGTTATTTGGGTACGGTCCATTAGTATTATTGCATTTTTATATCACCCTTGCCTCTTGTCCTGTTCACACTGTTGTGTCCATTACCTCACTCATCCAACAATGGCTGAAGACTGTGAGAATACACCCACGATTATTAATATTTTACTATGGTTAAAGGTGTTATGCTTAGTACTCATTCTCAATAAATGGATGTAGACACTGATGCCACTGTTAGTGGAGCTTACAATCTGATGAAGAAACTGATAGTGATGTGTAAAGTACCACAATAAAATGTGGAGTGAATGCCGCAAGAGAGGGGCCAGTGATGTGTTGTGACAGTGAAAATCAGGACAAACAGGAGCTTTGAAAGAGAAAGGATTTGTGACTTGGGCTAGGATGGCTGGGAGACTGGGACTTTTAAAACATGAGGAGAATATTCTAAGTGGATGTACAAAAAGCCAAAGGTGAGCTATCATGGACACAGTGGGTAGATTAATTTCACTGAAGCCTGTGAAAGGGAGTAGAGTTAGGAGAGAGAGAGAGCTCTTGATCGCTGAGGAGGTTGTTTTATGGATCTCAACCAACGCCAAACATACAATGATACTAAGCTATTTGAATATTTTGGGATTTATAGTGAGGCAAATGGTTGACTAATTTTTCTTTTGTTTCTAATAGTTGGATATTTGGTTCGAGTACCAAGAGGTTTTCGCTTGTCCCAAGATGCGGTGAAAATAGTGGGATCACCAAATTTTCCAGGTACTCATAAGTAGATTTTCAGTAATTTTAAGAATGTCTTTTGCTAATATTCCCCAGTTACCTTAGTCTTCTAAGGTATTTTTTTCTGTAGACATGGATTATTATGGTTTTCATAACATTGTTTTGATCTAGATCTAAATCAGTATGCTTAAATTATGAAGATTTCTAAAAATTATAGTTTCATGTACAGTTTTTGCTTGATATGAAGCTTTTGACTTTGTAGGATTTTGTAGTAATCTTATGAAGTATTGCAGCTACAACTTTGGTTTTGAGTATCTAAAACTTGAGAAAAACTCACTTGTCATAAAATCTCCACTTTAAGGTATATAATTCAGTTGTTCTTAGTATATCGATAAGTTTGTGCGACTGTCCACACTGATTTCACACCTCCCATTAAATAGCCACTCCCTAACCACTGGAAACCATGTGTTGTGTTGTCTCTGTATAATTCCCTATTCTGTACATTTCACATAAGTGAAATCGCACCCCGTGTGCCTTTGGGTCTGGCTTTTTTCGCTTGGTATAATGTTTCTGAGATTCTTTTGTGTTAGAGAATATATCAGTGCTCCATTCCTTTCTGTGGCTGAAGACTATTTTGTTGTGTGTGAACATAGGCTTTCAGGTCTCTTGGGCATATGCCTAGCAGTAGAATTTCTGGAATGTAGGTGGTAATTCTGTGTTTAACATTTTGAGGAACTGCCCAGCTAATTTTAAAAAAGAGCCTGGACTGTTTTACTTTCACACCAGCAGTGTTTGAAGGTTCAAATTCTCAGAATACTAACACTTATTATTTTGCATTATTAAATATAATATTATTATTATTGTCATCCTAGTATGTGTTAAGTGGTATCTCATTGTGGTTTTTATTTGTGTTTCCCTAAAGACTATTTTATTTAAAAGAGTTAGAGAGAAGGAGAGGCAGAGAGAGAAAGGAGAGGTCTTCTATCTGCTGGTTCACTCCCCAGATAGCTGCAATGGCTGGAGCTGCACCTATCCGAAGCCAGGAGCCAGGAGCTTCTTCCAGGTCTCCCACGTGGGTTCAGGTGCCCAAGGTCATGGGCCATCTTCTACTGCTTTCCCAGGCCATAGCAGAGAGTTGGATTGGAAGTGGAGCAGCCAGGACTAGAACCAGCGCCCATATGGGATGCTGGCATTGCAGGCAGCGGCCTTGCCTGCTGTGCCACAGTGCTGGCCCCATAAGTATCATTTTTGTAGAAATCCTTACTCAGATTCTTTGCCCTTTGTAAAATAGTGTTGTTTGTCTTTTTATTATTCAGTTATATAGATCTTTTAGTATTCTAGGCATGGGGTGCCCATGAAGGCTATGAATTTCAAATGTTTTCTCCCATTATGTGGATTGTGTTTTCACTTTTAATATGCCACTTAACATGTCATAATATAAGCACACATTTTAAAATTTGATAGAATGTAATTTCTTTTTTTTTCTTTGGTGTGGTGACTCAGGTGTTACACCAGGAAACTATTGCCAAATCAGTGTCAGTGGTTCTAAAATTTGATGCCTATGTTTCCTTATTAGAGTCTCATGGTCTAACTCTTACATCAGGTGTTTAATCCATTCATAATTGATTCAGTGTGGTTTGTAAGATACATGAGTTGGGGCCACTGCCATGGTATAGTAGGTTAAGCATCCGCCTGTGGCACCTGCATCCCATATGGGCACCGGTTGGAGTCTCGGGTGCTCCACTTCTGATCCAGCTCCTTGCTGATGGCCTGAGAAAGCAGTAAATGGCCTAAGTGCTTGTGCACCTGCACCCACGTGGGAGACCTGGAAGAGGCTACTGGCTCCTGGCTTCAGCCTGGCTCAGCCCTGGCTATTGCAGCCATTTGGTGGAGTGAACCAGTGGATGGAAGACCTCTTTTTCTCTTCTTCTCTCTGTCTTTAACTATGCCTCTCAAGTAAATTTTTTTTTTAAAAGATGCCTGAATTTGTAGACTTTAAATTCTGTTGTTGTATATGTTTGTTCTTATATTTGTTCTTATATATTTTGCTGATTATTTTTCTGGTTGTTGTTGCTTTATTGTAAGTTTTGAATCATTAATTGTGAGTCCTTTGATTTGTTCTTTTCATGATTGTTTTGGCTATTCTTGGCCCCAGAAATTCTGTATTAATTTTTTAGAATCAACTTGTTAAATTATTCAAAAAGCCTGTTGGGGTTTTAATAGGAATCACATTGAGTGATATTTGGCAACTTAACAGTATTAAATATTCTAACTTTTGGAGCATTGAATATCTTTCTGTTTATTCAGGTCTTACTCATTTTACCTCAGTGTTTTTTTTTTTTTTTTTTTGTAAGTATTAGATTTCTTTTGTGAAGTTCATTCCTATTTTAGTGTTTTGATGGTATTGTAAATGGGAGGATTTAATTTATTTAGCTTTCTATTTTGCTCATTACCAGTGTATAGGAGTACACTTGATATTTTCATATCAGTATATATTACCACCTTCTTTAATTCTTTTATGACCTGTATTTCATTGGGAAGGGAATTCCTTAGGATTTTCTGTTTTCTGTGTATTTTAGAATATCTCATTTGCAATAAAATTTGATTTATTCCTTTCCAGTATTGCTGCTTTTTTTTCTTTTTTTTTTTTTGCTTGTGAGTTTCTTCATCTTAACCTTTGGTTCAGTATTGATAACAGGATATGCTTGTCTTCCTTCTGATATGAGGGGAAAGGAAAGATTTCAGTTTTCATCATTAAGTATGATGTTAGATGTATGTTTTTTATAGATACCTTTTATGACCTTGAGTAAATTCTCTTTTTTTTTTTTTTTTTTAAGATTTATTTATTTGAAAGAGTTACAGAGAGGCAGAGACCGAGGTCGGGGGGAAGGGAAAGAGATCTTCCATCTGCTGGTTAACTTCCCAAGTGGCTGCAGTGGTTGGAGCTGTGCCGATCTGAAGCCAGGAGCCAGGAGCTGCTTCTGGGTCTCCCATGTAGGTGGAGGGGCCCAAGGGTTTGAACCATCTTCTGCTTTCCCAGGCCATAGTAGAAAGCTGGATCAGAAGTAGAGCAGCCAGGTCTTAAACCAGAGTCCCAGCCCATATAGGATGCTGGCACTGCAGGTGGCAGCTTTACCTGCTAAGCCACAGCGCCGGCCCCTCTTCTATTCTGAGTTTGTTAACTGCTGTTATTGTGAAAGGTGTTGGATTTTGCCAAATGCTTTTTTTATACCTGAGGAGGTTTCATGTGGTTACTCTCTCATATTCTATTAATGTGATGCATTATATTCTTTAATTTTGAACTAACCTTTCGCTCTTGTGATAAATCCCAGTTAACTATGATGTATAACTCCCTTTTTTATGCTGCTGCATTCATTTGCTAGTATTTTTAGTTTTTTTTTTGTCTGCATTCATAAGGAAAAGTGATATGCAGTTTCTTTGTGATGTTTTTGTGTGATATGGTTTTAGGGTGATATTGGCTTCATAGAACATGTTAGGATGTGTTCTCTCCTTTTCAGTTTTTTAGACATCTGTGAAGGTTTGTTGTTAATTCTACTTTGCGAAAATTCATCAGTTAATCCATGTACTTTCCTTTGTGGTAAGTTTTTTGAATACTCATTTAATCACTTCACCTCTTTTAGATCCACTCACATTTTCTCTCTCTTTACAGATTCTGATTAGAAATATGCTGTTTATTGAGGATCACTTGATTGAGAGTTGCTTTTCTCTTGCTGTTTTGAAGATTGGCTCTTTTTTTTTTTTTTTAAATTAAAGATGTCAGGGTGTGGGTCTGTTTAGGTTTATCCTAATTGGAGTTCATTGAGTTTCTTGGATGCATAGATAAAGGATTTTCATCAATTTGGAATGTTTTTGCCTGCCTTCCTTTCCTTTCCTTTCCTTTCCTTTCCTTTTTCCTTTTTCCTTTTTCCTTTTTCCTTTTTCCTTTTTCCTCTTTCCTTTCCTTTCCTTTCCTTTCCTTTCCCTTCCTTCCTTTCTCTCTCTCTCTCTCTCTCTCTCTCTCTCTCTTTTTTCCTTATGCTTTCACTCTTCCTGTAACTCTCTTGGTACATACTCTGGTAGCCTGATGATTTCCCTCAGTTCTCTGAGACTCTGTTCATGTATTTCTATTCTTTTGTTTTGTCTGTTTCTTCAACTATTTAATCCCAAATGGACCTATCTTCAAGTTTACTGATTCTTTTCCTTGTTCAAACTGTTGATATTTTCTAGTTTTTCATTTCAGTTATTGTAGTTTTTAATCCAGAATTAACTTCTTGTTTCCTTTTATGTTTTAATCTCATTGTTTATACTCTATTTGGAGAGAGAACATCTCAAGCTTTAGACATGGTTGTCTTTGATTATATTTATTTATTTTTAAAGATTTTTATTTATTTATTTGAGAGGTAGAGTTACAGACAGTGAGAGGTAGAGACAGAGACAAAGGTCTTCCTTCCACTGGTTCATTCCCCAGATGGCCACAATGGCCGGAGCTGTGTGGAACCAAAGCCAGGAGCCAGGTGCTTCTTCCAGGTCTCCCATGCAGGTGCAGAGGCCCAAGCACTTGGCCCCATCTTGCTTTCCCAGGCCATAGCATAGAGCTGGATTGGAATAGGAGCAGCCAGGACTAGAACTGGCACCCATATGGGATGCTGGTGCCGCAGGAGGGGGATTAACCTACTGCGCCACAGTGCCGGCCCCAGTCTTTGATTATATTTTAAATAGCTAACTTTAAGTCTTTGTCCAGTAAGTCTAACATTTGGTCTGTTAGTTTCAGTTGGCTGCTTTTTTTAAAATCTGAATTTTTTTGGTTTTTTTTTTTTTTTGCTTGTTTCATATTTTAGTTGAAAACTGTACATTTTAAATAATATGACTTGGCAACTCTGGAAATAAAGTTTTTTTTTCTCCTCCCAGGATGATTTATTTATTTGTTGATTTGCTTACTTTATTAGTGACTTTTTTTTTTTTTGACAGGCAGAGTGGACAGTGAGAGACAGAGAGAAAGGTCTTCCTTTGCCGTTGGTTCACTCTCCAATGACCGCCGCGGCCGGCGCGTTGCGGCCGGCGCGCTGCGGCCGGCGCACGCGCTGATCCAATGGCAGGAGCCAGGAGCCAAGTGCTTTTCCTGGTCTCCCATGGGGTGCAGGGCCCAAGCACCTGGGCCATCCTCCACTGCACTCCCTGGCCACAGCAGAGAGCTGGCCTGGAAGAGGGGCAACTGGGACAGAATCCGGTGCCCCGACCGGGACTAGAACCCAGTGTGCCGGCGCCGCTAGGTGGAGGATTAGCCTAGTGAGCCGCGGCGCCGGCTATTAGTGACTTTTTAAAACTAATTTTATGAATTTTGTGTTCTTTGTCCTGTGCAACCACTGAGTTTTTGGCTCAGTTAGCTTAATTAGGCTAATGATTAAACACTTGGAACCAGTTAGTCTTTTATTCTAGCTGACTTTGCATGTTGTGACATAGCTTGCATCTTTAGACAGGCAGTTAACAACTCTATCTAAAATACCCTTTATGTGGTGCAAAGCCTTAGTTTCAGTCATTTGTGATAATTTAAGGCCTTGTGGTCTTTACTGAGCATGTGCACAGTTCTGGGCCTGTGCATAGCTCATGCACGTGCTTGGCTTTCTACTTTCCCAGCAGTACATCAGAACTTTGCACAGTTCATGTGAACTATTATTCACCATCTTTTCTGTTCTTGTTTTCTTTTTCAAAGATTTATTTATTTACCTTAAAGTCAGAGTCAGAGAGAAGGAGAGAGAGGGGTCTTCCATCTGCTGGTTCACCCCCAAAGTAGCTGCAATGGCTATAGCTGGGCCAGTGCGAAGGCAGGAGCCAGGATCTTCTTCCAGGTCTCCCATGTGGGCACAGGGACCCAAGTCCCTAGACCATCCTCCTCTGCCCTCACAGGCACACCAGCAGGGAGCCAGATCAGAAGTGAAGAAGCTGGGACTCCAACCTGCCATGCCACAATAGTATCTCCTAGCTTTTATTTTTAAAAATGTTTTTAGTTTAGCATTTTTTCCCCACTAGTTACTCATAGATCAAGTTAAAATAGCTTTGCAAGTGGGGTCTTCCAAGTTTTTGTTAACTTGTCAACAATGAGAACTCTTTTGGCAGGAGTCTTTGAAGGCACTGTAAATCCTGTCTATCCCCTCCAGGATCTGCCAGGCTGCTGCTTCTCATTTTGATTTCAGATTGTTGGCTTTCAAGGCTATCTCAGATCAGTGGAAGTGGGCAAGATAAAATGCTGCACACTCACTCCTCTTCCCAAGCGTTTGGTTTACTGTAGCTGCTGTGACACAGCACCACAGAGTGTAGATTGTACACTGAAGTATAATGTCGCACGGTTCTGGAGGCCACAAGTCCAAAAGCAAGGTGTTGGTGGGATTGGTTCCTCTGGAAGCCATGTGGGAAGAGCCTGTTCCAGGTCTCTTTCCTGGGCTTGTAGGGACCAGCTTCTCCCTTTGCCTCTTCACGTCAGCTTCCTGATGCATTTATTTGTGTGCCCAAGTCTCCCCCTCTTATAAATATGTCAGCTGTATTGGATTTGGACCCAGTCTAATGACTTAATTTTAATTTGATTTCCTTTGTAAGGACGCTGTCTTAAAAAAAGTTCTCGTTTTGAGGTAGTGGAGATTAGCTATTCAATATATGAATTTGGAAAGGGTATGCACAATTAGCCTGTAACACTTATATTCAGTTGTTTTTGAATTAATATTTTCTAGATGGGCAAGAGTATTAGATTGATTATTCTTGGTGCTGAAAAATGCTTATTCTGACAACTTCTGCCTTTTCTCTCATTACTTTTATGAAAGAGATGATTTTTGGAGTTCCTTACTCTGCCATTGTCATTGATTTTATCGACTATCACTTTTAAACCTGATATTATGAAACAATTATCTTTAAATAATTTCCTTTTATTGCTTCATTTTATTGGATAATGTTAAATTTATTATAAACATGGAATAATATTTAAATTCAGTAGATCTTTAATCACAAGTCGATGATTATGTGATATTTTACTAGTTGTGGCATTATAATATGCTCAATATATATGTTGATATATAGTGCCTGAAATTCCTCAGGGTGTTTTTGTTTTTGTTTTTTTTTTTTTTTTTTTTTTTTTTTTTTTTTTTTTTTGTGACACAAGGTATGAGTTTCTGTCTGTTTTAGCCATTTTTCTCTTCTGAGATCCCTTCTTTAGTTTATTTGCCTCTAACTTATTCTTTTCAGTTCAGTTTTCTATTTTTATTCAGTAACATTTTCAGTGAACATTTATTTATATTTTTGTTGTATTTTCAGTTCATCCCATTTCTTGGTGTGTGTGTAAACACCACTTTGTATCTCTCTTTTTGTACATGTTCAGAGATGATCTGTATCAGTTATGAATGGGGATGAAGTTTGGTAACAGGACATAAGCATGCTCAGTCACACTAAGGTGACTTCACCGTGGCTGCTCCAGTGCACACTTTTCCAATAGTGCTTTTGGGATTCTCTTCTTCCACATCCTTACCAGCACAAAATATTTCTCAGCTTTTCCATTTTTGCTAAGCTGGAGATCAAGGTACCTCTACTTATACTTTTGCATCCTATTTTCAAAGGAATTACTTTAATATTATTTTATTCTCATTTAAGGTCCATCATTGATTATCTTTGTTACAAATATCTTCTCGCCAAAGTCACATAGTCCCTATTCTGTGTAGGAGTGAACAGAAATTGATTATAATTAGGAAGTTGTATTAATTATGCTATGTTTGTATTTTATATTAATATAATTTTCTATAATCCAAAGTCATAAAGGTATTGCTTTACAGTTTCTTTAAATAATTATTTACCTGCAAATCTTTAGTTAATCAGGAATTTTTTTTCTATATGGTATGAGATATCAACTTAAGTTAACTTACATATATATTGAGATAATTTTCCACATAATTTATGAATCATCTGTGATTTAAGTGTGCCACTTCTATCTCATAGCAACTTTTTCTACCTATTGGTATAGACCTTCTGTACTTCTCTACCATACTACTCTTTTATTTTGTGTAACTTTTTAATATATCTTGAAACTTTTATTTTTAGTCCTTGCCTCCTCTTTACTTTTTAAAATAGAACCTTTAGTATGAACCTTTAATATGAACCTTTAATCTTGCAAATTTAGAATCAGCATTCAAAAGTCTCTTTTTTATGCAGAAAGTGGTAAAATTTATTTAAAAGGTGAGAAACACACACACAAAGGTGAAAAACATACACACACACATGCACACACAAACACAGGGCAATAGTTAAGGAATAGAGTAGCCAGGAAGGGAAAGGGGTAAGGATGGCAGTAAAGAGACAGTGCCTCAGCACCCTGTCTTCATCCTCGTCTGCAGAGAAAGAGAGCCCCTACCAGTTACCAGCCTCTTTAATGAGGTTGGAAGGGGTGTGATTACATGGTACCGCTCTTACGTTCCAGGTGAAGGGAGATATATTCTGAGAAAGTGGTTACTTGACTGACAAGATAGGCAGATACGATTACATAGTGCCGGGGAGGTGTGGCTTCAAGATTGTGGCTCTAATCTAGCTACCTGCCCTATCCCATGTCATTCCCCTTGCTCAGATTTGCAACACTTATTATTTTTTAATATTTATTTTATTTGTTTAAAAGAGTTACGGGGCGGGGGGAGGAAGAGGGGAAGAGAAACAGAGAGAGGTGTTCCATCTGCTGATTCACTCCCCGAATGGCCACAATGGCCAGGGCTGGGATGGGCCAAAGTCAGGAGCTTCTTCCGAGTCTTCCACCTGTGTGCAGGGGCCCAAGTACATGGGCCATCCTCTACTGGTCTCCCAGGCACTTTAGCAGAGAGCTGGATTGAAAGTAGAGCAGTTGGGACTGTAACTGGCACCCATAAGGATGTTGGTGTTGAAGGTGGTGGCCTCCAACACTTATCCTGAGGGGGTGCTGAGAGATTAGGGCTTGTCAGTTGTCCATGAGTACCTTAGGGTATCCACAGACTTGAGTACTTGCTATGAAATTTGGCCTGAAATGTAGGCTAGGTTGCCCAAAGCGGTGGTCAGATTTTTTTTTAAAAGACTGATATATTTATTTGAAAGGCAGAGTTACAGAGAGAAGGAGAGAGAGAGAGAGAGAACAATAATTACTTAATTATTAATTATTTAATTATTGTTAAACACTTCCATCTGCTGGTTTACTCCCCAACTGGCCACAGTGGCTGGAGGTGAGCCAATCTGAAGCCAGGAGCCAGGAGCCTCTTTCAGGTCTCCCACGTGGGTGTAGGGGCCTAAACACTTGTGCCATTGCCTGCTGCTTTCCAAGGCACATTAGCAGGGAGCTGGATCAGAAGTGGAGCATCTGGGACTCAAACTGGTGCCCATATGGCATGCTGGTGCTGCCGGAGGTGGCTTAACCTGCTAAACCACAGCGCTGGCCCCCAGTGGTCAGATTTTTAAAATTAGATTCATGTGACATATCAGGATCTTCTAGTATTATAATACAAGAACTCATTAATAGGTTTTCCTGGCAATAACAGCTTCCAGAGAGAAGTAAGAGAAGATAAGACATGTCTGCCTTAAAGTACAACAGCCTTTATATGACAAAAGCTAAAGCTTTACTTATCTTTTTGCCTTTTGAAGAACTATTTGAGATCTATGGATTCACAAGTATAGGCAGACTTATCTTCCATGTGTACCTCTGAAAATTCAGGAGCTAGAAGTTTAATCCTTGACAAATGTACCCAGCTTGGGCTGTCCTGTAATTTTATGAGGTAGGCAGGCTCAGCAGCACCTGGTAGGGTCCCTTCCATTTAGGCTGCAGTTGGCCCAAGCCTTTAATAAAACAAGTCTCCTGGGGAGATAGGCTGCTCATGACTTTGAGATCTGGTACTTGGAGAATTTTATTACCATACTACATCAGAGCCTTTTTTCACCTGACCTAAATTGATATACTTTCTCAGATCTTGAGTCTGAATCAAAGAGGATGTCAGAGGTGAGGAAGGCTCTCCGATATAGCAACTCAAATGGAGTAAGCTTTAGAGCAGCCTTAGCTGCTGTTTTCGTTCTGAGGAGGGCAATAGGCAATAGTTCAAGCCATGTTTTCAAGGTATCTTGGCAAAATTTAGCCAGGGTTTTCTTAAGACTATGGTTAGTCTTTTAGACTTTACCTGATAACTGAGATCTCCAAGAGGCATGGTGATAAATTCCTAGAGCAGTAGCTACCTGTTTAGTTACTCTTCTTATGGTAGCTTGTACTCCTTTTCCTCCAAATACATGAAAGACTATTTGTACTTTTTGAGACTATTTGTATTAAAGCTCTTCCTCCCAGATGGGTAAAGTCATGAAATTCCTTAATAATCTTGCATTGAAAGGCCGTTGGGAACATAACTATCACCTAAAGTCTGCCATTCACTAACCTCTTCAGTATAACCTCATTGTCAGGCCCATTCTATCTCAGGCTCAATGTAGTAAGGATTTTTAGTTTTCTCTACAAGCTGAGTACTAAAGCCACTTTTAAACCCTGCAGTGCAGCAGCTCTTTCATTCTGTGAAAGGCTTTCTGTTGCTGTTTGGGCCAGTAAGTGAGTTTGTTTCAGGGACCTTAAAAGCCTCATATAAAGGGTTGGATTTCAGCCCAAATCTTGGTATGCGTATACCCTGCTATTCCCATGTGGTGTTTTTTTTTTTTTTTGGTCTGTGATGGCCCTATCCATAACATCATAACTTCTTTTCTCTGTAGTGAAAGAACGTGCTCTTCTGGGCTCAGAATACACCCTAGGTAGTTTACCTCCTTTTAGAAATCTGAGTCTTTGTTGGAGAAACTCTGTATCCCCTTTCTTCTATGTTCTAGATTTAATGAGATGCAAAAGAAAGTATCCTTTAGACAAGGGTTTGGCACAATCAAATAAGTTGGATTGACTGCCTCAGAACAGGCAGAATAGGAGCATTACAAGGAGACTGGCGTGGAGACAAGAGTCTATGTTTGAGAAACTTATCAGTCAAGGGTTGAAGTTTCCATCTAGCATCTGGTTTTATAGGATGCTGCCATGGCAGGATGCCCCCTGGGCTGACCCTGAGGCTGCCATTCTCTGAGCCTGTTGTCTTCCCATAATGGACCATTCCTTCCTCCTCAAGCCTGTGTCTATTGTTAAACATTTGAAATGCTATTTCTACCAATTGTCTGATGGGGTTTGAGGTCCCACAGCTAGTTTCTGAAACTTCCTGCTAATACTGATGCCAGTTGAATATGGAAATGAGGATCAAGCTAAATCTGTCCTGCAGGAGATTCAGGATTGGTATTAGTATAGTTCTTTGTTGTTCTGCTAACTATCCCTGCAGCATGGCTGGATTTTCATCCTTTCCCTGCGTTATCTTGGTTTACGGATTTGATAAAACATTTCCTCTTCCTCGCCAGTACACATGCAACCATGTTGTATCATAGCTGTAAATTTACATGTCTTTTTTGGTGATTCCAGTTAGCTGCATCAACTGGGACTTCCAAAGCCCCTACAGAGAAACCATTAGGATACTGAATTGCCCAGTCATCAGCATGTTTTTGAGCCTCAGCCCAAATATGTTGGTTTTCTTCTTTGGTGCAACAAGTAGATAAAATAGTGTGTAGGTCAGCCCAAGTAAAGATGTAGGCAAAAGTTAGGGCCTGAAACTCCTTAGTATATCTAATAGGTTCTTCTGGAAATCTTCCTAGTTTTTGTTTATATTGAGTTGAGTCAGGGAGGGTGAAAGGGACATGTACTGTAATGGTCCGGTCCTGACTCCATCTCTTAAAGGACAGAGCATATTTGGTAGGTAGGGGGCTCCACTGTGAGTAACTCCAGCTGGACTGTCCTCTGGTAGAGAGGGACAGGAAGGGAAAAAGGTGGAGGCCGTGGAGTGTTAGAAGGTATAGAAGAGTCAGGTATTGAAGGTAAAGGAGAAGATCTAGCATCCTTTTGAGATGACCCTGGCGTTGGAACTGGTTGAGATTGGGATAGTTAGTAATGGGTCATTTATTATATCTATTGATTGTTCCCTTTCCTCTCAGAGTAGGGGCATGAAGTAGTCCGTCACATTTTTTATGAGTAAAATGTTGATATAATGCCATAAAAGCCTGTACATAAGCAGTTTCTGACCATATCTATTTTCTACAATATAGGTCAAGTACTGAAATAGTATTAGAATTGAGAGTCCCATTTATTGGCCATGTTTCTCCATTTCCAAACTTATATTTTGTCTAAACAGTATTACAGAGGAAACTCAGCTTTTTTAAAATTATACCATTCAATTTAAGAGTTTCCCAGTTATTAAGCGTACATCCTAGGAGTGTGTCCATTTGAATAGATGTAGAATTATCTATAGCTGAGTCTCTTCATAACCATGCTGCTATTTCTGGAGTGAATTTTATCCTGGGTGGCTCCACCAGTTGTGTGATTGACAGAGTCTAAAGTCCTATTCCAGGTCCTTGCCTTTTACCTAGAGAAGCATTCTAAGTACAGGCACAAAGTGATAGTTTATTTAAAACGTCAGAAAAACTACACAGCGTATTTGAAAGGTGAGAAAACACACACACACATACACACACACACACACTCCTCCCCCCCCACCTCCCCACACATACCTGCCTATAGTTCAGGAAGAGTGGCCAGGAAGAAAAAGGGGTAAGGAGGGCAGTAGACAGACAGTGCCTCAGCATCCTGTCTCGTCCTCATCACAGACAGAATCTAACAATTTTTTAAAAAATTCAGGGATTTTGCCTGTAAAACTGTGTCGATTACACAGGTAAATATGATAAATTGGCATCTTCGAAATTATGAGTGTACACTCTTGAGGATTATGGCATTGTGGTCTGATTTTATTTATTTTGTGAGAAACTGAAAGAATTTCTCACAAAAGCCTCATTTGATTTTAAATGATCTTCTGTTTATTGTTCTCTAAATGTTATCATTTTTCCTATAAGTTGGTTTAATGAACTATGAACGTAGAGCACTATTAGGCATTTTTGCATGTTGATCTTACATTGAGGACCTCTTCTGGACTCACGTGTATTTTCTGTGATTGAAATCCATGCAGAGAGTAGTGGGTGCCAGACAAAGCACACAGTAATGGCATGAGTGTTATCAAAGAAGTCAAAGCACAAGGAATGGATTTGTGCTGAGTTTCTAAAGGTGGGAAGGCATGAGCTGCCTGCCTGAGTGCAACCACAGGCCTGGTGCTGTGTGCTGCTTTGCTGTGGTTAGGAAGGCGGGGGGGGCTGTTTGTAAGGGTGTCGTGGGATGTATATAAAAGACAGGCCAGGGGAAGGAGGGCCAGGAGATCATGCCAAGGAGCGAAGTATGTAGTAAAGAAGTTTCCAAATAAGAAGAGAAATTCAAGTTCAGAAAAATGACATAGAAATAAAAAACGGAACAGCAGGAATTAATGAAGGATGATAAAAGAATAATAGGTTGACTGGAACAAAATTGTCTTAGGAACAGTTAAACAAATTTTTGTCAATTTTTTTCATGAGAATAATGGAAGTCCAAAAAAGTGTTATGAATAAATAAATCTCAAAATTAATATTCTGAATAATTTTGTTATAATAAACCTAAACTGAATAAGTAGTAAAATAAATTTATAAAATAGACTTCATTAAATTAGACTAGTAACCAATTTGATTTGCTACATGCTTGTGAAACAATATTTCTTACTCTGTTGCCAAAAAATAAAATGAACAAAAATTTTTAAGAGTATACAATTTTCCAAAGGGGGAAACTACATATTCTTCCAGATAAAATGTATAGTAGAATATCTACCCATTAATTTATGTGGCACTGTGACTTTAGATGTCTACCTTAATACCCAATACTAAATAATAATGAATACTAAGTATATACATAACAAATGCACGATACTAAAATGAGAAAAGTGGAAAGGATGGTAAGAAAATTATGTAGTTACGTATAGTATTAACACAGTTACAAGGGCCTTAAGGAAATAATTGAAAATTAAATCCAACAGTATATATAAGTAAAAAAGCATAGCCTATTAGATTTATCCAACAAAGTCTATTGATATCAGGCAATCAATTAAACTATTCTAGAAGGGGGCAGGCATTTTGCTTAGGACTTAAGATCCTAGTTGAGACTCCTCCATTTCATATTGGAGTACCTGGGTTCAAGTCCTAGCTCTGCTCCTGAGTGCAGCTTCCTGCTGTGTGTACCTGGGGAGGCAGCATGTGATACTGCAGTGGTTGGGTCCCTGATACCTTTGTAAGGGATCCAGATTGAGTTCCTGGGTCCCAGCTTTTGCCTGGTCAAGCCCTGGCTTGAGAGTGTTTGGGGAGAGAACCAGCAGCTCCCTGTCTTGTCTTTGTCTCTTTAGTGACTAACTAACTAAATATATAATATATCCTATATGATAAAAACACAGTCACCTCAATCAATGTAGAAAAATTAGTTAAAACTCAATACCAATTTAGGATTTTAAAAAACAAGAGTAGAAGGGAGTTTTCTTAAGCTTGTGGATGAATATATATCTAAAATCAATAAACAGCGTGTTTTATGGTGAAACTTTTTTTTTTGACAGGCAGAGTTAGACAGTGAGAGAGAGACACAGAGTTATAGACAGTGAGAGAGAGACAGAGAGAAAGGTCTTCCTTCCGTTGGTTCACTCCCCTAATGGCCGCCACGGCTGGTGCTGCACCGATCCAAAGCCAGGAGCTTCCTCCCGGTCTCCCATGCGGGTGCAGGGACCCAAGCACTTGGGCCATCTTCCACTGCACTCCCGGGCCACAGCAGAGAGCTGGCCTGGAAGAGCAGCAACTGGGACAGAATCCGGCACCCTGACTGGCGCTGCAGGCGGAGGATTAGCCAAGTGAGCCGCGGTGCCGGCTGAACATTTTGATTCTTTTTTTTTTTTTTTTTTTTTTTGACAGGCAGACTGGACAGTGAGAGAGAGAGACAGATAGAAAGGTCTTCCTTTGCCGTTGGTTCACCCTCCAATGGCCGCTGCGGCTGGTGCACTGCGCTGATCTGATGGCAGGAGCCAGGTACTTCTCCTGGTCTCCCATGGGGTGCAGGGCCCAAGCACTTGGGCCGTCCTCCACTGCACTCCCTGGCCACAGCAGAGAGCTGGCCTGGAAGAGGGGCAACCGGGACAGAATCTGGCGCCCCGACCAGGACTAGAACCTGGTGTGCCGGCGCCGCAAGGCGGAGGATTAGCCTAGTGAGCCACGGCGCTGGCTTGATTTTTAATAATATTATATACCTCATAAAAAACTGGAAGAGAAAACTTGGCAGGTACAAACACAAAGAAATGGGGAAACTGGTGGCCTGGTTTAATCAGTTTATGCTGTGTGTATGTATTGAAATATTGCACTACATCCCATAAAAATGTGATGTATTACATGTCATTCAAACATTTAAAAATATAATAATTGAGTGACTTTTATTTTACTAGATCAAAAAAAGTGTTTGCATGTGGTAAGTCATTGAAGAGTAATCGTCCAGTTTCTGAACCGTTTCTAAGTGTTTACCTAGGAGATGAATGCAAAGTAATTGAATCTTTACTGTGTTCCTTTTTTAGCTCCTAAGGAATAATATTTTTTGGATAATTAACAGGATTCTTTAAAGTTTAAAGAAAATTAAAATGAAATTCTTTAGTATTTAAAACTAAAGCTCATATTTGTGGACTCTGTATTCACATTATAATCTTTTACTCATTATGTTGAACTGCATTACTGTGCATAATATATTTTTCCTCTATAAGTTCTGTTCGGGTTTGATGTCATTATAAAACAGATAAAATTCTATGTCTAATAATCTTAATACTTTACAATTGAAACAATATTATAAGAATAAAAAGGTTATGTGAGTTCTGAATAAAAAGGACCAATATATCTCAGATTGAAGACACACACATACACATACACAAATACAGATAAAATCTATCATATATTTTTAATGTTAGTTGTGTAGAATACAGTAGAATTTAGTTGCTGATATCAATTAATAGAAACAATAATCCAAATAAATCCTATAAAGGCATGTAACCTAAACTATGAAAATTTAAGGCATTATAGAGTGAGAAAGAGCATAAATATCATTGGAACATTTTAATATTGTATTTTCAGTGAAAGTATATGTTATGCTCCATCAAAAGAGTCCACATGTGTTATGTGTAACCCAACGATTGCGAAATTCTGAGCTGATAGACCCATCATTCCAATGGCATGGGCCAAGAGGAAAAATTATTTCAGGTAGGATTTTGTTTCAATTGTTGTTATTAAATAGCTACATCTGAAATGCACTCAGACAAAAATATTTGTATCTTTTATGTTTGCCTACTCCCTCAGTTTTTTTTCTTATAATTTCTTCTTGGAGCTTGTGATAGCATTTTTCAAATCTCTTAATTGGATTTAGGGACATACTAGAAGACTAACCTGTTTGATGAATTCTCTGAGCATCTTTATTCCAAAACAAGTCACTTTTGTCACATAGAAATTGCTATTCGTATGACTGATGTTATTGACATTTATTTTAAATGCATATTTTACTTTTATAATAACTTAATTTGGTAACAGCTGATTTTTTAATGGGGCAGTTAAAAATACATAGATTTGTATAGTTAGTTTATTTTGTTGCCTTGCTAAAACACAGAGCAGTAAGTTTTATTCTGAAGTTCAGTTCAGTGAAGCACCTACTCATTTTTGCATCCCCTCCACAGTTACCTTTTTTGTCTTATTTACTTTGTCCCCACCCTTCCCCTTCCTTCCCCTCCCCTTTCCTCTTCTGTCTTCTCCTGTCCTCTCTTTTCTCCTCTCTGTCTGTCTCTTGTTCAATCATTTTTATTTATAAAAGTAAAGCATTTCTTGGCACAACTTCCATACCTCTAACTACAACACCTAATATTAGTTGGATGAATTAACGCTTTCTGGTCTGGCGATTTCCCCACTTTCCTGAATGTTTACCCAGACACATATAAGCACTTGTTGGCATATATTTTTGGTTTTCCCCCTTTCTCTGACATTTTAAAAATCAATACCATAGGTTATATTTTATCCTATCTTAGCATTTTATTATAAAGAATCTGATATGTAATATATATAAAATATATTAAATTTTCTGAAGCATATTAAAACCAATATTCTTGAGCCTGCTACACAGGCTAACACATGTTATTACCAAGACTATTGGACTTTTCTGTAAGCTGTTTTCAATCCCAGTCCTCTGTCTCCAGTGTCCCTCAGGTAGATACCATCCTGAACTTCTGCACTATTATTGTATTTTAGTTTATTCTGTTATTGTGAATTTTCTTCTTTTATTTATTTATTTATTTGAAAGAGTTACACAGAGAAAGAAGGAGAGGCAGGGAGAGAGGTCTTCCATCCGCTGGTTCACTCCCCAAGTGGCCACAACGACCGGAGCTACGCTCATCCAAAGCTAGGAGTCAGGAGCGTCTTCCGGGTCTCCCACATGGGTGCAGGGGCCCAAGGACTTGGACTGTCTTCTACTGCTTTCCCAGGCCATAGCAGAGAGCTAGATTGGAAGTGGAGCAGCCGGGACTCGAACTGGTGTCCATATGGGATGCAGGCGGTGGCTTTACCCACTATGCCACAGCGCCAGCCCCTATTGTGAATTTATTCACATTTTTCTACCTCACCCCAGGTTTATTCGGGTATGATTGACAGAAACTGTATGTATTTAAGGTATATAGTGTGATATTTGATATCAGTGTCATTGTGAAATGATTACCACAATTAAGCTATTAACATAAATAACCCATTTTATGTCACGTTTTGTGTGTGGTGAGAACACTTGGTATCTACCTTCTTAGCAAATATCAAGTATGTACTACTTTCTTGAGAACTTGTTTGGAGGCTCTAGCAGGGGAGCACAGCTACTTGTAGACCCTTGACCCAAGACCGGTCCTCCTCTAGCGGAGAAGGTCGTCCTTTTCAACTGAGCACGCAGCTTGTCCTCCGACGGGGACACCCGCCTAGCCAGCCAGATCAGCCGTATCTATCCTGGCAATCAGTGGGGTGACAGATGTCGCAGCCAGATGGCCCTCCCATCCTGCACTACATTCTTCACTGTAATCACTATTAGGTCTCCAGTACTTATTGAACTTTTACTTTCCCCAGCACTAAGTCTATGCAGCGATCATTCCACTATTTTCGTGAATTCATGGTTTTTAGATTCCACTTAAGGATCTGATAATTGATCTCTGTTAAATGATATTATATAAGGTAGATTTTTATATTTGTATGAAATTCTCTGGATATAGTTTAAAAAAACATCATTTTTTACTTTTTGAAAAAATAATGGGTATTTTACTGTAGATCATATTGTATTAACTTTCTTTTTTTTTTAAATATTTATTTATCTATTTGAAAGGGGGAGTTATAGAGGCAGAGAGAAAGGTCTTCCATCTGCTGGTTCACTCCCTAAATGGCCACAACGGCTGGGGCTGGACTGATCCGAAGCTAGGAGCCTGGAGTGTCTTCCAGGTCTCCCACACATGTGCAGTGGCCCAAGGACTTGGGCCATCTTCTACTGCTTTCCTAGGCCATAGCAGAGAGCTAGATCGGAAGTGGAGCAGCTGGGACTCGAACCAGCTCCCTTATAGGATGCTGGCACTGCAGGCAGCAGCTGTACCCATTTCACCACAGTCCTGGCCCTTGCTTCAACCTTCTAACTCTCATAATATTTTAAATTGTAATATACATGTAAATCTGTACTTTAAACAGTTCTTAATTGATATTTCTGCCACGGGGAACTTTGGTTTCAAATCATGGCCAGGGAACACGTAGCCTCATCGATGACATGATACTCCAATGTGATTCTTGTGAAACTTATGAGCATCTTTTATCATGTTATGTGGTGTTTGTTTCTTCTGAAATATATTTCAAGAACTTACAAACTTTTAGTCTGTTCTAGGAAAGAGTCAGCATGTTATGATAAATATGCAGTCTTTCATCAAAAGATATTCATTAAGAAATGTTAACAGAAATGTATTCTAAATTTGTATCACATTCTTCAGCTTCATTTAAGATACAGAAATGGGAGTTCTCAAAGCATTAATGGTTTATGTAAATTACTTAAGGGTGGGTATACGCATCTGTTAATTTCTCCTTCAGTGTCTGAAGCAAGATGTTTTTCTTCATTTTCCTTTATCTTTAATTTATTTGAGAGGCAGAGAGAGAGGTAGTAAAATTTCTCATCTGCTGGTTCATTCCTCAAATGTCTGTCCCAGCTGGGACGGGAGCCAGGAGTGGCAAAAAGCCAAAAGCCAGGAGCCAGGAACTCAGTCTTGCTTTCCATTTTGGTAGCAGAGACCAAACCACCTGAGATGTCACCTGCTGCCTCCTAGAATCGTAGTAGGAAGCTAGAATCAGGAGTAGAGCTGGGCCTTGAACCCAGGTACTTTGATATGGTTTGCAGACATCTGTACTGGGGTCTTATCCACTGTGTCACATGTGCATCCCATGAAGCAGGGTTTGCTTGTATTGGAGACTCAATAAATGTTTATTGAACAAGTGAATAATGAAAATTTCATTACTTAGAAAACTCTTGTTTTGGAGAAATAATTCAACTTAAAATTTATAAGCAACAAATTATTATTTAAATGAAAATATTTCTTCAGGTAGTACTTCCAGTTCCAGTGAAAAAAATATAAAGTTATTGACTAAGCAAATTTTAATATCTAAGGACTTTTATAATGTGAAGCTATGAAGGTGAAGAATGGCAGTTTACTTGCATAATGATTGATCTTTTTTTTCCCCAAGTATTTTAACATCCTTGTATTTGCTACCCTATGAGATAGACTGTCTTATGTTACAATTCTTTATTGTACAAATGAAGGGGCCTGACACCAGGAAGATTAAGTAGTTACCCAAGGTTATGCAGTTTGTGAGAGAAAAAGGTAGTCGTCAAATGCAGGCCTTGATGCCTGAAAGCAGGCGTAGTTTCTTTTCACAGCCCAGCATTCTCCCAGTGTGACATTCACGAAGCGAGGCTTGTGCAGCAGAAAGGGAGCTCTCATCCCACTGTGGTTCCCAGCACTGCACCTCCCTGATGTGTGGCCTTGGGCAAGCCAGATGATCTAATGTCCTATTTTTTGCATTCTGCAACCCTCAAGGTTGTAACCCAACTTCCACTCTCTGTTATATGTAGTGACAACAAGTATCTAGCTGTCAGTAATTACATTGTCATAGCTTTTGTTCTGGGTGTACTATTTTACATTGCACATGAAGTTTACTGAGGCCATAACTCATCATTAATGTGTGTGTATGTGTGTGTATGATATGTAGTTTGAAAATACAATGCATGAAATGCATGTTATATGTACATACACATATAATGTTTGTATGTATTTGTTTATATATGTACTGTATTTTGGGAAGTGCACAGTTCAGTGCAAGGATCAGATTAGCAGCACATTATGTACCTGTTATTTTTGGTCTGGTAGATGCTAGAAGGTCATCCTGGCACCCACTGCTAGCAGGCATCGAGCAGTGGCTAGCTGGGTCATCCACAACCTCTTCGTAGCATAGGTACATTTTGATTGCTAAACTCTGCATAGTAAATATTTTGCTATTTTATGTCTCATGTGACTTAAGGCACTTATCACTGTATCTTTTTCCTCTGTTAGAAAACAGCACTGCGCAAATAACATCCACAGGAAGCCTTGTATTCCAGAACTTCGAGGAGAGCATGAGTGGAGTTTATACGTGTTTCCTTGAGTATAAGCCTACTGTGGAAGAAATTGTTAAAAATATTCAACTAAAATATGTTATATATGGTAAGAAGTGAATTTGTTGTGTTTTAACTTAATGTTTTAAAATATTTGAATATTTTAACAGAGTTGTTTTGAAGAAACTTTGCTATTTTTAGTCTCTTTCAATTAGAAGGTTACTGCCTGCTCATATTCCACGAAGTACTTTGGAGGGGGTGTGTGGCGAGGGCACAGGACGGCTAACTGGTCAGAGTGTTATTTTCCCCAGAGGTTACAGAACATACACAGACACATTCAAGTCCATGAGCGAAAATAGAGGGTGTCAAAAAAGCAAATTTTCAAATTATTATAAAATTGCTCATGCTTATTTTAAATATGATTGTTATTCATTACATTTTATGTGATACTAATTTCTCTGCTTCTGAGAAAGATAGTGTCTACATCATATTTACATAAGAGGTGAATGTGTCAGATATTAAAATTTATTAAATGTAAAAGTAGATAAATATTTAAAAATATCCCGGATATCTAAAGAGAGAGCTCAGCTTATTTATTTATTTATTTACTTGAGAGGTAGGGTTATAGACAGGGAGAAGCAGACAGAAATGTCTTCCATCTGCTGGTTCAGTCTCCAAATGGCCTCAACAGCCAGAGGTGGGCCATTCTGAGCCGCGAGCTTCTTCTGGGTCTCCCATGCGGGTGCAGGGGTCTGAACACCTGGGCCATCTTCTGCTGCTTTCCTAGGCCATAGCAGAGAGGTGGATCAGAAGTGGAGCAGCTGAGACTTGAACCAGCACCCAGATGGGATGCCGGCACTGCAGGTGGAGGCTTAGGGCACTATACCACAGTGCTGGCCCCAGTTCAGCTTTTTTTTTTTTTTAATAAGAAATTATATTAACTCTGTTAAGGCTTAGTCTGCATTTTTAATCACTCATGTTTATTCATTGTTATATAGCCACTTCAAAATCGTTCACTGAAGCATATTCCCAAAAGCTAACACGTGTAAAGTTGCCTCACATGGGTGCAATTTTGTAGTAATGATAATGAGAGCTAGTATTTACTGAACCCTGCTGGGTACCAGGCAATACTGTTTATTACATGAAATCATTACAACAAACAACACAGGTTTACATTGTGTGCTTTCTTTTTTTTTTTTTTTTTTTAAAGATTTATTTATTTATTTGAAAGAGTTACACAGAGGAGGAAAGGCAGAGAGAGAGGTCTTCCATCCACTGGTTCTCTCCCCAGTTGGCCACAACGGCCGGAGCTGAGCCAATCCAAAGTCAGGAGTCAGGAGCTTCTTCTGGGTCTCCTACACAGGTGTATGGGTCCAAGGACTTGGGCTGTCTTTTACTGCTTTCCCAGGCCATAGCAGAGAGCTAGATCGGAAGTGGAGCAGCCAGGACTTGAACCGGCGCCCATATGGGATGCTGGCACTGCAGGCGATGGCTTTACCCCCTACATCACAGTGCTGACCCCTACATTGTGCTTTCTAATGCAAGGCATTGTTCTAAGTGCTTTATTTGTATGAAGCTTACCAGTCTCACAACAAGCCTGTCTAGTAGATACTGATTTTTTGGTCTTGCATAGATGAAGAAGCCTGGGCCCAGAGCAGTTAATGTGACTTGCTCAAAACCATAGCGTGTGAAAGGGACTCAGATTTGAATCCAGGAGTTCTGCTTCTCGTGGTACTATTCTTATCCTTTTTGATATCCTGCTTCACACCACACCACTATTATGTAGATGCCAGCAGAATGCGACCCCAGTTAAAAAACTCAGAATTTGGAGATTTGCTCTTTTTAAGCCGATAACAAATCATGTCACTCATTCTGTTTCATTATAACTGCCCACTTTAATCCTTCTCGTGGCTACCTGGTATTCCAGAGTTTATCAGCAAATATTCCTTAGTTGAGGATTTAGTTTGTTTTGTATTTTCCTTACTTCAAACAGTGCTAGATGGAAGATTTAAATATCTGTTTGTCTAGCTGTCATTTCTCTGTACACACACACTCTTTTATTTTGTAGGTGAAGTTGTTAGTATTTCTGTAAGATGAATTCTGTAAAGGAAAACCCAGGACATCCCCAGTGTTGTCCTGTAAGTAGTATACCAGTTTAGCTTCCTAACATCGTGGATGGAACCTCGGTGCCTGAAACACCTCTAATGTAATATTTTGCACTATTTCTGCTTTTGTGTTAATAATGGCATTTCATGACTTTAAATGTATTTTTTGTCTTTTGTAGCTTATTTGAAGTTTGATATTTATGTAAGCTGTGTGTGTGTTCTAATAGCTCTTGAGAGATGTAGATATTTAAATGTGTAGCTTGTTGATACCCATTTTGTATTGTATATATTTTGTATTCTGTATTTTGTTTTCCTTTAGTTTATTGACCTTTTGTAATCCTAAGTAAAACATAATTTGAAATGTCAAAGTTTTGTATTATCCACAAGTGGTATTTTCTTTTTGGATCATGTTTTTTTATTTTGTTGAGCAAGATATTTACCATCCCTTAGATTATAAGAATTGACTTGACTTATAGGTAAATCATAAGTGACCTTCAAGCATTTTAGGAAATTATAAAAGCAGAATGATATGCAGTATTATCAGTTTCAATTTGGAAAGTTGATGGGTGAAACTCATTACTTTAATATTCACATTCTTAATTATTAGTAACTTTGAGCATTTTAAAAATATTTCTATTACCCAACTGATTATATAACTCCATTTTCTGATTTTTGGTATCATTATAGAATTGTTTTCATTTTATATTGTTTATATCACTTGAGTAAGGTTTTGGGATGGGCAAGATTGTATTTCTCAGTTCTGGATGTTGTTCTGGGATTCAGCAAAATTATTTGTAAATTAATTGGGAAGCTTTCTAAACAGCAAGTATATGACTGTAATTTCTTTGACAGTGGGTGTTTAAACTTAGAGAACTGTCACAGTTGAGTTTCAGCAGTGGATCATAGTAGCTAGGAGCCTTGGCTCTGGGGCCAGTGTCCATAGGTTAAAGTCATAATTTTGATAGCATAGACATTATCCAATGTGTGACATAATCCCTGTCTCCTTCAATTTCTACATTTTGGGAATAAAAGTAATACCAATCTTAAATGGTGTTAGGAAGTTTACATGATTGACTGTTAAATTCCTGTAGTAATGTTTGACAGTTAGCAGTGGCTGGGTAAGTATTTTTTCAATAAAACTAAATATAACTGTATATAAATATGTAATATGAATTTATCCCAAATAATGATTTCTTTTCAATAGTTTCACTCTGTTTGAATTGCTTAAATAACTGTGTTTTTGTCTTTCTTTAATTTTTTATAGCTTATCGTGAACCTCATTATTATTACCAGTTCACAGCTCGATATCATGCAGCTCCCTGCAATAGTATCTATAATATTTCTTTTGAGAAGAAACTTCTTCAGATTTTAAGTAAATTGGTTCTTGACCTTTCCTGTGAAATTGCATTACTTAAATCTGAATGCCATCGTGTTAAAATGCAAAGAGCTGGTTTGCAAAATGAATTGTTCTTTACATTTTCAGGTAAATATAGATAATTTTTTATAGAAAAACAAATTGAGAGCACATAACTAATTCTAAAGACTTTTTAAAATTAACAAAAGCCTTTTGAGAATATAAATGTTGAAAATCTGGGTATATTACATTCTCTACTTTGATTTAGTGCTAAAAACTGTCAAATAAAGTTGTGCTGATTCATGCATTTAATGAAAAGTATGTTCCCTCAAATAACTTAACTCTCACTATGATAATTTACTAAAGAATGGAATTTACTAAGCGTGTTATAATAAGATGAGTTAGTATCATAAAGGAACCATAGGACTGAATGAGCTTTCCTTAAGTGTAATATAGTCTAGTATATTTTGGAAACAAATAATTGGACTTGCTATATAAGGACTTTAGATTTATAAATTATCTGATTATGAAAGAGCATTGAAGAACAGCTGTCTATGAGCTTTTTTCTTTTTTTCATTCATTTGAGAGGCATAAAGACAGAGGGAGAGACAGAGATAAAGGTCTTCCATCCTCTAGTTCACTTTCCAAACGGCTGCAAAGGCACTAACTGAGCTGATTTGAAGTCAGGAACCAGAACCTTCCCCTGGGTCTCCCATGTGGGTGCAGGGGCCCAAGCCCCTGGGTCACCTTCCACTGCTTTCCCAGGCCATAAGCAGAGAAATGGAGCAGAAGAACGACAGCCAGGACATGAACTGGTACCCACATGGGATGCTGGCGCTGCAGGTGGGGGCTTGGCCCATTATGCCACAGTGTCAGCCTCTGGCCGTGAACATTTAAACATTTCAGTGGCAATAGAGTGCCCCCATTTCATTTCAGATTCTGTTGCTGGCTACTTCCCATTCTTTTCTATTTTTCCTTTAGTCCTCTGCTGTTGGTGTTTTGTTATACTTACCCATTTTCCTGACTTCCCTCTCCTACTCCCTCCCTCTCTCCCTTCTCTGTCTCTCTCCTTTTGTCATCTAGGATTGATTTTTTTAAGGACACAGTCCAGCGCCATGGCAGGTAAAGCCACCGCCTGCAGTACTGGCATTTCATGTGGGTGCTGGTTTGCGTCCCGGCTACTCCACTTCCCATCCAGCTTTCTGCTTTGGCCTGGGAAAGCAGTAGATGATGGCCCAAGTGCCACCTAGAGGGGGCTCCTGGTTCCTGGCTTTGGATCAGTGCAGCTCTGGCCCTTGCGGCCATCTGGGGAGTGACCAGCAAATGGAGGACCTCTCCTTTCTCTCTCTCCCTCTCTCTCTCTCTGCCTCTGCCTCTCTGTAACTCTGCCTTTCAAATAAATAAATAAATCTTTAAAAAAGTCACAGTTGAGAGACATGAAGCTTTAAGAAAAAAGATTGAGAAGTTTAAACTGATTTTCACTGTGTTTTATTATCTTTACTACTTTGTCTTCTCACAAGCCAAACAAAACAAACAAAAGAAGGGTTTTCCTTGCCCCTGAAACAGTGGTCTCTTAAGCTCTTCAGACCCATTAGTAGCATTTAAAGGAGCTACATTGTGTTTGTTTCCTGGACTGTTTAGTAGTTCAACAAGTCCTTAGAAAACCTACAGGTATACTTGAACCCATAAGAGAAAAGATAATATCCAATAGAAATGAGGCATTGCAGACTTGATTTGCATTTCTCTAATGACTAATATTGTTGAGCATTTTTTTTCATGTGCTTGTTGGGTATTCTTATATCTTCTTCAGAGAAATGTCTGTTCAAGCTGTTTGCCAATTTTTCAGTTGAATTGCATGTCATTTTATGTTGAATTCTGATATTCTGGATACTAGCTTTTTGTTAGATATGTGGTTTGCAAATTGGCTCTTCAATTTTGTAGACTGTCTTCTCACTTTCTTCATAGTTTCCTCTGATGTACAATTTTAATTTAGGTGAATTTCTGTCTTTAAATTGATATGCCTAACTGTTGAGGCTAACACTGATTACTGCTGTGGTTGGGCTGCCATCTACCCAATTTGTTGCTGTTTTGTATTTGTTACCTCTCCCCCTTTCTTTTTTCTACTTTTTCTCATTTTTAATCCAACATTTTTTCAGATTCCATTTCTCTTAGCTTATGAATTCTGAAGTTCAGTTTGTTTATTATACCAAAAGGTATGTATCTAAAAACCCATTGCCAACTCTGCAGTTATTAGTATTTACCCTTTTAGCAGTTTTAGCTCTTATATTTAAGTCTAAGATCCATTTGGATCTACTTTTTGTATGAGGATGAGGTGTAGGTCCAGCCTCATACTTTTACTTGTAAGTCTCCTGTTCCCAGGTACTGTGTGTTGAATAAATTGTTCTCTGTACATTGAGTGGTCCTGACACTCTTATTGAAAGGCAGTTAGCCACAGATATATGAGTTTATTTTTAATTCATTGTTTTATAATTCTGTCCTATGCCAGTACCACACCATTTTGTGTAGTGTAGCTTTTTACCAAGGTTTGAAGTAAGGAAGTAAGAATCCTCCAATTTTACCCTCTTTTTTGATGTTGTTTTGATAATTTGAGGTTCGATGTAATTCTGAATAGTTTTAGAATCTACTTCTCCATTTCTGCCAATAGGTAGGCCATTGGGTTTTTGATGTGTGAAATCTCTGTGTGGCTTTGGATTATTTCTGGCACATTCACAACGTTAATTCTTCCATTCTGTGGGTGCAGAGTGTCTTTTGGACTTAATTTCTTTTAGCTATGGTTGGTAGTTTTCAGCATGTAAGTTGACATATACCTCTTGGCAGATTTATTCTTAAATATTCCCAAATTCTGCCTCCATTATTTTATAACACTACTGTCATTTATTTCACTTTTATTTGAGATTTAGTACCAAATAAATTATTTCTGTTATTATTTTGAACAAGCTGTTATCTGTTAGACCAATCAAAATAATAGGTTTTATTTTTACCTTCTTTTACTCTTTGTCTAGTGCTTTCTTTATTTATTTATAAATCTGAATGTTTGACCTATTATTTTCCTTCTCTCTCAAGAACATCTTTTTCTGTTTGTTTTTAATATTTATTTGTTTATTTGAGAAGCAGAGTTACAGAGAGAGCGAGAGAGGATGTGTTCCGTCTGCTGGTTCACTCCCCAAATGGCCGCAATGGCCAGAGCTGGGCTGATCCAAAACCGGGAGCCAGGAGCTTCTTCCAGGTCTCCCACATGGGTGCAGGGGCCCAAGCACTTGGGCCATCTTCCACTGCTTTCCCAGGCCATAGCAGAGAGCTGTATCAAAAGAGGAGCAGCCAGGACACCAACTGGCACCCATATGGGATACTGGTGGAAGTGGAGGCTTAGCCTATTACTACACAGTGCAGGCCACAGGTCTGCTGCACTTCAGATTCAGCTCTCTCCTAATGCACCTGGAAAAGCAGTGGAATGTGGCCCAAGTCCTTGGGCTCCTGCATCCACATGGAAGACCAGGATGATGCTCCTGGCTTCTGGCTTTGTTGTAGCCATTCCAGTGGATGGAAGATCAGTCAATCATTCTCTCCCTCCCCCTTTCTCCCTTCCTTTCTCTTTTCCTCTCCCTCTCTCTCTCCCCTCTTCTCCCTCCTTCCCTCCCTCCCTTTCTCCCTTTCTCCATTCCTCTCTCTCTACCCCTCTCTCTCTTTCAGTCTCCTGCCCTCCCTCCACCTCCCCCCCACCCCGTAACTGCCTTTTTCAAATAAGTAGAAAGTCAATCTTTATAAAAATAAGAAATGAATTAAATAGATTTTTAATGTGAGACCTTTTGGTTTATCTTGCTAGGACTTGACTTCTGCCACAACCCCACCTCTTCCTTTTCCACTGTTGTTATCATGGCTTATTTTATCCTGAAAATTTGCAACTAGAGATTAAGAGTTGAGTTACATGACCCACATTGTGTTATATATAGGCAAAACATTGAATTAATACAAACCCCTATTTTTATATGCATATATATGTTATAAAAGTTGAAGTAATTCTGTTAATATTTAAACACTCAATAGCCAAACATTAATTATCAAGAAAGTTGATTAATTCTTAAGTTCACTGTAGAAATGATGTTTTCTTGGCCTTGGGTGTTTTGCTGAAGAAGAATGATTTGGCATTAGGAAATTCGTTAATTTTTTTAGTGGAAGAGAAATATTAAATAAATGATATATTCAGTTTTTTGAAAGCCAGTTTAAATGTTGTAATACAGTGTATGCCCCATGATGAAATATATTTTCTCAGTTTCATCTCTAGATGCTGAAAAAGGGCCCAAGCCATGTTTAGATCATAGCTGTGAAGCCTCCAAAAGACTGTCTAAGGTATGTGCTATGATGCTGGAAAAGGGGGAAAAGGTTGAATGAGCACAGTATGTAAGTAAGCATCGCAGCTATTTATAAAATACATCAAATTCCTACAGGGATTCAACAGCAAAATAAAATTTTACTCAACAATAAATGATAAGAAATGAACAGCATTATTATTTTATTATATACTTCAAATACAGCATTTCATAATTGATTATATGAAGAAGAATCATTTGGTCTTATTTTCTGTTGTCAATAGTTTTTAGAATTTTCAAGTAGACTTCGGTTCCTGTTACTGTTATGCATCCTAAAGTATAGGAGAATTTGAAATACAGCATTTACATTTTGCTCTCTATCCAGCATCCTATGTGTATGCTTAGAATGAAATTTATGCTGTGACTTCCAGCCTCAACCTAAATCTAATTTAGTTATCTGTTTTATATTATACCTACATATTACTCATTCTCAGTCACTTTATGGCTGTATTTTCCTATGTCTAATGATGCTTCACTGACCACAAATGCTTTATAAAAATAAGTATTTGGTATATACTTACATTATGATTGTTGTAAAGATTTTCTGCTGGGGCCAGCCTAGTGGTGTAGCAAGTTAAACCTCCATTTGCAACACTGGCATCCCATAAGGGTGCTAGTCTGAGAGCCTGTACCTCCATGAGAAACCTGGAAGAAGCCACTGACTCCTGGCTCTGGCCTGGCTCAGACCTGACCATTGTAGCCATTTGGGTGTGGAAGATCTCTCTCTCTTTCTCTTTCTCTCTGTCTCCTCCTTTTGCCGTAACTCTGCCTTTCAAATAATAATAAAAAAATTTTTTTTCTATAAAGGTACAAGTATTTCATATTGAGGTCAGTATCTATTATTTTGTCCAATAAAGTTGAAATAGATATTATTTCTTAACTTGTACTCCCAAAGCCTCCTGAAAGATTGTTAAAATCATTAATCTATGTAGCCTCTCATATTTCCATTAGAATTAGCTTCTCTTCCCTGGGATAGATTTTTCTTTATTTTGGAAATAGGATTTAACTTTTGGGCCACCAAGAGCAGAAAACAATCTATTATTTTGTTTTTGTCCAGTCATTTCTGAATATATGAATACTGTGCTAATGATTGTGCAGTTAATACTGAACACACATTTTACCTTCTATTGGTCTTTAAGCTTTTAAATCGTCGAAGAACCCAAGTTAGGATAATTTGGTAGTGGTGTAGGTTGTGTTTAAACTCAGGGACCAGGAGTAGGGAAAGGAATCTGACCCCTTTTGCTATTTTCCATGAAGGTGGTCTAGGGTGGTATCCATTTGTAGCTTTCTTAGGTTCTTTTTAACGTTAGGAATCAATGTTGCACTTTAAATAGAAGCATAGAAATAAGTGAAACCATCTCTAAACCATGAAGCTTTGAGTGAATGAGTCCATTTGCCTTGGAACATCGCCTGATTATATTGAGTTCCTGCACAAACATTCTACCTGGAGGATTTCCCTGTCTGCAAAATGTTTTAGGAAATAATCTATCTTTCAGTTGTAAAATAATCACATATTTGGCCCATAATATCAAAATAAAAACTTATAGCTAGTATTTTCCTGGATTAATTATTTTGTACAACCTGATATAATAATTAAAAAACAGTTCGCTTGATCAGCTCTTGTCCTGACGGTTGATGTACAATGTAATACTTTATCCATTTTAGTATTTTTTTTGTTCTAGTACCATTGGTTGAACTCTGTAATTAACACGCAATTATTCTTAGTTATTTAAATTTTAATTGAAAAGTGATCCCTGTTAGGAATTTGGAAAACATTATGCTGAGTGAAATAAACCAATCCCAAAGGGACAAATACCACTTGTTCTCCTTGAATAGGTGACAACTAACTGAGCACCAAAAAGGAAACCTGTTAAAGTGAAATGAACACTATGAGAAACGGTGACTTGATCAGCCCTCACCCTGACTGTTGATGAGCAACTTAATATGTTATCCCTCTTAGTATTTTTTTTGTTTGTTCTACTTAATACTTTTGGTTGAATACTGTAATCAATACACAATTCTTCTTAAGTGCTGAAACTTAACTGAAAAGTAATCGCTGTTAAATATAAGAGTGGGAATGAGAGAGGGAAGAGATGTGCAATTCGGGACATGCTCAAGCTGACTTACCTCAAACGGTAGAGTTAGAAACATACCAGGGGATTCCAATTCAATCCCATCAAGGTGGCATGTACCAATGCCATCTCACTAGTCCCGGTGATGAATTTTTGTTCACAATTGATCTTAATGATAGGACTAAGAGCCAAAGGGAGCACATAAACAAGAATAGTGTCTGCAAATACTAGCTGATAGAATAAAAAAGGGAGAGAACGATCCAACATGGGAAGTGAGATACACAGCAGACCCATAGAATGGCAGATGTCCTAAACAGCACTCTGGCCTCAGAATCAGCCCTTAAGGCATGCGGATCCGGCTGAAATGCCCATGAGAGTATTTCAGGCATGGAAAGCCAAGACACTCTGGGGGAAAAAAAAAAACCTAAATGAAAGATCTCCGTGAGTGAGATCCCAGTGGAAAGAACAGGTCATCAAAGAAGGAGGTACCTTTCTCTGAAGGGAGGAGAGAACTTCCACTTTGACCATGGCCTTGTCTAAATATGATCAGAATCAGTGAACTCAGGGGGCTTCAGTAGCCTTGGCAGCTCATGACAAGAGCCTAGGGTGATTACTGATGCCATAAACAAGAGTGTCAATTTGTTAAGTCAACAACAGGAGTCACTGTGCACTTACTCCTCATGTAGGATCTTTGTCCTTAGTGTGCTGTACATTGAGATTTAATGCTATAACTAGTACTCAAACAGTATTTTTCACTTTATGTTTCTATGTGGGAGCAAACTGTTGAAATCTTTACTTAATATATGCTAAACTGATCTTCTGTATATAAAGAGAATAGAAAATGAATCTTGATGTGAATGGAAGGGGAGAGGGAGTGGGAAAGGGGAGGGTTGCGGGTGGGAGGGACGTTATGGGGGGGAAGCCATTGTAATCCATAAGCTGTACTTTGGAAATTTATATTCATTAAATAAAAGTTAAAAAAATGAAGAAATTTGACAAATACTATGATTCACATAGCAAGTCAATGAGAAGAAAAGGAATAAAAGTTTATGACCCTTTCTTTAAAAAAAAAAAAATTCAAAAAAATAAAAAACAGTTTGCCATTTCCAAGCAAGAATATTTTCATAGAAGCACTTTATACCTTCATGTATAAATCTGACATGTGTCTTTGTTTATGTCATTATGTCAGTTTTGAACTTTAGGACTTTTTCATCTTGCATTGATTGCTTATATATCAGAAAAAGGAGTCCTTTGATTTTAGAAGGATTTAAGTATGGAACTGAAACTGTCCCAAGTTAGAGTAAAACAGATTTCCCTTGGCGTATTTGACTCAGTAATGGCATAGATGGCTTTTCTAAGATTTGATCCAAATAAATTAATTTCTTTTTAGGTGAACCATTTTCTTTTCACTATTCTTATTGTCAATTTTTATGGCAGCACCACTTTTTTTTTTTTCAGTACTAGGTCTATATAGCAAGTCCAGTGTCAGTAGTATAAAGTACTGGTTCTTTGTCAGGATTCACCTGGATATTATAGATCGTTCTCACTTACAGAAGCTTTAGAATAAGCATGTCACTTTTGGCAAAAAGGCCTTGAGGCTATCGGTCTGGTGAGAATGATCATTTTTACAGTATTATGTCTCTACATCCCTGAAAATGGTTTACCTTTCCATTTATTTATATTTTAAATAGAATATCATTGTTTTTGCAGTTTTCTAGTGTAAAGATCTTATATATTGGTTGCTAAATTTATTTCCAAGTAAGTGCCTGTTCTTGTAGTTTGCTTTATGGCTAAATTTCCAAAACAAATTATACTTTTTTACTAAATGACTAGATATATTTGGATTTTCATTTTATTCATGTTTGGTAAGATATTTTTCAGGAAACTCACATATCACATTTAAATTTTCAAAATTTTTGGCATAAAATTATTTCTAGTATTACTATTCTTTAATATCTATAAGACATGTAGTGAAAATCTTTTCTGGTATTGTCATGTGGTATGTGTTCTCTCTCAGAATGTTTTCTGATTACCCATTTTTTGATCCCTTTTTTGATCCATGAATTATTTAATTTGGGATAATTTCATTTCTAGATATTTGAGATTTTTCTTAATATCTCATTGTTGATTTCTAGTTTAGTACTGCATAAAGTTCTGATTTTGTTTACCATATTGTCTAATTTGGGGATAAATATGAATATTTAAAGGAATGAATATTCTGTAGTTGTTGGATGTATTGTTTCATAATTAAGTAAAAGTAGCTGATAGTGTTGTTCAGTTATCTGTCAGGAATTGACAAATTTTTCCTTGTAAAGGACCAAATAAGTAAATATTTTAGACTTTATGGGCCACACAATGTCTGTCACAGCCACATGGTGCTGCCTTTGTGGTCCAGTAGCAGGTGTAGACAGAATTTAAATGAATGGGCAGACAGCATTCCAGTAAAGCCTTGTTTACAAAAACAGCTGACTGACTAATAGCTATAGTTTATCAACCCTTGTTTTATGTTTTTCCCGTGTGTGTGTGTGTGTGTGTGTGTGTTTGTCTTATTCTCTCATTTACTCAACGATTATGTTTAAATCCCCAATTATTATTATGGGATTATTTCTTCTTTTAATTCTAAAAATTTTTACTCATGTTTTGAAGCTTCATTGCTACCGATTATAGCTTTTCATAATGTTGTGTATTCCTTACATATGATTTTTATCCATATATAATGCCCCCGTATCTCTTTTACTAAATATATAATGTGATTGTCAGTATGCTTGGATTTCCGCCTGCCATGTCACTGCTTTTCCTCCCTTTCCCTGTGTTTGTGTGGCAGTAGTTCTGCTCCTTCTTTCTTCCCTCTTTGCACCTAATGACATAAGGGCCACCCACTAGGCCCCGCCTCTTCACATGACCACATCAAGGACTACAGGGAGACAGATCACATCCAGGCCATTGTATGCATCCACTGTCTACATCTTTAGTTTCTCATAGTGCATTTAGTGTTGCACCCTTCCATGAAATACAAAGATGTCGTGGTTTTCTGTGTTATGTGGTGTGTATACACACACACACACACACACACTATATATATATATATATGTATATATATACACACACACTACATGTGTAATAAATGTGTATTATGTACCATCTGTGATATGTGGTGTGTGTACACACTATATATTGTATATATTGTGTATATATATATTGTATATATACTACAAGTGTAATATATATGCTACATGTGTAATACTACATGTGTATCACCTGTGATTTGTGGTGTGTGTATATATGTACACATTGTAGAAACATTGTATATATACTACGTGTGGAATATATATATGTATTGTATACTGCAGAATACAGTGTTAGGGCATTTGCTGCTAAGTATGTCATATGTTTTAAAAAATATTAAAAGAATAGCAGCCTTTTGTATTTGTTAAGGCATTTAGTTTTTCTGTGCTTACTATTCCTTCTGAAGCTCAGAGTTTCTGGTATTATTTGCCTTCAGACTTGAAAAAAAATAGTGTATTTATTCTCCTTCATTCAGGAAGGGTATTTTACTGGTTAGAGAATTCTTGTTTGATGATGTTTTAAATTTTTATGTATTTAAATTGTATATGAAAGGCAGGAAGGGAGGGGGGGTAGACAGAGGTCTCCCTCCTCAAATGTCTGCAACAGTCCAGACTGGGCTGCACTGAAGCCAGGAGCCTGGAATTAACTATTAACTCTGTGTCTCCCACATGGGTGTCAGGGACTGCAGCGCATGGACTGTCTTCCAAGGGTGTGCTGTGCACTAGCACATCACTGGATCAGAAGCAGAAGAGACAAGCCTAGAACCAGGCACTCCCACATGGGATGCAGGCATCCCAAGCAATGACCTAGCCATAAAAAAGCTTCATAAAGTAATTTCAGGTCATGAAGTAATTTTGGAATAAATCATTGCATTTTTACATGGATCAAAGCAGACCGTAACTCTTATCCTTAGTTTTGGATTTTCTGGTAACAAATTTTATTTATCAATAAATGTTTTATTCCAAACATTGTTAATTTTATGGTACTGGCTGTTTGGAATGCAGGTATAATGAATATTCTTGAAGATTCTTCTGGAACATTATTTACTTAGAAAACAACTCTGGTTTCAAATATTGCCCTCATGACTTGTGAAGCAGGAGCTGAGCAAATCTGACTATTCTTCTCTACCAGGATAAGATGTTTCTGTCTGCTTTTCCCAAGACTGGGGAATTTTGAGCTTTTCCTGTCTGCCTGGTGGTAATAAGTAGCATTTCTGGCTTGGCATGTTCTTTAGGGACTTACATCTCTGTCCCTCTGAGTGCTTCTTCTCAAGTCATGGGAAGATTCTGCATAATATGCGGGTGAGTACTCAGCTAAATACTTGATTCTGACCCACTGCGGTTCTGTCTGTGCACTGCTCTCTCGTGCCAGTTATCTCTGCAGCTAACAGTAGTATCGTGGCATCTGCAGGCTCTCATTCCCAGCTCTTCAAGCAGGGTCTTCCTGCTTTCTTTTCCCTTAACAGCACAGCGGAGTTCACTCCTGGGTAGTTAAGTGAAGGGAGTCGGGTGACTCACCTTGTTTGTTTCTTGCTGCAGTGAGACTACACCGCTTCATTTCTGATATCCAGTGTCTTGCCAAGCATTGTTTAACATATTTCAGTTATTTTTGTTTATTTTTAAGTGGAAGTCCTTGTTACTCTTTCTTAGCTAGAGGCAGAAGTCCTCTGGATAAACCTTTGAACCTCAGTGATGTTATGTTCTCATGTCACTAAATGCAAAATGAAGAATGGATTCTCTTAAGCACTGCCCCCCTATCCCCCATATGTTTAGCTGATGCAAAAGTTATGGGGAGTGGCGATATTAAGGAAAAAGCGTTTAATAATTCTGCCTATTAGTTCTTTTTTTTTTTTTTTTTTTTTTGACAGGCAGAGTGGACAGTGAGAGAGAGAGACAGAGAGAAAGGTCTTCCTTTGCCGTTGGTTCACCCTCCAATGGCCGCCGTGGCCGGCGCGCTGCGGCCGGCGCACCGCACCGATCCAATGGCAGGAGCCAGGAGCCAGGTGCTTTTCCTGGTCTCCCATGGGGTGCAGGGCCCAAGCACCTGGGCCATCCTCCACTGCACTCCCGGGCCACAGCAGAGGGCTGGCCTGGAAGAGGGGCAACCGGGACAGAATCCGGCGCCCCGACCGGGACTAGAACCCGGTGTGCCGGCGCCGCTAGGCGGAGGATTAGCCTAGTGAGCCGCGGCGCCGGCCTAATAATTCTGCCTATTAGTTCTTAAAAGTTTTTCTCCCCAGGCTTTAAAAACCTTCAGGATTAAGAATTTGGGTTTCTGTCATGGTAAATACTGCATAGCACATATGATGAAGTTCTTGGAAGTACCAAGTTTTACCATGGTAACATTTTGTAGAACTTCCCCAGAATTTGTGTTTTCTTCATTTCTGCACAATGAGGTTGCAGCTTAGGGTATGAGTATTCTAGAGCTGTGGTAACAAATACCATACACAGTATGTCCTAAACAGCAGAAGATTTCTGTACAATCCTGGATGCTGGAAGCCCCAGGTCAAGGTGTTTGTGGGGTTGCTTTCCTCTGAGGGCATGTCTCCTTGGCCTACACATGGATGTATCTTTACCCAGTTTTCCCTCTGTGTGCGAGTATGTATGTGTTTATCTCCCTAGTCATGCTTTATGAGAACCTGTTGAGATAGTCTTGTATTTCCTTTATTGCTTCTTTAAAGATCCTCTCTCTGAAGGTTTGCATCTTTTGTGTATATTCAAATACAGCCATTTTCTGAGGAACTGAAGATGAGGACTTCAAAATAGGAATTTTGAGTGGGGCATAATTCAGTTCATTAGAGTTATAGCCATCAAAAGTTAAAGAGCAATTTATAGAATTTTTGTTTCTTTTATTTCATTCAAAGCACTACATGTACAGCTTCCTGCTTGTGGATGAAGTTGGAATTTATTAAGCTAATGCATTGCACTTAGCAGTGAGATGGTTAGAAAGCAGTTTTGTTATTAGCCCACATTAGAGAACAGGTAGCATGATAGGGAATCTTGCAATAGAAATCATCTGTTGCTTTTTATTGTCTTTGTCTAGAGAAGAAATTATAGCCCTTCTAATATAACATGATATACTGAATTGTAGATTTTTACTTAATATAAATCAAGTTGGTACAGTCATTAAAAAATCCTTTAATCAAATGTTTCACTCAGCAATTATTAATTGTTTTCTTTTTTCAAATCTGTAATTGGAATTTTAAAGTTTAAACACATATGTTCTATGATTGTTCCATTTTGTGACTATTTCTATTTGTATGATTTTCTCAGTAGTTACTTTATGAGTTACAGTTTCCATACATATTTTATCAGTGTACTGGAATTTATATTTTACTACTTTACAGAAGGAGCAACCCTTTACTCTGTCTATTGTCCCCACTTGATAAAAGGTAATTATCTTGGGGCCAGCCTTGTGCCACATCGGGTTAAGCCACCACTTAAGATGCCAGCATCCTATATCCAAGTGCTGGTTCCATTCTAGGCTTCTTTGCTTCTGATCCAGTTTCCTACTATTGCTGATGGGAAAGAGTGGATGATGGCCCAAGTACTTGGATTCCTCCCACCCATGTGGGAGACCTGTTTGGAGTTCCTGGCTCCCAGTTTCAGCCTGGCCCAGCCTTGGCCCTTGAGGGTATTTGAGGAGTAAACTAGTGATGGAAGATCTCTCTGTCTCTCTTCTGTTTCTCCTCCCTTTTCCTTCCTCCCTCCCTCCCTCTCTGTGTCACTGTGCTTTTCCAATCAATCAATCAATCAATTTTTAAATTTTTTTAAAGATTTATTTATTTGCTTGAAAGAGTCACAGAGAAGCAGAGGCAGAGAGAGAGAGAGAGACAGAGAGAGACAGAGAGAGACAGAGACAGACAGACAGGTCTTCCATCCGCTGGTTCACTCCCCAGATGGCTGCGCTCCTCGGATGGCTGTGCTGATCCGAAGCCAGGAGCCTCCTCCTGGTCTCCCACATGAGTGCAGAGGCCCAAGGACTTGGGCCATCCTCCACTGCTTTCCCAGGTCGTAGCAGAGAGCTGGATAGGAAGTGGAGCAGCCAGGACTCGAACCAGCACCCATATGGGATGCTGGCACTGCAGGCGGCAGCTTTACCTGCTACGCCACAGCGCCGGCCCCAATAAATAATTTTTTAGAAAGATAATTGTTTTAAGTATTTAATCTGAGTGCATGGAATACCACATCAGATGATGGTATATAATTTTGCTTCAAAATTTGGTAGGAGAAAGATAACCTTTTACCCTGGGATAGTTCATTTATTTGTCAACTTGGCTATATTGAAGAATACCCAGATAGTTGGTAAAACATTATTTCTGGCTTTTCCTGTGAAGTTTCTGGAGCTGATAACCATTTGAATTGGTAGAGTGAGTAAGATGGTCTTCCCTGGTTGAGTGAACATCTTTGAATTCACTGAGGGCTTAGATAGAACAGAAAGACAAAGGAAGGGGTTGCTTTGGTTTGAGCTGGGCTATCCACTTTCCCTTGCCTTTTGACATTTGTGCTCCTGCTTCTTGAGCCTTTGAAATTGGACCAAGAGTTAAACCATCATGCTTCTCACATTGGAACTGGAGTTTATACCATGGTCTTTCCTCATTCTCCAGTTTACAGATGGAAAATTTTGGGACATTTTGGCCTTCCTAATTTTATGAGCCAGGAGTAATCAGAGATTCATTATATATCAATAGGATATATAATATATATATTAATAGGAGATGTATAATAAACACATATTGATTCTGTTTATCTGAAGAACTCTAATAAGTGATTGGTATCTTGAGTGATTCTAGAGGAACCAAATTTTAAGAATAAATTTTCTGAATTGATTCTGGGGTTTCTAGAATTGTCTCATTATTATATTTAAATATGTTAATTACTGACTCTGTTTTCAGTACTAAAGAAAGTACTGGGATTCCATAGTATGAACTCTGTATAGAGTGATGCCCTGGATATTCCTAATCAACTAGTTGTTCTAGGTGACTCTGTATATGATACTTTCCAACATTTTTGGAAAACTAAGGAATGTGACATTGGTTTTTTCACTTCTAGTGTTGCTAGACAAAGTGTTGAAAGGAAAGAATGAACTGAGGGATTTGAATTCCAAGCTCAAGTACCACATAAATAACCTAAGATTTTCTAGGTGTTCTCTGAAGGAGACAGAGACCCTTAACTTTTATAGCTTCAGGACTGAATGAAAACCACATGCAGAATCTCATCTATCAATTAATTGAATTACCAGGCAAGTTGACCTCTCAGTCTCATAGGGTGTCTGCTGTTAAAATGAGGGCATTGCTTTGGGAAGAATGGGTCCTCTAATTTGGGGAGGGGATGTGTCAGAAAATCCTGATAAAATTTGAGGACATTGTGTTCTTATATTTTGAGGTGTCTTCTTTGCCACTGGAATTCATCTTTCTGTCCCCTAGTGGAATCTCCAGATTCAGTGTTGGAAACGCCTTTCTAACCATGGTGTCAGACTTTCCACCTCTCTCTGAGAGGATTAAGTTCCAACAAGTCTCTAAAGGTGAAGTCCAAAGTACAACACATAAGAAAGTACACTAAACTCTAAAAGAAGTACTTGAGTTTTATAACTTCTACAAGCACAGGTTTATGGAATGTGTGTGGGATGAGTATGAGATAATGACAGAAGGAACATCAAGTTGCATCAGGCTTACTTTATTGAAATGGGCTTACTAAGTAGGATGTTGCATTCACTGTTGATGCTCAAACTCAGTGGAAGTCATTGGGTTCCATGGTGGAGGAGACCAAGTGGAGGAGTTAACCAGGTAGGCTGGCAGAGTCAAAACAGTGACCAGAAAGTCTGATGTGCAGACCTTTGGTGTTGGCCAGTTCATCCATTGCTAGAAGTAAAACAGGAAGCACACTGAATTCTTACTTGAACAGTGTAAGTAGAAAAGTTCTATGTCTAGTGAACCAAAGTCTAACTCAAATCCTCAGAACACAAACTCAGGGCTCCTGAGGCAGTTCCTAGACTGCAGCCAGTGCATAGTCTCAGCACCCCTTGAATGAAGGAGCAGCCAGGTCTCTCTTGGTACACTGTCAGAAATTTAGACAATTAAGTTTTATCCTTCCCCAAAGGGACCTTCTGCCTGTTACCAGGGTAACTACACTGGTGCAAAGGAAATAAAGTATTTGGGAACTATTGGACAACAGGGTGGCACATGTTCATTTACCTGAACTCCTAAGTAACATGGAAGTGCAGGTAGGAGTGCAGCAAAACTCAAACTAACAGAGTGTTTGAACTTATGATCTTACTTCATGCTTGAATACATAGAGATTAGCAGTCATAGAAAAGTATCAGCCACAGCCGGCGCCGTGGCTCAACAGGCTAATCCTCTGCCTTGCGGTGCCGGCACACCGGGTTCTAGTCCCGGTCGGGGCGCGGGATTCTGTCCCGGTTGCCCCTCTTCCAGGCCAGCTCTCTGCTGTGGCCTGGGAGTGCAGTGGAGGATGGCCCAAGTGCTTGGGCCCTGCACTCTATGGGAGACCAGGAGGAAGCACCTGGCTCCTGCCTTCGGATCAGCGCGGTGCGCCGGCCGCAGCACGGCGGCCATTGGAGGGTGAACCAACGGCAAAGGAAGACCTTTCTCTCTGTCTCTCTCTCTCACTGTCCACTCTGTCTGTCAAAAAAAAAAAAAAAAAAAGTATCAGCCTCTTGTTAATTTTAGGTGTAAAACCAGTATAATTATTACAAATATAAAGGTAATTATTATCAGAAATGATTGCTTAGTTATTTTATGACCATAATTATTAGAACATAGAGCTAAAAGTATAGCATATGTTGTATTTTCCTCTCTCTCTTAAAAATATTCATTTTTATCTATTTGAAAAGCAGAGTAACATACAGTGAGAGAGAAAGATCTCCTATTGACCTGGTCACTCACCAAATGCTACCAGTAGCCAGGGCTGGGCCTGGCCAGTCCAGGCCTGGGCCAGGAGCCTGGAACTCCATGTGGTTCTCCCATGTGGGTAGCAGGGATATAAGTACTTGAATTAAGTACTCCTAGGCTGCATATTAGCAGGAAGATGACAACAGAAGTAGAGGATCTGGGAACTCAGGTATTGCACAATGGGCTGCAGCTATCCCAAGTGGTATTTTGACTGTTGTTTCCAAAACTCATCCTTCTCTCTGTCCTTGAACTTAATTTTTCTTTGTGGAAAGAATGGAGGGAATATTTCAGGATATACCTTTAAATGTTCATCAAATACATTTCTTCAAGTACATTAAATTTCTTAGTCCATTCTTTGGACTACATTTAATTTCAAGGAGCAGTCTTGATTAAGTGCTCATTGCCTCTCCATATATTATGATAAGTTCAGAATGCCCAAAGAATTTGGCTATATATCCAAATATATATTTTTGGAAATTTTGTACATTTTATGTATTTGTATACAATCAAGTACATTTGGAAATACTTGAGGAATGCAGATGATATCTTTTCATTTTTTACATGTATTAATGTCCAGTGAATGCTGGAAAAAAAACAAGGACCTTGAGAGTTCTTTTTTTTTGCTTCTAAATCCATATGCAACCTTTTTTATTTTAAAATTGTATTTGTGGCTAATACCTCTTCAAATTGTATTATATTTTAGGCTAAAAATCTCATAGAGAGATTTTTTAATCAACAAGTAGAAGTGCTTGGCAGACGTGCAGAACCACTGCCTGAAATATACTATATTGAAGGTACTCTCCAAATGGTATGGATTAATCGCTGCTTTCCAGGGTATGGAATGAATGTCCTGAAACACCCAAGATGTCCTGAGTGCTGCGGTATGTAATGAACTGTGATTTTATTTTGTAAGTTGATGAGAATTCACTTGTCTTGGTTATGTGTTTGAAAAGACTATGTGAATCAGAATATGTAAGAGGAAAAACGTCCTTAATTTTGGCCTTGGTATTAAAATTACAGCAAGGAGGGTTCAGGAGTGTTAGGCAGTTGTTTAGGAGGAAATATAGATAATATTTAAGAGTTGCCTCAAGTTTCTTACCCTTAAAAGAGGCAAATGATACATCTTTTAGAATGAATTACTGAAGAGTTTAGTTAGTGTGAAACAGTCTAGAGATCTTTGTAGCCTCTTTTTTTCCTTTTGAATTAAATATTGATTTTTTTAAATTACCAATTGCTTTTTCTGAATTTTGATCCTAATGATATAGGGTCTTAGCCATTCTCTGGCATTCATCTATTTTCAACCTTACTACAGAAGAGAGTTCTGTAGAGATTGTCAGCTTAGGTTGAGTATGGTGGATCAAAATCTTTGCATTTCCATTATCAGGAGCTGAGCGGGCCAAATGAATTTTAATCTTAAAAGATCTTCTGGTGTGAATATTACTGAGTTAGTGCCACTTTCATTCAGTCTCCACTGATTATTTGCTGCTTTCTATTGTCTCAAGTTGGATTTCAAAAAAACCTTTTCATACAGTAATGTAGCAGATAATCTCTTTTAACCTTAGTTTATTTTATTTGATTTTGCTTTAAATTATTTTTCTGGTTTTGTTTTTGATTAAATGTATAAAATTTAATGAAACATACTATAAATATATCTTAGAAAATGCTGTTAACCAATAAATACTTTCAAATACCAACTTTGTAGCCATTTTGATAATTGGTGATTATTTATGTCACTCTAGAGCATGCATAATAATGAAGAAAAGTCTGGAAATACTAAATAAATACCTACCTAGCCATTTGGCTATACTTATATGCATTTTTATTTTTATTCAAAGAAGACTTAAAATATATGCATCTTATTAATTACAAGAATTTTGAAATTATTAAGTATAGTTCTTGCAAGCAAAATGATAGCTTTAAGTCTAAGAATTATAAATAATTTTATCAGTAAAATTTTTGCATATATGAAAATTTGGAAAATAATACACTTTTCAGGTTCTCTGTTTTCACCATGTAATAATATTCTGTGTGCTGTGCTGTTTGATTAAATTCATTAGGTAATTTTTAATGAATATGTCTGATGTTCATCTTAGTGTTTGTTTTTATTTGATTTTTAATTTATTTATTTGAGATAGGGAGTGCACATTCTCATCTTCTGGTTCAGTCCTCATATGTCTATAATGGCTGGGGACTGAAGCTGCGAAATAAGAACTCAATCCAGGTCTCCCATGTGGGTGGCAGGAACCCAGTTACTTGAGCCATCATCAGTGCCTCCCAAATTCTGCATTATCAGGAAGCTGGAAAAAGAGCTGGTGCATCAGGTGTTGAATCAAGAGTACTTTGGTAAAGTAAGACACATGTGCATCCTAACTGGCAACTTAAACTACTAGACCAAATGCCTGCCCCTGAGCAATGATTTTATTCCTGTCACCAGATCCCATGAGAAAGAATCAAGAAAACTGTATACATCAATTTATACATAAATATCAAAAGTATTTTATCTCTATAATACTGTTTTGTTCACCCAAATGTATAGTTTTTGCCCATACATTTTAGAGACATAGGAGTTAAAAATAATGAAGGAATAAGGGACAGCTAAACTGCAGGGAAGAGAAGGGAAATATTATATGAAGGAAAATGAGTTTAAGAGAGGAGAGATTCCAGAGGTTTAATTTAATTGAGATAAGACTTTGTTAGTGATTTGAGAGATTCCAGATGAGCAGGCACCATCCAAGCAAGAGCATGGGTGAGGTGTTTTACTTGGCTGGGGCTGGAGAGTTAGTAAGAGCTGAGGTAATGGTAGGCCTTGAAAATAAATTAGAAAAGTTGAAATTCAATATGATTGTAAGAATCATATCTTTGAGAAGAGGGAAAAATAAATATTAGCTGCTCAGTAAACTTACTAACTAATGACTTGCTACATTTCATTTTCTTTATCCAATGGTAAAAATATATTTTAATTTATAATTAGATTTGCGCAGTTATCAGCTCTGATATTCATTCAGCAAGCCTCAGCTCCCTTTTGTGAATAAAATTCATTACATAAAACGTGCTATTTAGATCCCAATTATATACAGTAATTTTTGTGTCTATTATATAAGGCCACCATTCTAAACTTCTAAAAAAGCAAACTGTTCAAAAAGACACTTGAATTGCTCTCTGATTTGAAATATAATATATCCAGGATGACAACAGTTATAGCAGCCGACCAACTAAATGAACATAAACTCTATTTAGGTATGAAACAGAATAATAAATAAAGCAAATAAAATATATGAAGTATCTTATAAAATGACTTATCAGAATGTAGATGCATCATGTTCATGTTTAACAGAAGTTTGAGACAAGACATGTTTATTACATGAAGAAATTTGTTTACTTTCTTAAACAGTTTAAATAAACCAAATATTTAAAAGATATGAAATTTGCTATTTTTCTTTGGGTATCTTTATTTGCTTATTTACTCCTTACTTTCTTTTAGATAACAAAGATCGTTAGCTTATAAATTATGGAGACATTTTTACACATAAAATTTTTCTTATTTATAATTTATATTAGTCTCCACTGTAAAATATTCCTTCATATTTCTTATTGTTTATTATACAAATTATTTTTCACTCATTTTGACATGGCAAAAGTAAATATGTGAATTATAGATGTCTGATAATTTTTTATTTTAAAAGACTACCCCAAGGTCAAGCATTTTTTAAAAAGATTTATTTATTTGAAAGTCAGAGTTACACAGAGAGAGGAGAGGCAGAGAGAGAGAGAGAGAGAGGTCTTCCATCTGATGGTTCACTCCCCAATTCACCACAAAGGCCCGAGCTGCGCAGATCTGAAGCCAGGAGCCAGGAGCTGCTTCTGGGTCTCCCATGCAGGTGCAGGGGCCCAAGGACTTGGGCCATCTTCTACTGCTTTCCCAGGCTGTAGCAGAGAGCTGGATTGGAAGTGTAGCAGCCGGGTCTCGAACTGGTGCCCATATGGGATACCAGCGCTTCAGGCCAGGATGTTAACCCGCTGTGCCACAGCACTGGCCCCGATGTCTGATAATTTCATAAATTATATCACGCATACTACAACTAAAGATTGCACAAATATATTTTGTTTCAGATAAAATTTTGACAAAACACAGATTTGGAAATGATTTTAATTTGTAATTTCTGTTATTTCCCTTTGTTTTTTATTTTCTTTGTATTGATTGACACAATTATATATATATTATGGGAAATAATATAATGTTTCAATACATGCATACATTGCATAATGTTAAAATTAGAGTAATAAGCTTATCTCAAGCATTTATCATTTCTTTGTGCTGAGTACATCAAAATCCTGTCATAACTATTTTCAAATATACATTATTGTTAACTGCAGTTAGCCTACTATGCAGTAGAACACCAAGATTTGTTCTTCCTGTCCAGTGCATAACACTGACTCAATGATTTTCCACTCCCCATTCTCCCCTGGCTGCCCACCTCCGCTCTGGTAACCTCTATTCTACTCTCATCTTCTTTGCGATAAATGTTTTTAGAGTCTGTATGTCTTCAAAAAGTTCATGGAAACTACATATTAAAAAGTGCATGGATGTCAGTTGTTTCGCACCCTGATGAAATCATACTAGTTTTTTAACGATAAGGCTGAACAGGATGTTATTTGGAGAATTAGGAAAGACATGACATCAGTTTGAAAAGGATCTTCATTAGACCAACAGGAATTTTGCTAAAATTAAAACAAAAACAAAGGTCAAATTTATGCTGAATCTTGGGATGAAGTTTGGTAAAACCATTGATTCTTTCCAAAAAGTTGATGGGGGCAGTGCCCCAAGAGAATCAACAGTTTACAAACTTAACTCATTTTTTAAGAGTTTATTTATTTGAGAGATAAAGGTGCATAGAGAGGGAGAGACAGAAAGAAAGGTCTTCTATCCACTGGTTCATTCCCCAAATGGCCACAACTGCTGGAGCTGAGCCAATCTGCAGCCAAGAGCCAGGACTTCCTCTCGGTCTCCTACATGCGTGCAGGGGCCCAAGTACTTGGGCCATCCTCCACTGCTTTCCCAGGCAATAAGCAGAGAGCAGGATTGGAGGAGGAGAAGCCGGGACATGAACCAGCACCCATATGGGAAGCTGGAGCTGCAGGCGGAGGATTAGCCTACTATACCACAGTGCCAGCCCCAAACTTAGCTCATTTTAAGAAGGGACAGGGACAGGAGGATGACATTGAAGAGGTAGCCTGGGTGACAGACTATCCACATCAACTTGCAGGGAGCAGAAGTAACTTGTTTGTGCCCTGCTTGAAGAAGGCTGACAGCAGTAGAAATGATAGCACCATGGACATCTCGATGGATTCAGCCCACACAATTCTGATCAAAAAATTAAAGTGTAATGAACTTCCTGCTTGATTGCCAGCAACTGTTGTGCTCAGATCAGATGCAGGCAAGAGCAGAGCTTTCAGTGCAGATCTTAAACAAGCAGGATCAAGTTCCTGAAGCATTTCTTAGAAGAGTTTGGTGAGGAGAGGGAACATGGCTTTCCCAGTATGATCATGAAGACAAAGGTGGAAGTGTTGCAATCAGTGCAAATGCACACTAGGCAAGAACAGAACTGAAGGCACTGGTTTTCTGGATGCATCCTTCTTGCTGACTTTCTGGACGGCTAAAGAATGGTGGGGAGTGTTTTGAGAATGTTAGCCAAAGCCTTACCCGCAAACGGGCAGGTAAGCTTCCCCATAGCATTCTACACCAGGACAGTGGCCCTCATTTCTCATCAAAAAGGGCAGTTTTACAAGGGTTCTGACAGTAAACTATTACATAACCGCCTTGCACTCCTGATTTTACCGCTTCTGATGTCTTTTTATATCCTCATGTTAAAATATCCTTGAAGTGTAAACATGTTTTCATCCATAAATAATGTAAAAAAGACTGCATTGAGACAGTAAAATTCCCAGAATGTTCAGTTTTTGGGGATGGACTAACTGGTATCATCACTGACAAAGTGTCTTACGTGTGATTTGGGTTATGTTGAGAAATAAAATTTATATTTTTATTTTCCATTTATCCATGGATTTTTTGATGTTCTGTAGTATAAATGAGATTATACTGTATTTGTTTTTCTGTGTCTGACTTATTTCACACCACCTAATGTCCTCCAGCTTGATCCATGTTATACTACATTATAGGATTTCAATCTTTTTGGGGGCATCCGTATTATTTATATATATATATATATATATATATTATATACACATATGTGTCATTTGTATATAATCCATATTTATGAAATTTTCTTCACCCCTTCATCTGTTGTTGATGGGTACTTAGTTTTATCCATTTCCTGGCTGTTAATAGTGTTGCAGTCAACAAGGAAATGTGAATCTTTTCAACAGATTTCTTTTCCTTTGGTACATACTGAGTATTGAAGTTGCTGCATCATAATTTTTAAAGGCTGTTAAACAATTTTATGCTAATAATTTTAGCAACTTTTGTGAAGTTCTCATAACTCCTGAAAATACAAATTCAAAAAATTGACATGGAAATTAACATTTTTAATAGCTCTAAATGTGTTTAAGAAATTAAATTCATTTAAAAATCTGCCTCCAGAGATAACTAAAGGCCTAAATAGTTTCATGATGAATTCTGCTAAACATTTAAAGAAATAATAGCACAATATGTTCTTTTAAAAAATAGAGAAGGATCAGATGCTTTCATCTTATTTAAGGGGCCAACATACCTTGGTATCAGATCCTAGTGAATAAAATAATTAAAGGCTGTCGAACTGTAGTCTCACTCAGTATACTGAAGAACCCCAAGTGAATAGCAAATGAAATTCCAGAAAAGTAACAATGAAATATGAATCATTTGATTTTTCTTTTATTTGTGTCTACGCTGCTATTGAGATTTGTACTTTTATGTTTTTTTTCATGTCAGTTATTTTTTTTTACTTCTAACGTAGGACTTATTTAAATATCCTTTATAGGGCTAAACTGGTAATGATGAATTCTTTCAAAATTTTTCTTATTATGGAAAATCTTGATTTTGCCTTCATTTCTGAAGAAGAGCTTTGTTGGGTATGGCATTTTTGGTAGCAGTTGTTTTTTTTTTTTTGTTTTTTTTTTTTAAAGATTTTGTGAACATTTCATCCAATTTAATCCTGGCATCCTGGACTGTAAAGATTTGGCTGAAAAGTCTGCCGTTAATGTGATGACAGTGACTTCTTACTTTTCTCTTACTTTATCTTTTTTTCTCCCACTCTCCTTCTCCCTCTCTCCCTCTCCCCCCCCTTCCCCCCTAGTCCTCCTCTCCCCCAATCTCCCCCATCCCCCTCTCTTCTCCATCTCCCCCCTCCCTCCCTCCCTCTCTCTCTTCTCCCTAGTCTTTCTCTCCCCCATTCTCTCCCTCCCTCCCTCCCTCCCTCTCCCCCCATCTTTTCCTCTCCCCCCTCTCTGACCCTCTTCTCTCCAGCTTGACTATAATATGCCTTGGAGAGGATCTGTGTTGATTGGATTTATTAGGGGTCCCTTGGGCTTCCTAGATCTAGAAGTCCATTTGTTTCCCAAGAATTGGAGAATTTTCAGGAATTATTTCATTGAATTGGCTTTCATTAAAAAACACCTTTTCCCTTCTGTTTCCTTTCTGAAATAGCCATGATGTGAATGTTTACTTGCTCCTTCTTTTATTTTTATTTTATCTGGGTTATTTTAAAACACTTGTCTTCAAGCTCAGAAATTGTGTCTTTTCCCTATTTAGTTCTACTGCTGAGAATGTTAACTGCATTTTTAATTTAATTTATTGAATTTTTTAGCTCCAAAATTTCTTATGTTTTAATGATTTTCTCTCTTTGCTGAATTTCTCATTATTATAAATTATTTTCCTAATATTGTTGAGTTGTCTTGCCTGTATCTTCTTTCCTCTCATTCTGTTTCCATAGAATTATTAATTTGAGTTATTTGTCAGAAACGTATTTATTTCAAGTTCTTTGTACTCTGTTGCTAGAGAATTATTGTCTTCCTCTGAAGGCATCATGTTACTTTGTTTTTCACGTGCTTTTGCCCTGTGTAGATTTTTGTGCATCTGGTAGGCCAGTTTTTCCTGCCAGTTTTATGGGATGACTTTAGTTATAGAAGGCTTTCTTCTAGATACATATTTTAGGGTGTTGGTTGGATATTCTGTGTTGGGCTTTTATTCTAGGTGAGTGCTTTAGTATCCATATAGCTTCAGCTATAACCAATGTTGATGTCTTGGGGCCTCAGTTATCCCAGGCTGCGGTGTAGAGGATTGCACCACCAGCTGGTATGCAGCTGATAGCTCTGTGTGTCATGTATCTGGGTGTGGGTGTGGGTGTGGGATCCCATCAATTTCTGTAGGTCAGGTGAGTATGGACCACTCCAGTGGGCCCAGGTGCGTGTAGCGTATCATGCTTGGTAGCAGGGTTAGGTGCCTGTCATTTTTGAGAGCTACAAAGGGGCTGTGATGCAGCCATGTGTCCAAATTGGTAACCCCTCAGTGTCAGGGATGCACAGCTGACTTCTCAGGGGCTCTAGGGGCTGGCGTCTTCCAGGGCTGAGGGAGGGTGGACAAGGCCAGGCATCCGTTTCTGTGTGCCTTCGTGGGTTAGACCTCTGAGAGGAGGTTATTCAGCTACTTCCTGGGACCATGGTAATATGGATGGGGTGATCTAGTTGCTCCCTGGGGGCCTTGGTAAAGGAGTGAAGCCATTTGAGCTAGCTTTTGTTGATAGTAAGATTAATGAACTTATTGATTATAATGCCATCAGGACTTCCTGTTTTTGTGTGTTTTGTTAAATTTTCTTATTTCTCTAAAAGTTAAATTTGTTGTTATAAAGGTAATAATATTTAGTTATATAATTTTAATGTATTCTATTTTATAATTTAAAAATTTATAATTTACAAATTTTATGTGGATACTACATGAAAGTTTAGATATATGTGTAAGTGGTACATATTATTATATTATCTACTAGGTGTATATACATACTTATGTGAATATATACATATATTTATGCATATAAAACTGACTACAGCTCATTTCAATATATTGAAAATTTCCAGTATTACAGAAATTTCCTCGTCAGATCTCTTTACAGTCAATACCTCTATGCTACAAATGTCTACTAATCTGACATCCATCACTGTAGATTAATTTGCCTATTCTTGAAGTTAATGTGGATAGAATCACATCATTCTGTGGTCTTTTGTGACCGCCTTCTTTACTTACAATTATGTTTGTGAAGTTCCTACTTATTCTTTTATGTGGTGATAAATAAGTTTTTGTGATGTGTAGTATGTTACTGGCTAGAGACAGTCTATATATTCTATCATTGATTGTTATTTGGGCTATTCTTAGGTATAACTGTGAATAATTACTAATATTGGTAAAAACCAGTTATGAGTACAATTGCAAGGAAAGTATCGTCCATATTTTGGGGAAATATATATCCATGGCATATGCATCTGTATGTGGAATGATTGGATCATAAGCATGTCATATTATATTAGCTTTAGTAGATATTGGTACAGAGTTGTTAATTGTGCTTGCACCATAATAATCTTTGAGAGATTCAGTTTAATTAACATTTAATCAACTGTGTGTTTTGATACCTCTTATTGTGAATTTTCCAACTTTATATTGTTTTTCTCCAGATTCGGTTTTGCTCATCCAAGTTACTGCATTGTTATATAAGTTTAAGAATAGCTACACTATTTACAAAAAGGCTGTTGGGATTTTCATTTGAGTAGTGATAATATATAGATCAATTTTGGAAGGTTGACATTCTAACAATATTGGTTCTTACAATCTATATCATAGCATGAATCCTTTTACTTACATCTTCTGAAATTGTAGCAAAATAATTTATGGTTGCAGTCTAGGGATATTATATATCATTGAATTTAGAATATTAATTGATTCAAATTTTTCATTTTTCTTTGGCTTATGAGTTACATACGATTGTTTTTGTATAATTTGATTATTTGCTGGGGGTGGGGTAGGGTGCATTTTTCCAAGATCCTTATTTATTGAGTTCTAAATTAATCTCCCTTACAAGAAAAAGTATTCTCATTTTAATCCATATTTTAATACTTAGATTTAGATAAGCTAGAATATACTGTCACACAAGTACCAGGAGTTAGGGACTGAACACATATTTTGAAGGGACATAGTTCCACCTGGTAAAGTCTTCTGGCTCTCAGAAATTTTTACCTATTCCCTGGGATTGGTACTATGGTATAGTGGGTTAAGCCACTGCTTGTGACACTGACATCCAATTTGAGCACTGGTTTGTGTTCAGGCTACTCCACTTCTGATCTAGCTCTCTGCTAATGTGCCTGGGAAGGCAGATGAATATGGCCCAGTTACTTGGGCCCCTGCCCCCCACCTAGGAGACACAGATAAAGCTCCTAGATTCTGGCTTTGACCTGGCCCAGCCCTGCCTGTTGTCGCTGTTTGGGGAGTGAACCAGTGGATGGAGGATCTGTCTTTCTACACCTGTACCTACCTGTACCTCTGCTTCTCTGCCATTCAAATAATTATATATAAATCTTAAAAATTATTTTTAATAGAAAGACTTTATTTAATAAATATAAATTTCATAAGTAAAACTTTTGGATTATAGTGGTTCTTCCCCCGATACCCGCCCTCCCACACCCAAACCATCCCACTTCCTACTCTCTCTTCCATCCCATTCTTCATTAAGTTTCATTTTTAATTTTCTTTGTTATACAGAAGATCAACTCTATAGTAAGTAAAGATTTCAACAGTTTGCACCCACACAGACACACAGAGTATAAAGTGCCACTTGAAGACTAGTTGTACCATAGTACAACACATTAAGGACAGAGGTCCTATGTGGGGAGCAAGTGTACAGTGACTCCTGTTGTTGACTTAACAATTGACACTCTTATTTATGATGTCAGTGATCACCTGAGGCTGTTGTCATGAGCTGCCAAGGCTATGGAAGCCTCTTGAGTTCACAAACTCTGACCTTATTTAGACAAGGCCATAGTCAAAGTGGAGGTTCTCTCCTTCAGAGAAAGGTACCTCCTTTTTTGATGGTCCCTTCTTTTCACCAAGATCTCATTCACAGAGATCTTTCCAATAGGTCATTTTTTTTGCCAGAGTGTGGTGGCTTTCCATGCCTAAAATACTCTCATGGGCTTTTTAGCCAGATATGAATGCCTTAAGGGCTGATTCTGAGGCCAGAGTGCTGTTTAGGGCATTTGTCATTCTATAAGTCTGCTGCGTGTCCTGCTTCTCATGTTGGATCATTCTCTCCTTTTACCATTGGCCGAATTCTTTACTTAACACAGAATTATTCTTAGGTGTTTAAATCCAGTTGAAAATTGATCCCTGTTAAAAATAAAAGTGGGAATAAGAGAGGGAGGAGATGTATAGTTTGGTACACGTTCCCTCAGACTTACCCATAAGGGTAAAACTAAACACTTGCCATGGGACTACAAATCCCATTAAATTGTCAGGTACCAATGCTATATTTTTTAAAAAGATTTATTTTATTTATTTGAAAGATAAAAAAAAGAGAGGTAGACACAGAGAGAGAGGCCTTCCATCCGCTGGTTCACTACCCACATGGCCACAATGGCCAGAGCTGCGTCAATCTGAAGCCAGGAGCCAGGAGCTTCTTCCGGGTATCCCACATGGGTGCAGGGGCCCAAGGACTTGGGCCACCCTCTACTGCTTTTCCAGGCCACAGCAGAAAGCTGTATTGGAAGAGGAGTAGCCGGGACTAGGACTGACGCCCATATGGGATGCCGGCACTGCAGGCCAGGGCTTTAACCCACTGCACCACAGTGCTGGCCCCTCATTGCCATCTTACTAGTTAATTTGATCAGTTTAAGTTCATAACTGATCATAAAGATAGGATTAAGTGTCAAAGGGATCACATAAATAAGACCAAATATGTGTTAATAATAATTGATAGAATTAAAAAAATTCATGTCCAGTCTCCTTGTAAAATATGTTCACACCATGCCAACATTCCCAAGAGTTCCACCCCATTGCTGGATAAACTCTAAGTATAGACTCTTACCTCAATATTTTCAGACCAGAAAGGCCCAAATTATCATTATCTATGTCATGTACATCTTATATAGTTGAAACTCTAAATATGGTCCATCTTGGAGCAAAATTCCTCTCCATCTGTATAGATTTGGTTCTAGAAAGCAAGCTCTCTATTTCCAAAATAAAATGGTGGCACAGATGTTAAGAGAGATGTTCTTGTTACAAAAAGGAGATAATGTATGAAAGAAAAGAGTCAATGGTTCCGAACAACTTTGAATCCCTGAAGGGAAAGTTTCTTCGATGATAAGTTTGGAGAATAATCTGTGGCTCAATCTTACACTTACTTGAGCTGCGGAAGTTCTCCCTCTGGCCATGGGGAGGTTCTCTTGTCCTCTGCCTTAGAGACTGTGACTCTCTGGCTTGGTCAACCTCTTGGCTGTCTGAGGTCCATCAAAGCATTCCTCCTCTTTCTGGAAGGACAGCTACATACATTTGCGTCTGAGTGGCTGCTTTAGCCTAGTCCTGCTCATAGAATGTTAGGAATCCAGCAACCCTTTCGTTTTATCTTCTCTCTGCCCCTGTAGTATGAACTGGCAGTGCTTCTGCTGATACAGCTGCGTCAAACATCTTGGTTGGTCCACTCTGTACGCCAGAAATTCAACTGACAGAATCCTCTGTAGATTCTCTGTAGATCTTTTCACAGTCCTGTGTTATTACACATTGTTTGTATTCTATATTTACTACATATCAGAGAAAACATACGATGTTTGTCTTTTTGGACCTTATTTCACCAAGCATGATGGGTTCCATTTGGATTAATCTTGTTGCAAAAGACAGGGTTTATTCTTTTTTATGGCTGAGAAGTATTTGATTGTGTGTGTGTCTGTGTGTGTATAACTTCAACTTAGAATCACAGGCTTAATGCACCACTAACCATAATGTTCAACAAATAAAATGTAGAAAGACCATTATTCCACAGGAGTATATAGACAAGAGCTAAAAACAGTAATCATAAGATTTCAGTTTCATTATTATACATTGTGTTCTTTTTTTAGGCATTCTATAATAACTGTCACATATCAGAGAAAGCATATATTTGTCTTTTTAGGACGGGCTTATTTCTTAAGCATAATGGTCTCCAGTTTTATACATTTTGTTGCAAAACACAGGATTTTATTCTTTTTGTAGCTAAATAGTATTCCACTTTGTGTTTATATCACTTTCTCTTTATTCAGTTTCCAGCTGGTGCATACCTGGATTGATTCCATATCTTAGCTGTTGTGACTTGAGCTGCCATAAACATGGGACTACAAATAACTTTTTCATATGAAGATTTCATTTCCTTTGAGTAAATTCCCAGGTGTGAGATGGCAAGGTTCTATGGTAGACTGTTTTCAGATTTCTGAGGAATGTCTATGCTGTCTTTCAAATGGCTGTACTGAGTTTACATTCCCACCAGCAGTGCGTTTGAGTTCCTTTTTCTCCACCTCCTTGCCAGCATTTATTATTTTTTGATTTTTGGATGATATTCTGACAGGGGTGAGTTGAAACCTTATTTTGGTCTTTATTTGCATTTCCCTGGTGGCTAGAGATCATACAAAAAAAATGCTCAGTTTAATGACTTCAACATGTATATAACCATGAAGTCATCACCATCGTCAAGAAACGTGCCATTCCTTGTATTTTGTTTATGCTTTCTTTAAACCTTTCCAACTTCACCATATACTCCCAGGCAAATACTGATCTGCTTTCAGGCACTGTAGATTTGCATCCATTTTTATGTAGTATATGCTGTTTGAATATTTTTGCTCAGCATGACAGTTTTGAGATTCATTCATACGGTTGCATGTATTAATGGTGTGTTCCTCTTTATTGCTGAGTAGTACCCCATTTTATGGATATACCACATTTGTTTATCCATTCACCTGATGATGGGTATTTGGGTTGTTTCCAGTTTTAGGCCATTACAAATAAAGCCCGCTATGAACATGCCTGTACAAGTCTTTGTGTTCTCCTGAGAAAATACCTATGACTTCGATTGCTGGGTCATACGGTAAGTGTATGTTTCACTTTATCAAAAAAGAAAGCCCAATTGTTTTCTGCAGTGGCTGTGTGGTGTGTTCCATCCGGGATGCTTGGGAGTGCCAGTTGTTCAGATTGCTTTCCAAAGCATGTTATGGTCAGTCTCTTTAATTGTAGCCTTCCAGTGTGTGTATCATACTATTATCTCCTTGTAGTTAATTTTCATTTTCCTGATAAAAAGATATTTTGAGCATTTTTTCTAGTTTCTAAAGGGATTTTTGTGTGTCTTTTGTACTTTGTTCTGATATCTTTCCCATAGTTAAGTGAGTTATCTTAACATTATTGACTTGTAAAAGGTCTTAACTTTGGAGGGCAATGCTGTAGCATGGTGGGTTAAGCCTCTGGCTGTGGCACTGGCATCCCATATGGATGCCGATTCTAGTCCCAGCTGCTCCTCTTCCGATCCAGCTCTCTGCTATGGCCTGGGAAAGCAGTAGAAGATGGCCCAAGTGCTTGGGCCCCTGCACCTGTGTGGGAGACCTGGAAGAAGCTCCTGGCTCCTGGCTTCAGATCGGCCTGGCTCTGGCCATTGTGGCCATGTGGGGAGTGAACCAGTGGATGGAAGACCTCTCTCTGTCCCCCCAACCCCCGTAACTCTACCTATCAAACAAATAAATTAAAGAAAAAAAAACTAAAAAAAAAAAAAAAGCGTTCTTAACTTTGTATGAACAAAAATCCTTTGCTGATACATACGTGGTGAATATCTTCTCCCAAACTGCTATCTACAGTTTGGTTTTCAAAGAAAATTTGAAGAAGTCCATTTACTTTTTATTCTATAGTTCATGCGTTTGTGTTCTAATAAACTTTTTCCTATGAATTCACAAAGATTATCTACTCTGTTTTTTGTATAGGTGTTTTTTCGTTTTTGATTGTACTTTTAGGACTGTGGTTCATGTTGAGTTTGTGTGAGGGTAATGATGGTATGGATATGTTGATGAACATATGCTACTGCAAGGATGTCTGCTCTGATGAGCACCATTTGTTTTGGAAACTTTCTTGTCCCTGTTATAATACCTTGTTGCCTTTGTAAAAAGTGTGACCATAATTGTGTTTGTTTAATTCTATTCCACTCGTCATTGTGTCTGTCATTCACTTGACCAAAGTATCTTGGTTAACATAGCTTTATATTAACTTTGAAATAACATGAGATGGTCCTCCAAACTAGCTATTTATTTTTAAAAATTGCTTTGCTTACTATACTCTGTCCCTTGAATTTATATATTTATATACACACATACACACATATATTAGAATTAGGTTAATTTCCACAAAAAAATTTAATGTAATTTGAATTGATTTGTGTCTAGAGATAAAATTAAAGATAATTGTCTTATAAAATGTTTAGCAATCTTAAGAGTGAACATGATGATTTTGTATTTGCGTAAATCCTTTTAAATTTGTCTCTGGGGAATTATACAATTTTATTGCACATTTCTAGGAAGTATTTTCTTAGATTTATTCATAAGGATGATGAATGTTATTCCTCCTTAATGAATAAGGGTGTTTTATTTGCTCCGCTTGTAAATGGAATTGTTCAGTGATTTGATTTTCCAGGTAGCATATAAGAATAAAGTTGACCAGAGTAGGCATTTGGCACGGAGGTTAAGCTACCACTTGGGAGGCCCATGTCCTATACTGGAGCACCTGAGTTTGAGTCCTGACTGCTTCTAGTTCCAGCTGCCTACAGTGCACACCCTGGGAGGCTGGAGATGATAGCTCAGGTACTTGGGTCTGCACCTGATGTTGAATACCCAGATTGAGTTCCAGGCTCCTGGCTTTGGCCTGAGTCAGCCCTAGCTGTTGTGGGCCTTTGGATTGTGAACCAGCAGGTGTAAGATTGCTATCTTCCAAATAAATAAATTTAAAAAGAAGTACATTTTGCATTTTAATGTTAGCTTGGATCTTGTGACATTGGTTATCATTGATTAGGTCTCAGTTATTATGACAAACATATCTTCATATGATAAGTTTTGCTTCTTTTCTAATATCTATGCTTTGTATTTCTTTTATTGCAATTTCTTAGTCCTCTAGTACAGTGTTGAAGTAGGAGAAGACGACATTCTTGCCCTGTTGCTGATATTAGAGATAAAACAAATCATTTGTTGACTCTTAAAATAAACTGTAGAATTTTCCTGTATATATGTTTTTTCATTGGAGAGATACAGAGAGGGACAGACAGACAGAGGAGTTCCCATATGCTGGTTAGTTTCTCAAATGCCCACCATGGATAGGCTGGGCTGAGTCTAAAGCCAGAAGCTAGGAACACAATGCAGTCTCCCATGTCCTGGCAAGAACCCACTTACTTGAACTATTGCTACTGTATTGCAGGGTCTGCATTGGTGGGAAGCTGGAGTAAAGAGCCAGAGCCTAGGCTGGCGCCGTGGCTCACTTGGCTAATCCTCCGCCTGCGGCGCCAGCACCCCGGGTTCTAGTCCTGGTTGGGGCACCGGGTACTAGTCCCATTTGCTCTTCCAGTCTAGCTCTCTGCTGTGGCCGGGTAGGGCAGTGGAGGATGGCCCAAGTGCTTGGGTCCCTGCACCCACACGGGAGACCGGGAGGAAGCACCCAGCTCCTGGCTTCAGGTTGGTGCAGCGCCGGCCGTAGTGGCCATTAGGGGAGTGAACCAAAGGAAGGGAGACCTTTCTCTCTGTTAGTCTCTCACTGTCTATAACTCTACCTGTCAAAAAAAAAAAAAAAAACCAGAGCCCAGGATAGAAGCCAGGCACTCTGATGAGGGTTGCAGGCATCTTAAATCACTAGTCTATACTACCACCGCAGCTCTAAGAGTTTCTCTGGGACTGGGATTGTGGTGCTGTGGGAACAATGGCATCCCATGTCAGCGCAGGTTCTGCTCCTGATCCAGCTTCCTGTTAACACTCCTCAGAAGGCAGCCAGAGATCACCCAAGTTCCGCCCATTAGGAAGATCCGCATGGGGTTCTGGGCGTCTGACTTTGGCCTGGACCAGCCTCGGCTGTTGGCTGCCATTTGGTGCATGAATCAGTGGATGAAAGATCTGTTTGTTTCTTCCTCTTTCTATCACTTGTCGCTCCCCCTCTTCAGGGAGGAATGACACTAAACCCTGCCTAGGCTTCATATCCGAGTCACGGCACCATTATGTCGCTCCCCCTCTTCGTGGAGGAACGACACAGGACCCTGTGCTGTTCTTTTGTCTGCTCGGCCCTCCCCGGGTTTGCTGCTGGTTCTTCCCGGGTTGGCTACCGTCCCTTCCACCTCCGTGGAAGGGCGGTTCCCCCTGCCACATTCCCCACTTCCGCGGGGGAGCGGCACACCGCCGGCCGGCTCTCTCGGGGGCTGCACAGGTGTTCCCTCAGATGTTCCTCTTAGATGTTCCTGGTGCATGTTGTCTCTCTCCTCCTTTATAGCCCTCTTCCGCCAATCCCAACTCGGCTGCCCACACGCCGAGTACGCTGCTCTCCTCCAATCAGGAGCAGGATCAGCTCCTGGAGGTCATCACTCAAGTTGGCAAGAGGCAGCTGCGTAGAAGCTGTTTTCTCCTCTCCCAGCGCCATATTGTGGAAGAGCAGATGCATAGAATAAGTCTTAATTCCAGTAACTCAGTCCAGTCCGGGTTGCTCCCCACAATCACTCTGCCTTCAAATAAATAAAACTTTATAATTTTTTTTAGATATTTTTGTCAGTTTGAAAAAGTCCCCAGCTGTTTTTAGTTTTCCAAAGACTTTATCATGAGTAGTGACTTCTGTCCATTGCTTTTTCCTGCGTCAGTTAAAATAGTCATGATTTCTATTCTTGTGTTAGTATGGTAATTTGATTTATGTTAAACAATCTTGCATTCCTTGAATGAATCCTATGTGGTCATGACCCTCTTTACTTATTGTTTGATTTGACTAGTTAGTATTTATACCTTTTTCAGGAGGAATATTTATTTGGTTAATAATATCATCATCATGTTAAGATTATGCTGGCTTTGTAAAATATGTTGTTCCTTCCTGGTTATTTTCTGAAAGTGTTCTGTAGCAATGGTATTATCTTGTGGTGCTTGTTGGAGTTAACCAGTTTATCCATCTGTTCCTTTGACCTACCTGTGTATCCTTTGCTAATAATGGTTTTCACTACTATACTTAGTAAGTCTTTAAATATCAGTGTGATTTTTCCTATACTTTTTTCTCTTAAAAAGCCATTTTTCCCTTTCTAGTTTATTTGATCTTGCATTTAATGTTTAGAATTAGCTCATCTATCAATGTATGGAGAGAACGCCTTCTGGAATTTTGATAGCTATTGTGTAAAACTTATATTTGTATAATTTTGCTAATTTTACTAAATTTTCAAAACCAAATACATCATATGTCCATTTATTTAGATCTTTTTTTGAATTTTTTTCATTTAGTTTTTGTAGTTATTGTGTAGATCTTATATATGTTAGATTTCTGTTTTATTTTGTAGAAAGCTGTTACAAATAGTATTGTTGCCACTTTGATTTGCAGTTGTTTATTACTAGTTTTTAGAAAAATGATTGTTTTGTTCATTAACCTTACCTCCTGCTACTTTTCTAAACTCTTGTATTTTAGGAGATTTTTTTTTTTGGTAGGTCTACAACAGTATTTCTGTGATGCACTGATTTTTAGGTTTTTTTCTTTGGTAAAAAAGCTACATGTATAATGATAAAATTTCTTTTAAAACTAGTGCTTTATTCCAATTAATTTCAGTAAGGAAATATTTTTATTAAATTCAAAATATTTTAAGATGCAGTTTTCCTAAACCTCTTTACTGCTCTTGATATTTATATGGTCATGACTTTTTAAGAAATATTATTTATTTTCAAGTCAGAGCTAGAGAGAGAGAGGGAGGGAGGGAGGGAGGGAGGGAAGGAGGGAGGGAGAATCTTCAATCCATTGATTTACTCTCCAGATGGCTGCAATGGCTAGAGTGGAGCAAGGCAGAAGCTAGAAGCCAGGAGCTTCATTTGGGTCTCCCATGGGGTGCAGGGGCTCAAACACTCGGACCATCTTCTGCTGCTTTTCCTAGGTGATTAGCAGGGAGCTCCCTGGGAAGCGGAGCAGTTGGGACACGAACTGGTGCCCATATGGGATGCCGGTGTCACAAGTGGTGGCTTTGCCCATTACACCACGATGCAGGCCTCAATATGGTCAGGACATTTAAATAACCAGATTTTTAAAAAATGATTTATTTATGTGTTTGAGAGATAGTAATAGACAGATGGACATACAGAGTGAGTGCTGCTCTGTGCTGGTTTCCCAGATGCACACAATAGTCGAAGCAGGGAACTGGAACTCAGTCCATGTCTCTCCTTGGGTGGCAGGGACCCAACTGCTTGAGCCATCATTTGCTGCCTCTGCAGGTATGCATTGCAGTAAGGAGGAACTGGGAACAGAGCTAGGACTTGAACCTAGGCATGCAGATCTGAGATGCAGACATCTTCACCTGCGTTTTAACCACTAGCCCACCAGTCTCTTCCTCTATTGGTTTTACAGTGTACCAGATGGTCTCTGTTGGTGAAGATACCATAGATGATTAAAAAAGAAAAGATATGTTATATTGTAGGTGTTGACTGTAGTGTTCTAAAAATACATCATGGTGCTAATAGTGTGAAGTATGTATATTTTCTAACTATGGAATTGTTCAGTTTAACTCTTTAATTCCATCAGCTTTTGCTGTTTCTATTTTGAGATTGTTTTGGGACACCTATAATTTCGCTATGTATCTTCCTAGTGAATTCTTCGTTTTGTTGTTAGTTCTTAGTTCTTTTGTTGTTAGTTGTTCTTAGTTTTGTTGTTACTTCCATATCACTCTTATGCTTGAATGTTTTTAGTATAATAGCTCCAGCATTCTTATACTTACTGTTTGCACAGTGAGGCTGCTTTCATATGTCGTCTGCTTTGAACCTCGCTGTGGGTCTGCTGCAGGCAGCTTGAGTCTTACATTTTTAAAATGAGCTTGTCTGTCTGCTGTTCATTTAAAGGGCTGATAGAATGTTCATTGTTTTCTGTTTGTCTCCTCTGGTCCGTGGTTCTCTCTAGCTGCTATCTTGTTGCTCAAATATTTTTAATATTATACTTTAATGTATATAATAATTGCTGAGTTTAATTTCATTCATAATGACTGAGTTTAATTTCATTTTGACGACATATTTTTGCTTATCTAGAGATCATAGTATATAAATTTATTTTTCATTGTTTACTTGGAGTAAAATTGTGTAACTTTATGTTAGATATAGAAAACTTATAATCACTGAGGTTTCTTTACTCAGCTACCATGTTCAAACTTCCCCTCTGAAATGACAGTTATACCCATATGTTATACCTATTGATACTTTAACACAGATTCCTGAGGCCTTATTCAGTGTTGTTTTAAATTCTTTAGTTTAATTTATTGATCTAAAAGTGTTTTGACTTTTTAAGTTGTTATCTCTATTCTATTGAATTCAGTGAAATTTTTATGTCCTAAGTATTAAAATTTTCCATTTTTTGTTGTTTCTGTTTATCTTCTAAGATTTACTGTCTTTTGATTTCTTTCAAGCACATTTTCATGTGTCTCTTGAGACATAGTTATCGTAGCTCTTTAGAAGTCTTTAATAATTCAGACATCTGAAATTCTGGGATTCCATTCATTTGTCTTTTCCCTTGATAATAGATTACATTTTCTTGATTTTTCTGTCAGTTTAATTTTCATTGTGTCATAAAACTATGACTGTTACATCCTGTACCATCTGAGTTCTGCTGTAGTCCCCTGCAGGTCGATGTTTTTGCTTTAGCAGGAAATCCCCTTCAGATCAGGGAGTCTGTCCTTCTGTGGGCAGTGACTCAGATCAGCTCAGGTCTCAAAGACCGCTCTGCCGGTCTGAGCCCTTCCTCATGCACGTACGTGAAGGGTTAGGTGGTGACCTGTGCGTTGTCAAATCCCAGCTCAGTTCTCTAAGCCTCTGTAGGGTGCTTAAGACATACCGGTGCATGTGTGTTCAGCACCTTGGCTGAGCCTTATGCAGAACACTTTCTGAACTTCTCTCCCCTCTGAGATTTTACCCTCACACTGCTGTGTCTCTAGGCTTCGTTCCTTGGTTCTCCCAGTCAGAGGAGCACAGGTTTCTATCGGAGTTTTATGTCTGTGCATATGCTACTTACAGCTCAGCTGAGTGAGAGAAAAATAGTGACTAGCCTAGAGTCTGCCCGTGTGCGCTGCCTCGTTCAGCTGACTCCCTTTGCTTCTCAGAGTCTGCAGGTCAGCATTCATTTGAGTCAGAGTGAAAAACTGGAATTCCTGTGATTCATGGGTGTGAGGAATTAGAGCCAGCAGCAAATTTCAACTCCAGATGAGGAGGAGCCTAGTGACTGTTCATTAGTTAATGAGTTAAGACTTTGCAGAGTTGTTCAGCTTTTCTCATAATTTATATCCTTAGGTATCTGTTTTATTTAAATGTTCAAGTTTACTCCACAAATTGACCACAGTATTCTTAGTTTCCATCCTAATGTCATAGGATCTGCAGTGATATTTCCTCATTCATTCCTAATACTATTCATTTGTCTCCAGTAATATTTTGTTTGTTCTACTAGCTCTAGTTAGAGGTTTAATCAGTTTTATTAGTTCTGTTTCCATTTTTCTCATTTGAAAATTAGTAAAATTAGCATTCTCTTCTTTTTTTTAGCTTCTTAAGAGAACAGCAGAGGGCATTCATTTCCTACATTTCTCTTTCCCTTGTATATGTAAAACTGTTCATTTTCCCTCAAATATTACTTTCCATGTGTGCAGCTTTTCCCCAGCCTGAAGTTGCTCCCTAACCCGTCTGCTTATTTCTGTTGTGTATTCACAAGAGGTTCTCCTTGTCTCCAGGGTTCTCTATGTGTGCAGCTCGTTTTTAAGATTTATTTATTTATTTATTTGAAAGGCAGAGTTACAGAAAGAGAGGGAGATACCACACACACACACACACACACACCCTCACACAGTGTGTGGAATCTACACCAAGATTACCAGGCATGAAAAAAAGCAGGAAAACACAACTTGTGATGGTTAGAATAAGCAAACATCAAAATCAAGCCAGAACCAAGGAGATACACTGAAATTTATAAAACGTTGCTGAAAGAAATCTAAGACAACTGAAATAGAAAAAAATCCCACATTTATAGGTGGCAAGATTTAATACATTATTACAAAGCAATAGTAATCAATGCACTAATAATACAAGGGTAGAGCTGTAGACAAGTGGTACAGAAATAAACCCATACAGCTACAACAAACTGATTATTGATAAGGGTGCCAAGTCTGTTTCTTATGAAAATGATGATATCTTCAACAAATGGTACAGGAGCAGTAAGGTTTCCTTGTGATCTTTGTTCTGAATTCCAAGCTGTGTAATATTAATATATCTAACCCTGCTTTATGTTTCTGTTTCCCAGGTATATATTTAATTCTCAGTGTTCAAATATTTTTTTGTTTGGATGATTCTCTTTTTTTAAAGATTTATTTATTTATTTGAAAGGCAGGGCATGAGAGAGAGAGAGAAGAAGGAAAGAGGGCTTCTGTGTGCTGGCTCCCTCCCTCAGTGGTCACAGGGCCAGGGCTGGGCCAGGCGGAAGCTAGAAGCCAGGAGCTCCATTCTGGTCTCCCACATGGGTGGCAGGGGCCCAAGCACTTGTACTGCCATCCGTTACCTTCCCAGGCACATTAGCAGGAAGCAGAGCAGCGGGGACTTGAAACAGCGCTCATATGGGATGCCAGCATCGCAAGCTGCGGCTTAACCCTCTGTATGACAGCACTGGCCCTGGAGGTATTTCTTACATGTAGCACACATTGAGGTTTGCTATGTGACCCACCCTGAAAACCATTTTATCTTAATGATTTACTAAGGAAAAAAAAAACTACATCAAAGTATGTTGTGAAGAATTTTTGTAACGCAAAAAGGGAAATGCCTTTAGGTTCTATCTCTAATAGAGTAATTACAAAATGAAGCACTAATTACAATGAAGATAAAGTGGTTATTTTAATGTCTAACAGAAAAATTCGAATAGAATATTATCAGGAATATATAGGGATATTACTTAATGATGTAGGGTCAGAACTTCAATTAAAAAAACCCAATTCTAGGCCGGCGCCGCGGCTCACTAGGCTAATCCTCCGCCTAGCGGCGCCGGCACACTGGGTTCTAGTCCCGGTCGGGGCGCCGGATTCTGTCCCGGTTGCCCCTCTTCCAGGCCAGCCCTCTGCTGTGGCCAGGGAGTGCAGTGGAGGATGGCCCAGGTGCTCGGGCCCTGCACCCCATGGGAGACCAGGAAAAGCACCTGGCTCCTGGCTCCTGCCATCGGATCAGCGCGGTGCGCCGGCCACAGCGCGCCGACCGTGGCGGCCATTGGAGGGTGAACCAACAGCAAAGGAAGACCTTTCTCTCTGTCTCTCTCTCTCACTGTCCACTCTGCCTGTCCAAAAAAGAATAAAAAAAAAAAAAAAACCAATTCTAGGCCAACGCTGTGGCTCAATAGGCTAATCCTCGGCCTGTGGTGCCGGTACCCCGGGTTCTAGTCCTGGTCGGGGCGCCAGATTCTGTCCCAGTTGCACCTTTTCCAGTCCAGCTCTCTGCTGTGGCCCGGGAGTGCAGTGGAGGATGGCCCAAGTGCTTGGGCCCTGCACCTGCGTGGGAGACCAGGAGGAAGCACCTGGCTCCTGCCTTCGGATTGGCGCAGTGCACCAGCCTTAGCAGCCATTTGGGGAGTGAACCAACAGAAGGAAGACCTTTCTCTCTGTCTCTCTCTCTCTCTAACTCTGCCTGTCAAAAAAAAAATTCTAAACGTCTGTTTGCCTAATTACTGAGTTTCAAGACAGATGAAAGAACACTAGGAAGAAATAGACAAATCCACAGCTATAGCTGAAAGCTTCAAACACACAGATATCCTTCATTAGCTGCTTCACTCCCCAGTTGTCCGCATTGTCAGGCTGAAGCCAGTAGTCAGGAGCTTCATCTGGGTCTCCCTGGTGAGTCAGGGTCCCAACCCCATAGGCCATCTTACACTGTTTTCTCAGGCACCTTAGCAGGAAGCTAAGCTTCATCCACTGCACCACAGCACAGTCCCGATCTCCAACTGTTAGCATGATCCCTTCAGTTTAGAGACTTTGATGGGCCCCACCTCAGTGTCTGCAGCATAATTTCCTATTCATTGTTAATACAGGGTTACAGCAGATGTTATTAATGCATAGCTTTGTGTACTACTTTGATGTATTATTAATATATAGTGATGGACTTTAGTTTACTAATTTTAGGCTCACATTTTGTTTCTTATCTCCAAGATTGTTATCCTTTATGGTTATGTGTCCTGTGTCTTGAAGAGGATTTTTCCATGTATTTTATATGGTTATTATTATTTTTTATTGTTTTAGGCAAGATGGTAAATTGATTTCCTGTTGTTCTTTCTGGAAGTAGTAGTCCAGGCTTCTGAGTAGTGTCAGACAGAAGCACTTCTTTAGCTTTCTTCAGCGTTGTACTGTTGCTGTCCGTGTGTCTCTATTTGGGAGTTATAAAATGTGTTTTTTGTCTTTAGTTTGGACAAATAGTTTGTTACTTGAATTTCTGGAAACCCATTGCACCATTTCTTCCAGCACCTGCTGTTTCTGATGAGAAGTGAGCTTCCAGTGATACCGATCACACCCTGACTCCAGCATCACTGTTGACCCTGTGGAGCTTTGGGGGTTTTCTCTTTATTTTGAGCTGATAGCACGTTGAGCCTGTAATACCTCAGAGTGAAGTTATTTGAGTGTTTTCTGTCAGATGCTTGCTGAGCTTCTTGATCTGCTCATTTATGTCCTTCATTAGATCCAAGGCCTTTGGGCATTTATTTCATGTTTTCTCGCTAGTCACACTGTCTCCTTTTTTGGTTATCAGTTTCACATATGTTATACTAAGATATATATATTGGTCTACAGACCAAATGAAGCTTTATTCATTTTTTATTGTGTTGAAATTCACATGAATTCAAATTAATCATTTTAGTTTGAACAGTTTAGTAACATTTGCACAACCACAGTGTTGTGCAACTACCAGCTCTGTGTAGTTCTATTTTAATAAATGACCTCAAAAAAATTCTCGTATTGATTAAGCAGTTATTCCAACTCTCATTTTTTCCATGTGTTTGTAAATGATGTGAACCACATTCCTTGACTAGTGGCCAGAACTATTTGCTGAAGAAATTTTCCTTTTCACATTTTGTGGTCTCGGTACTCTTAATGAAAATCAGTTGGCGTATATGTATGAGGTATTGCAGGACTCTATTCTGATCCACTATTCTTTCCTTATGCTAGTGCCAAACTGTTTTGATTGTTGTAGCTTTATAGTAAGTTTCAAAATTTGGAAGTGTGAGTCTGCCAACTTTGTTCATTTTTTTCAAAATTTTTTAGGCATTTGGAGCTACTTACAATTTAATTCAGATTTGAGAGTCATATTTCCATTCTTCAAATAAAACTGCTAGAATGTTGATGTATAGCACTGTATCTGTACATGGCTTTTTATATTATTGTCAAGTGTGAAAGAAGAAATAAAAGTATGCATTTGTTTATATGTAAATATATGTTTATGTTTATATATTTGTATATCCTCTATATATTACATTTATTGGGTATATTTATATATTTATACATATATGTATGTATTTACACATATATGTATAAATATATATATAAAAGAGGGTACTTCAGAAATTTCATGGAAAATGGAAAGAAAAGTTTATTTTGATGCAAAAATGATTTATAATTTTATGTATAATTTATTATATGCATTTTCCTTGAACATTATGAAGACTGTGTGTGAGTATGTATGTATCTGAAAATACATGCAAACCACAAAAAGCTACTGGAGCTAATACAAGAAGTCAGCAAAGTCAAAGGATACAAGATCAACACACAAAAATCAGGTATGTTTCTGTATACTAGCCATGAACAGTTCCATAAAGAATTTAGGAAAACAGATTTACAAGATCTTTCAAAGAATTATCAGGATGTAATTAACCAAAGAGGTTAAAGACTCATACTTTGAAAATTAGGAAACATTCCTAAAGGAAGTAAAATAAGACCAACATGATTGGAAAGACATTTTATGTGCCAAAATTTAAAGACTTAATGTTGTTAAATTGACTACATAGGGAGAGAATAAAATTTTTAATAGAATTTTTAGTGATGGCTCTATTATTTTGTCACTTAAAAGTGTCATCCTTTTATGTTGTAAAGAGAAATCAGGTGTTCATTGTACTGAGAATCCCCAAGCCTTCACTTCAAGCATAAATAAGAATTCCATACAGTTAGTGCTCGTTCCATTTGTAGTTGCCTTTGTCTCTTCTGTGTTTGTTTCTGTAAGCCTTTGGCCGTTTTCCAGCTCTTCTTTCAAAGCTGATTCTGAGAAATTTTGCTTGATTTTTTTGTTTCTTTTTTGAACAATCTTTTCAAGTGGCATGTCATTCTATAAATTTTTATTCTTTTTCTTCCTTTTATACAGAATGGGCAAATCTGATCCGATTTTAAATTTACTGATTGACATTATCCTTTTGTCTTTGTTCCACTATTAAACATACCTAGATTTTTTCCTCTGATTTCTTTGTGTTTCAGGTCTATAATTTCCATTCTGTATGTTTTCTAGTTTGCATTTCCCTGGTATGTTTTTCCTGTATGCTTATTTCTTATGACCACATCATCCTTTATGTCTCTGAATACATTTATGCTAACTACTTTAAAGCCCTTGTCTGTCAAATACCACATCTGTGTTGTTTTGAACCAGTGTGCATCATAATTTTGTGTACTTTTCCAATCTAACGATTTTTGTGATATCCTCAACTTTTTAGATAATGCTGTTAGATTCATCTGGCTTATCTCTCTTCCACAGAATGCTGATTGGTTCTACTAATGTGCTGGACTCACCTTTCTAAGACCTGTCTCCTCACACCCGACCGGCTGTCAGACTCCGAGCATTTGCTGTTTCTGACCTCCTTGCTACATCACCCGTGCTCGTGAAGGTGGCGCAGCAGCCAGCGATCTGGGGTCCTTTAGACACGTGGTTCCGAGCTCCTGTTTGTGTTTCTCCACACTGCCTTGGGTTTCTGCCGTCACTTCCCATACTCACCGGGGTCTGAAATTTGTCCTCTTACTTTTGGCATCCAGTAGCCTGTGACTTTCTGCCGTGTAGTTTTTGTAGTGTCTGTCCTACTGAGTATGGTGATCTGGTTATACCTTGATTTGCCTTCTCCTGTAGTTAGTGATGTTGAGCATTGTCTCTGATTTCTGTGTAGCCACGGCTGCCTTGGGTGTTGTGTTGCTTGGAAGGGCTTCTCTGCTGCTTGTGCGGGCCCTGTGTGCTCTGTGTGTTCCTCAGTAATGTCCTGCCCCAGACGTATTCACATTGATAGTACACACAGATAGTGAGGGCTCTTCATAGGGAATTCCCTGTCCAGTGTTCTTGAAGATTTTTGTTCTGTACTTTCTTACAATTTTTATATGTCAGTACTGGTTAGTAATAACTCCTCTTTCTGTGTATAGTCTGCTAATTTTGTGTCTTATATTTAAATAACATTTACCTCAATTCCACATAGTAGAGAAAAAGTATTTTAGTATATATAAGGAAAAGATGCTAAGTTAATAACACGAATGTATTGCATATATTGTAGTATGAAAATTTGTTAATTCATTTTTCCTTTTTATTATTTTAAATTTATAAAAATTATGAGGTAGTACTATAGTTTCCATGCAACCCTCACCCCCTTTCCCTTATTAAAACCTCGTATTAGTATGTTTGTCATGATAAATGAACAAGATTTATTAATTCTAAGAACAGCTGTTAAAAGATCATATTTATTTAAGCTTGAATGTAGACAGATTTATGCCAGTGTGAATACTGTTCAGTGTTGCACAGTCCATATAACATGAGTGTAAAGGCTGTGTGCAAACTCCTCTTCTGTTTGGAGAGTGATTTAACACTTTCACTACCTTTGTTCACCATTTACCTTTATGCTTCAAAATATATCAGTGCATGTTTTGAGAGAAAGTGCATCATGAGCCCATATATATTTGGGAAACATCATATCATTGGAAGTTTAATATGTTCATTACCAGTAAGCAGTCCTTATCATTGCTAATTTAACTTTGTTAAATCTTGTTAAACAATTTAACAAGTATCTTTTTCCATCTTAAACCATATTCCTCAAATGAAACATCTATTAAAACTTGAAGAATCCTGTGGAAACTATTAGGGAAATTACTTCCTCTGAATAACAATTAAAATATTTCTCAATTTGGAAATCAAATATTATATAAACCAGATATGAGCATGACGTGATTGAGTCATACTGTTGGCAAAAGAATTTTCTTTGATGGTCTGCAATGTAGCCATGCCTTGGATATGTTATTTACATATCCTGAATTCCTAGCCATTTATAGTTCAAAATATATAGGACAATATAATGAGATCCTAGACCAATCAGATGAGTGGTTGGCCTTACCTGACTTCTATGTCCCTGTCTCCAGTGGAGGTGGTAAGTGGAGGCAGTCGTCCCAGAGTGTGTAGTGTTAAGTGTTTATCAAGTGCCTGTGATAAACTGGGTGCTGTTTCATGTATACAAAGTTGGTTACTGTTACTGTACCTGTTTTAAAAATGAGGGCAGTGGAACTTAAGAGAGTTGTCTGATTCACCTAGCATCCTAAAGTTAGTCAGTGGCAGAGATGGTATCGGACCTTGTTTTGTGTGTATCTTTCTTGACTTATTGTACATAATTAGCCGTGGTAATATGTTTGTGATATACATTATCCTTATATTAAGGACTATCAAACTGAGTTAACTTAGGCCAAGTAATTTTTCCAGAATTTCACATTTACGAAATTACAGACATAGGACTTTAAATTGGAGATTATTAAAAATAAGTGCCATTTCCTTTCCAACTTGGATCCATCTTTGTACAACTAAAACACTTCATTATGGATCATCTGATCACATTTGGTTCCATATGAGGTGTTGGCCTTGTAGGGGTTCCACTGTAACTTCAGGGATGGTCCAGTCAGCCTTCAGTCTCAACAGTTTGTTATCCGTGAAGTTGTTGTAGGCTATGATGTTGGTCTGATCCAGGTTTAGAGGGAAAATTTAAAGCTCTGGTGTATGATTCCACCTATAAGATAGGGGAAGTAGTCACACACTTAGAAACAGAGAGTACAAAGATGGCTCCCAGCATCCAGGTGAAGGGGAGATGAGTTGTAGGTGGGTATGGAGTTGAAGTTTTGTGAGCTGAAAAAATTCTCAAGGTTGGTTCAACAATGTGAGTATACCTAATACTACAGAGATGCACACTTAGAGGTAAGATGAAAAATTTCGTATCATGTCTGTTTTATTTAGAAAGAGGTAAGATGAAAAATTTCGTATCATGTCTATTTTATTTCTGTTAAGAAGTTGAAACCTTTAAGGAATCTCCTTTGAGAGTTCCTCCATGTAAAGTTGACGTGGGTGACTTGGAGGGACCCGCCACTCACGGCTTTCTCCTTTATTCACAGTGATCTGCAGCCCTGGATCTTACAATCCCCGTGATGGAATTCACTGCCTTCAGTGCAATAACAGCCTGGTATATGGAGCCAAAGCATGCATTTAGGCCATCATCTTGACTTACCCGGTGGTTTATTAAACATACAATTATATTTTGAAATATTAATATATAATAAATCACTATTATGCAAAAATATATCAGATTTTACAAAAAATGGTGTCATTGTTTTAATCAAATACTGTTTGTCCAAGTGCTTTCTAATTTCAGACCTACATGTGGCCCCAGAATATCTCTTGTGTCATGGCGTTTTAAAAATGGTGCTGTGCACTTGGCAGGTCACTTCAGATGCCGCTTGGAACGCCAGCATCCCACTTGGAAGTGCCTCGTTTCAAGTCCTGGATCCACTCCTGCTTCAGCTCCCTGCCAGGGCACACCCTGGAAGGAGCAGGTGACGGCTCACATTGTTGGGCTCTTGCCCCTCCTGGGGAAGACCCCAGTTGAGTTCCTGGCTGTTGGGATCAGCCCTGGCCTACCCCAGATCTTGTGGGCATTTAGGGAGTGATCTGGCAAATGAGAGATCTGTCTCCCTCACTGTGTCTTGTCTGCTTTTCAAATAAATAAATATGTGAAAATTGTTTCAATCATACTGTGTTGGATTAGTGCCCCACAAATTTTAAGGTTTTATTAAAAATGTCCCACCTTATCTTTATTATGTGTTCATTATATTCAGGCCACCACATTCTTCATAATGACTTCTATTTCACCTTGTTTGATTCCTCTGACTGACTTCACATGCTTTTCCTCATTCTACATTGATCTTTCCTAGTTCACAGCCACTTTGAAAGTTGGGACCCCTACTACAGTGTTTCCCCCACCTTGAGCATATGGCCTTGTCACAGCCACATGGTGAGGTTTTCATTTCATTCTGTGTGGTTATCTTAAGCTTTTCAGTTTCGAGTCCCTTAAATTACCTTTTTGACATTTGGGAATGCAGTAATCATTGTGTGTACCTAAATTACCACTTGAACTTTCCCACTGAAGAGACCGATGAGGTCTTTTCCTTCCCTGAGAACACCTCTACTAACGAGAGTCAGCCGGTCAAGCTCTGAGTTCATTCTGTCAAATGCTGTTGACAGCCATTCCTGCCAGCCCAGACTGGCATTCACCCTCTCAGTGTGAGATGCTGTATCTGAATATGAAAAATTAGCAGATATTCAGAGTTTAAACATAGAGAAGTGCATGAGTAACTTATGCAATGAATAGTTTCTCTGTGTCCTACTTATATTTGTGTCAGCTTTACTCTCTGGGACATCCTCTGTCTTGCTCTTCACACTTCCTGTTTAAAAGGATGTCAGCTTTTATGAACAGCAGATGTAGTCTAGTGGGATCCCAGCACAACTGTGCAGCACACTGACAGGAAAAGTTCACCTACACCACACACCTGATGACCCTGTAAAAATAGACCAGTGACTGAATAAGCCTCTCATTTGGTTTCCTATGGACAAGTACAACCCCGAGGTTCTCACCCAGAGGAAAAGAAACAGCCTGTGGGCATATTCCTTCAAAAACCACTTCATCATGATGATGTAATGCTCTTGAATGGTTTATAAAGTATTTTTTCAAATGCCTTCTTTCCTTGAGTAAGTAACATTTTGGATATTTCACTGTCAAACTAATTAGAGAAGTTTGAATGTGAATTTACTCGTAGTAATTAACATTTTGTATTAACATTTTGAAACAAATACCCGGAGTGGGAGTTAGGAGCTGCAGTGGAGTCACCACTTGGCATGCCCGGGTCACGTGGCATCTTCCTGCTAACGTACATCCTGGGAGGCAGAAGACAACGGCTCAGGTCTTGAGTCCTTGTCACACATGTGGGAGACCCAGATGGAGTTTGGACTCCTGGCTTCAGCCTGGCCCAGCCCTGCCTGCTGTGGGCATTTGTGTATGAGCCAGTGGGTAGAGCATCCCCCTCTGTCACATAAATAAAAATAAATTCTTAGAAAAAAGAAAATGCACCAGAATGTTAATAACGGTTGTCTCATGCAATGAGACCATGTGTTAATTTTTTGATACTGTTTCCCAAATGTTCTACAATGCAATGAATTAATTTCAAAAAAACAACAATAAATGTACCATGAAACAAAGAAGTAGTGATGTATAGAATGCATTGTTGATGATCTTGCCAGTATCAGCCCAGTGCTGCCCTCAGCTCCCTTCTCCCCTTCTGCCTGACAGCACGGGGTTTGTGTACGGCAGAGATGGTCCTTTTAAGCCACTCAGCACAGGGCTCTTTCGGCCCCCAGTTTTTCTACTACCGTAAGGACAAGTTTCTTGACCTGTGCTCACTGAGGACAAAGTGGACACAGTGAAAGCACTGGGGCCTTGAGGAGGGTGTGTCCTTGCCCTCCTTGCACCTGAACCCAGCCTGCCCTGGGCCTCCATGGTCAACGTGACCCAGGGAATTTACCCAAAGAAAATGAGATTGGCATTCAAAGGAGTTATGTGCACCCCCATGTTGATAGCAGCTCAGTCCACAGTAGCTAAGACGCGGAATCAACCAAGCTGACCATGAGTTGACAGAATACTACTCGGCCATAAAAAAGAATGGATTCCTGTGTTTTGCAGCAAGATGGATGCACCAAGAGACCATTATGGTTAGGAAAAGAAGCCAGTCCCCAACAGACAAATCCCATGTTTTCTCTGATATGTTGTAGTTAATATAGATTACAAAAAAAGCATGAGTGAAGCTGATGTGACTTCATTATTGCTTGTAGCCCTTGTCTGTATCCCTGTGGAACGGGTCTTTCTGCTCCTGTTGAACATTATGGCTACTTTGGTGCATTAAGCTTGCAATTATAAAGTAAATAGAAAACATGTCATTGCAAAAATTAAAGTAAAAAAAAGCAGAGGATATTGAGGGAGAGAATTATGGCTATCTTCTTAGAATTTTTTCTATGAAATCTGTTCTCTTTAATAATAAAAAAACAATTTTTGACTGGTTTTAGCCAAGTTAGGTTTTTGTTATTTGGAAAAAGCATTGTAAGAGATATGGTATCACAAGGAATTAGTAAAATAGAAATAGAAATAAGGAGAAATCAGCACTTATAGTTTCATAACTCAGAAATTGGCAGTGTTAATGTTTTGGTAAATCTGTGCTTTCATGTGAATTTTTGTTCATGTTAGATGTACCATAATGCAGCCAATACTCTTGATATTTTATGTTTTCATATTTGTTCACTTAATATAGTTTCAGGGACTAAAGTATTTCACGTGCCCCTGCAAAAAGTGCAGTAAAATGGTTAAGCATTTCTCATTATTAAACACAGCATAGCTGTTAACATCTTCCTTTAAATTCTCTAGTCTTTTTGAGTAGTCTTAGAAGTACAATTGATGTATTTGGATATTTCTAGTCCTCTGCACCATTTGCCAAATTATTCCCTAAATAATCACACCTGTTTGTAAGCTACCACATATTTTCTCTGATGTGTTTTTAAAATAATTCAGTACATGGGAATAGTTCCCCCTTTAATATCTTCATTTTTTGAGAGCTAATGTGTGTAAGCATTCCCCATATATTATGCTGCTGCAGGTTTTTATGATGTTTATTGTGTGATGTTAGAACCCTTCACATAGATTTTCCTATTTAAACTACCCATTCCGGGACTTATTATTATTCTCATTTCATACGTGAGGAAAACGAGTCGTAGTCATGAAGTCATGGTAGGTGGGGAGCCTGTGTCAGCCGGGATTGCTTCCGTTGCTCGTTAGCAGAGTGCACTCAGCTGGTGCAGTGGCTTCCCTGTGACTTCCTACCCTGTGGCCCCTGTCCTGTTTATTCCGATGTCCTAGGGCAGCTTAGACGCTGTTACACCTGTAGGCACTTCATTTGTCTTCCTTTCAGATAAAAAGGCAAAGTGAAAACCTCTAGGAGACTTATGTGGCAGTGAGTGAATAGTGTCTCAAGGCTATGAGACATTGTAAGGGAATTGGGAAATGAATGTATTCACTTTTTAATTTAAATTGGAAGTGAAAGGGAGTAAGATGGGTTCATGCACTAGTGGTGGGTGTTGGGTGGGCCAGTGACAGTTGTTGACTGTGGGTCATTCCTTTAGTCTGCCCTGATACACACCCTTCTCATTAAAAGGCCTTGATGTAATGTCATTCTCTGGCCTGGACAACTGCCAGTCCTTACTACTGCATCCAAGCTGAATTTCAGAATCGTGGATGAGGTGTACAAGGGGCATTATGCCCAGTGTCCTATGGTCTAGACAGGTTATCTGCCTCCAACATACCTGATATAAAATGGATAAGAGAGCGCACCCTGCGCAGCCAAGAATCCCTGCACAGCAGAGGAGGGGACAGGACGCCCCCTCAGCAGCCCCGCTGTGGGCACGAGGCAGTGAGGTCTTCCTCGAATTGGCGCAGATTCCATGGTTTGTCCCCCCTCTAACCTGTGTGGTTTTCATCCTTATCAATTCTATTCCACTTCCCACGCTGCACTGTAGCTTCAGTTTCACTCTCAGAAATCAGAGATCCGGGATCTGGCACGGGCCAGATGTGGATTTCTAAGGGGCAAATGGGGTTAGGTCCTAATGAACCTCACTGTGAGTGGAAAAACACCATATGCTGAGAGTTCTTTTCATGTACACAGCCTACTGACTGCAATGAATTGTGAATGATGGGGCTGTGCAGTGGCGGGGTCATCAGTTCTCTCTCCGGTGAAGGCACTGGCCATGAGTACGTGCTGGTGGTTGGCAGGAAGATACAGAGCTGTGACTGCGTTTGTTTCTGTACGTATTTCTGGGTGACAGAGGAATGCTGTACCTGCCTGTCAGCTCGTGTGAATCACAATCGATGTTCATCTCTTCTAACGTGCACTTCGCTGCAAATGCCTCTGCCGCCTTCGCTGTGAACTCTGTGGCTCCAGTACAACTTCTTCCTCCGCTTCAGTTTCGTCGTTTGCCTCAGTTGATTCGTTCCTTGTTGGAAAGCTCGGGAGCTTCAGTGACAGTAAGTTTATGAGCGTCCTGTCAATGTGTACATCTCGCGGCTTCCTGACGCTATCTTGTTACTGACTTTCATCAACCCAGAGTCGCCGTTAAAGCCTTTGCATGTGTTTACATGGCTTCCGAGTGCAGGTCACGCATCGCTGTGTGACTTCTTCCCATGCTACAGTGGGGATGTTCTGGGTAGCATTTAGAATAGCAAAGCCTTCCAGGACTCCCAGAGCCTGATTCAGTGGCTCCAGTAGCTGTGCAGATGCTGGACATCGGCGGTCAGCTTTGAGGGCAGCTGTGACCTTGGTCCCTCGATGGCATGAGTGCAGCCGTGGTCAGCGGCAGACGCAGGGTCTTCCCAGCAGCATGCGCATCTCCAGTGTGCCCCTCACTGCCCTGGAGCACTGAGACCAGGAGAACCCTGAATGAGAGGCTGTTGTGCCCATGTGATCCTCTGTGGAACACAGCGTTTTAGAAACCGTCTTCCCACGGTGCTGGTGCCCTGCGGGCTCTCTTGCAGTGGTAAGTGGCAGGTGTGAGCTTGCTCACCTTCTGGTGTTCCCCCAGGGGAGGAAGAGGCAGGCACTGGGCAGAGCCGTGTGAGCTGCCTCTTGGGACACTCACCTCATGCTGGAGTCCCCAGTTCGAGTCCTGCCTCAGAGCTGCTGATAAAACTTCCCGCCAGTGCACATCGTGAGAGGCAGCAAGTGATGGCTCCAGCACTTGGGGTCCTGTCACCCATTGGAGACCCAGATGGAGTTCCAGCATCCTGGCTTCAACCTGGTCCAGCCCAAGCTGTTGTGGACACTTGAGGAGTGAACCAGTAGGTGGGAGATCTCTGTTTTCCTGTGTCTCTGCCTTTCAAATAAAATAAATAACCAAAAATTACGTTAAAAAGAAAGTCTCTTTTCTGAGTCCCTCAACATTTCCACCCAAAATCAGTGTTACACAGTCTGAATGCACTCCTGGTGAATATATGTGTACTGACAACAAGCCTGTCTCATCAACACTGAGTATTTTTTCTGACAAACATTTCTCCTCCGCCCTGTGCACTCCTCTACCAAAAGCTCTGGCACCTTTGGTTGTGGCACTTGCTGCCTGATCAACGGCCTTCCTGTGAAGACTGGGACGCCCCTGGAAGTGTTGCCACGCACGACTTTCTGGAAACAGTTGTTTCAGGCTCACAGCGCACCCTTTCAGCATGTTGAAGACTTCTTGCCGTACCGTGGATTGTCAGGCTAAGTGGTTTGTGTCTCTGTGTCTGCTCTCCCATCCATGTGACAAGCAATCTCTCGTGTGTCGTCAGCCAGCCCAGCTCTCTTCTTGATGATGACAGTGGGTTTAACCAATGTTGACAACTTCCCCGCATCGCTCATTTACTTCTTGTCCTTTAAAATGGTTGAGATAATTGGTTGCAAAAGTCCTAAGTCACCTGCAAGAGCCAGTACTGACCCCCCACTTTCATGCTGGGCATCTGGAGTGTCTCACCAGAGCAGAGGTACCCAGATTCTGATGCAGCGCTTTTCAGGTGAGACGGAGCAAAACCGTGCAATGCTGGTGACGCAGCACACTGGGCAGGGTCGGCTGCTGGTGCGCACAGCTGTGGGACAGACTGGGGGCTGCGGCGCAGAGCCACTGCCTGCATCCTAGGGGAGGACTGGGTGGCGTGTCACCAACAGGGAAGGGACCCGAATTCCATACTCCAGGTACAGTGTCTAGGAAGTGCACATCACTTTCCCACTCACAAAGTCAAAAACCATTCTAAGTGTGACCATCAGAAGTTAGGGACCGTCTGTTGCATTCTGTCTTGCCATGTTGTGTTGTGTTGAGTCACCGCAGTCAAACTTTGGAGACAGAAGATGCGGAGGGGCCTCCAGGGCCTCAGGTCTGCTCACCCTCCTCTGCTCTGCCCCCAGTCGTCTGCATGTGGCTGAGGACGGGCTGGCTTCCTTCCCTATTACAGATTTCTTCTCAGACTCTTTAAATGCAAAGAGGCACGAGGCTTACAGGGCTGTTCTCGATTTTAGAGTGACATCTACTTCAACTGGGAGCGGTGCTTCTACTCTGCTGCTTCGCAGCCTGAAAGACCATCAGCTGGGATGCGGCTCTGTCTGAGCCCTTATCCTGCTGTTGTAACAGAATCCGTAGGGCAGGTGGCTTATAAAGAACACTTGCCTTGGCTCTTGGTTCTGGCATCCAGGAAGTCTAAGGCCTCAGCTTTTGGACTGATGAGGGCCTCATGCTGCCTTCAAACACAGCAGGGCAAAACGGGAAGTGAGCCTGGGAAGAGAGGAAGCAGGAGGCGTGGGCTTGCTTTGAAGCAGCCCACTCGTGATGACTCACTTCCATGAGGACCCACCCCCCAGAAAGGCATGAGTCCCTCAAAATGACCCAAACACCTTCAGGGGTCCCCTCTCCAACACTGCCACAATGGCAGTCACACTTCAGCATGAGTTTCAGAAGCGACAAACTATCTTCAAGTCATAGCAGGGTCAGAGCAAGATGGCTCTGCCACCGTCCGAGGCTACTGCACAAGCTGCTGCCCACTTGTGCAATGTGACCCAGGGGTGCAGCCTGCTAGAATGGCGTAGCAGACAGAAGGTTGTATCGGCTCCTGGGGTGGGTCACCGGGCAGACCTTCGGGGTGTTGATGAAAGACTTGCAGGCCTCTTCCCGTGAATATTCTCCTTTCAGGAAACACCTATTGGATCGGCACTGGTTCTGGTGTTGGCCAGCGAGTGGCCATGTGACCTGAGCTGCATCAGAAGTGGGCGCTGTCATCCTTTGGGTGTGCTGAGCAGGAGATGGGTGTGATGAGACGGAGCGTGGGCAGGCCCTGAAGGGAGTTGAGCTGCACTAGGAAGTGGGTCGACTTCCAAGGCTCCTGCGCCCCACTTGAGCCTGCACTCAGGACCTCTGGGAGGTTCCCCTGACATCTGAGCCATCCGACAACACGTGCAAACCGGACCTAATTATATAAAGTCAGCACCATGGGGAATTAAAGTAATATGAAGCATTTTTCTGGCAGATATGAGGTAAAAACAAAGACATATATAATATACATAAGAAGGGTAGGATATGAAAAAGCGATCTGCAAATTATTCACTTAGACTCTTTGAAATGTTTTAATTACAATCTTCTCATTTTTTCAGTGGGTCAGATAACAAACATTTCTACATGGACCCTGTGCTTTATAAATACTGTCTCGTCGGGTCTGTGCATTTAATCCACTCAGAGGCCGGTGGTCCCATCCTGTTTTGCTGATGCACAGGCTGAGGTGCAGAGAGGTGGGAAATGTGCACCTGATGAACACAGCATGGCCTTCACTGGGAGTTAAAGCAGGGATGGCGGACGTTCACTGAGGAGGTCTGTGATGTGGGGGGACGCTCTGGCCTTGGTGTCAGGAGCTGTGGCCCCACGGTCTGTGATGTGGGGGGACGCTCTGGCCTTGGTGTCAGGAGCTGTGGCCCCACGGTCTGTGATGTGGGGGGACGCTCTGGCCTTGGTGTCAGGAGACTGTGGCCCCACGGATTTGGAGTCAGGCTCAGGCCAGGAGGGCACAACCTGCATTCACCTTTCAAGGCCTGTCTCGTCCTCCAGCCAGCCGTCCCCTCCCTGTCTCCTGAGAGCATCTGGAACCTTCCTCTTTGGTCAGTGCCTGCTCTCTTTTACCCCAGCTGGAGTTGCTTGTGGAATGTGCAGCACTGAACATCAAGTCCTCCCTCTGTCAGAAAAGGAGAAACACTGGTGATTCATTGGTCATGTTACCCATGGGAGATAAAACTGAGGTCTGACCCGCGCACCTGTTAGGACGCAGGACATGGATCGGCTTGGAAAACTGACTTCCATCCTGACTGTCCGCAATCCATAGGAAACTGCGACTCACACGTGCAGCAAACGCAGTCTTTTAGAACACTGTCAGTCTGTCGAGAGCGAGCACTGTGGTTTTATAGCATTTGTTCTTTGTAATGCATTACACATACGCGGGAAGTGGTGCCATTCACAATACTTTGCTTTTGAATTTTGAAATACTGGATGTAAGGAGCATTTAAAATTCCTTCAAAAATAAATCCAGATGGTAACTGGCACATGATGTCGTTGTACACACGTGTCTATGCATACACTGGTGTTTATAGCTATGTGCAAGTGGTCACAGACTTTACATGGGGAAATCAGTATGGCAGAGTCTCCCGCCACCCCAGACACCCTTTACTGCTGAGGGCAACTTCCTTGGGTTTCTGAGTTTCGCCCAGTGATGCATTGGTGCATTTGTCTTTGTTTATTCAGATCCTGCTCATGTTTCTGTGTACGTTGTAGGTCTCAGTGAGTACATTTAATCATTTGTACAGATGCATGCATGTGTAGAAAGAAAAGCTACCAGCTATAAAAATGAAAGAATTCTGAAAATACGTTTGAAGGAAAATTACCTCACCCAAAGCCTACTTTTATTATTTTCTTTCAGAAGGGTGTTTTTATGTAATGAAGTTTTTGAGTTTTGAGTCATTCTTCTCAAAGTTTTAAAGGTTTTTTTTTTTTTTGACAGGCAGAATTAGACAGTGAGAGAGAGAGAGAGAGAGAAAGGTCTTCCTTTTTCCGTGGGTTCACCCCCCAAGTGGCCGCTATGGCTGGTGTGTTGCAGCCGGCGCACTGCGCTGATCCAAAGCCAGGAGCCAGGTACTTCCTCCTGGTCTCCCACACGGGTGCAGGGCCCAAGCACTTGGGCCATCCTCCACTGCACTCCCGGGTCACAGCAGAGAGCTGGACTGGAAGAGGAGCAACCGGGACAGAATCTGGAGCCCCGACTGGGACTAGAACCCGGGGTGCCAGCGCCACAGGCGGAGGATTAGCCACGTGAGCCGTGGCACCAGCAGTTTTAAAGGTTTCTAACACAACTCTGTATTTTCTAAATTTCAACCATTTCATGCTCTAATTAGCCAGTCCCTTTACTATCTCTTGTGATAGTTCATTTGTCTTTCTGTAGATGTGCTGCTTACTGTACTAAAACATTAATTTCTTGACTTAATTAGAAGGCACATTTTGATTCTCAGTTCAGTAGGTTGAGAGAAACAGAGCAGGGAGAGGGAGAGAGAGGGAGAGGGGAAGGGGAGGGAGGGAGGGAGAGAGAGAGAGAGAGAGAGATGGATAGGAGAAATCTACTATTTGCTGGCTCATTCCCTAAATGCCTGCAATAGCCAGTACTGGGCCAGAATGAATCTGGGAGCCAGGACCTCCACTGGTCTCCCATGTGGGTGGCAGATTCCCAAGTCCTTGAGACAATCAGCTGCTGCCGGTTACCTCCCAGAGTGTGCATCAGCAGGAATCTAGATGAGAAGCAGAGGAAAGACTCCATCCCAGGCACTCCGATATGGGACTTGGGGTCCCGACAGGTGGTTTACCCAGAATGTCTGCCCTTGTGTTGTTGTTTTCAACATATCTGTATATGTCTTAAGGTATCAATTGGCCATAATTTGCAACCTACTAAAAAAGATATTTAGGAAATAACATTTTTGTATCAAGCTCCTTTATTGTAATGATGCATATTTTTAAATGGAAATGTTTTCCTCAGAGAAAATACAAGGTTTACTGCTTGAGACCAGTGTCGATCCAGGGAAGGTCTGTGGATCTTCCAGGTGACACCATGTTCATTCTCTACATAAGCAAACAAAGACCCAGTTTTCTGACGTTCTCATAGCATGCAGAGACCACTGTGGTTATTTCAGCTCTCACTGCCTATTCTCGTAGGGATTGCACTAGCGAGGGAAACAGGCTGTGGACGACATGGGCGGGGTCTGACAGCATCCTGTGCAGGTGAGAGAAGATGTCCACTCTATGAGGCAGATAATGGCCCACCCACACGCGGGCTAGTGCTATCTGTTGGCAAAATGACAATTTTATGTAACCTTGTCTCAACAAAATGTACCCTTGTAAGATGGAGGAATGGCCGATGTCTCAGTCTTTAATACTGACAGTTAAGTCGTGGAAAGCTGATCACACCTGAGCAATTAGCTAATAATTTCCCTGAGTGCGTTCATGCAGTCTGTGTGCATATGGTCCATTTGACTCCCACTTTCTTTACAAATGAGATGAAAATTAGCTAGAGCATATGCAAATGCGTGATGGTTCAGAGTTAGTGGCAGCATTAGGCTGGGTAAAGTCTTTGGGGTTGAGCCTTGGGGTTCAGCAGTGACAGATGTGTCCATGTTCCCTTGAAGATTAAGTGGTCTTTAAGCACTGACCACCTCTCGTGTGTTTTCACCATCTGCTGTGTTCTCTGCGTGCGTTTCAGGAGGCCATTCCCACCCCAATCGGCGGAGCGCTGGTCAGGCTCTCAACACAGGACGCTGCAACCTCACGTTCCTGTCGTGCAGAGACCAACGGGCAAGAAGGCAAGAAGCCACACCTTAGTGCTTTCTGTCATCCAATTACTTCATACGTAATAGCTGATAAATACACAATTTAGGAGTAACAATGTATGCAAAGCATTTTAAGGGCTTCAAATGTTTCTAAGTTTCCTGTTTCACTCTATGTCTGCACCTACGAACACTTCTTTCCTCAGTGCCCTAAGTGCTGGTGCGATCAGCCACGGTGGGCTATCCTGTGACATGCATGGATCAAAGCGTCAGAGCTTCCAGTAGCTTCTTTTGTTCCCTGTCCAAGTGAACGGAAAACAAAGTCTGGAACCCTGTGTAACCGCAAGCAAGCCGTGGAGTGCACTTGGCCTTCAAGTGTGTGTATTTTAACTTAGGTGGACAGGACTGCTGGTCGCCCTGCTCTTGGAGAATGGCTGGCACAGGGCGGTCACTGGGGATCTTACTGTGCACTGTAGGGAGAGGAGATGGCTCATTCCTATGGGAAATGCGAGAAGCTCAACTGGCAGCCGAGGTTTCTGTACCGCACTTGGACTTGAAGTGCAAGCTCATCCAGAGTTCAGTTCCCTGAACTTGGCTGCATCGAGGGAACCGTCCCTGCTTCCCTGCATGCTCCTGGAGTGGGAACGGAGACCTTCCAGCCGACTGTTCCTCAGTTTAAGGAATGAATCCAAGTCAATTCTAGAACAGAGTGATGTAATAAGAAGTATGTGTGCATTTAGCTGTGGTCCACAATGGAGGAACTTGGGAAGCAGTAAGAACAGTGTGTTAGTCATCTTCAGCCTTGCACTTTCCAAATGACGGAGAAAGAAACTGAAACGTGGGCTGTTACTAAGAGAAGGAAAGAACTTCTGTATAAAGAGCCGATCCCCTGAGGATAGACGTGAGGTCTGTGTCTGTCACGACATGGAATTTGCACCGGGCTGCAGGGGAAAGCACCCCGTGCGTGACCCATGGCTGGATGCACTGCTGCGTGTGAGGGGGTGAAGGTGGCCCAGCCCTCGTGAACGCCCGCCTCGCTGGGCTTAGAACTGACAGACATGCAGGCACACGGCGAGGACGGTTGACAACACAGTGTTTTTAATCTGTACCTCTAGAAAACATTTATATACGCTCTCTAATCAAGGGGTTATAGAAATACATTTAATATATAATAGTGCACGTTCGGGTACTTACTGTGAAAATAGCACATTTATTTAGAGAGGGATTTTATGCCCAAGGTCCTTGATGGTGTGTGGAATACATCCGTTGCCTTCTCTTGCAGTGTTTGTTACCAAGAAAAGCAGAAGCACCAACCAGTCTCCGCGGTTCCCCGTCGGAAGTGTCCTCAGAGTCATCCGGGTGGTCACAGCAGTGACTGACTGCTCTGGAAAGCGCGCGTGCGGCTCCCGCTCCGAGAAGCACTACATCTGCCTGCACTCGTGCCTCGTGCACATGGCCTGCCGCTCGATCCTCCACGTGCCTTCCTCGTAGGTGCAGTGGCAGATGGTGCACTCGTCAGTCTTCACTTCCCTGCCAGCTGGGATGACAGCAGTTTCGGCAAAGCAGTTTGGACCTGAAAATCGGAAGATGTGTTTTAGTATGGGCGGGGGGGGCATAAATACATAATGCTCATAATTAGGCAATCAGGCTCTTAGCACGTTCCACTCACTCTCAGGAAGGACAATGGAGAAGTCATAAAATGAAGTGCTTCAGCATTTTGTCTCTGAAATGAAATCAATGCGTTTAAATTTTTATGACAACACTGCTATTTTTCATTAACAGGCTCTTCCGTTGCTGGGGCCATATACATGGGTCAGGTTGGCATCGTTTGATTTAATTATTTCTAAGTAACCATAGAGAAAGCACGATTAACTGAAACCTTCACGGAACCACTCTTGTTCTTCATGACAAAGCTTCAACACGCAGACTGCTTGAAGGCGCACAAGCCGGTGTAACGCCCTCCTCTTGGAGCAGGTTTCCAAGTTTGGACACTTGCAGTCTGTGAAATGCTGGCTCAGGGTCTGCCCCTGAACTTCTGACTCCCAGGCACAGGATGCCGCCTGCACATTGCTTTGCTCAGTTCCCAGGTGAAGGACACCATGGCCAGGGGACCACCTGTGGAGAGGCACCACTGAGCATGTGCAGGGAGGGGTCTGTCAGTCTGCCAGGAGACCAAAGTCCTCTGCAGCGCCCAGTCAGCAGCACCAACTGGTCAACCAAGGTGTCACATCTGCCCTTCCCTCTGCATATGAGCTCAACAGTGTGACACAATGAGTATCAGAAAGATATCCAGTGTGAGCTGAGACAAATGGCTTCTTAGTCAGTGGCTTTTTTGTTGAGGTTCATACACCTAATTCCAATACGAACAATTGCTTTGCTTCCAAATCTCCATCTAAATTTCAAATATCAAAAAGAACTACAATGAAATTCAAACATCGGTAATTACTGCAGTCTAAATAAAGGCTTTGAACTTTGAACTTCATCTGTTTGCCAAAATTCTCATTTTCCTTCTTTCTTTGTTTCTAAGCCTTTTATAATGTGCTCAAACAGGCAAAATATGTTTAATTATAATGTGCGAAGTCATCCAAGAGATGGACCAGTTTCATCTGCAACATTTTAAGAAGAAATTAATCTACAGAACTTCAAGCTAAAAACTAGCCTTCCCATACGTCCAAGTGGAGTAACTGATGCTTTTTGGGGTTGTTTTCAGGCCAGTCAGTGGGCAAAGGGGCCAGCCCCTGAAGGTTGTGATAGGGGAGTGGCCCGGCATTCTGCTCTTCTCCCTCTGACACCTCCAGGTTTAATAATCCACTCGTTTCAAGTGAGAGCCGGACGGGCACTGGGCAACTCTGTGCCTCGCTGAGGAAAAATAACTAAACATGGGCAAAGGAGATCCTAAGAAGCCGAGAGGCAAAATGTCATCATATGCATTCTTTGTGCAAACTTGCCGGGAGGAGCATAAGAAGAAGCACCCAGATGCTTCCGTCAACTTCTCAGAGTTTTCTAAGAAGTGCTCAGAGAGGTGGAAGACCATGTCTGCTAAAGAGAAGGGAAAATTTGAAGACATGGCAAAGGCGGACAAGGCTCGTTATGAAAGAGAAATGAAAACCTATATCCCTCCTAAAGGGGAGACAAAAAAGAAGTTCAAGGATCCCAATGCGCCCAAGAGGACTCCTTCGGCCTTTTTCTTGTTCTGTTCTGAGTATCGCCCCAAAATCAAAGGAGAGCATCCTGGCCTGTCCATTGGTGATGTTGCAAAGAAACTGGGAGAGATGTGGAATAACACTGCTGCAGATGACAAGCAGCCCTACGAGAAGAAGGCTGCCAAACTGAAGGAAAAGTACGAGAAGGATATTGCTGCATACCGAGCTAAAGGAAAACCTGATGCAGCGAAAAAGGGAGTCGTCAAGGCTGAAAAGAGCAAGAAAAAGAAGGAAGAGGAGGAGGATGAAGAAGACGAAGAGGATGAGGAGGAAGAGGAAGACGAGGAAGATGAAGATGAAGAAGAAGATGATGATGATGAATAAGTTGGTTCTAGCGCAGTTTTTTTTTTCTTGTCTATAAAGCATTTAACCCCCCTGTACACAACTCACTCCTTTTAAAGAAAAAAAATTGAAATGTAAGGCTGTGTAAGATTTGTTTTTAAACTGTACAGTGTCTTTTTTTGTATAGTTAACACACTACCGAATGTGTCTTTAGATAGCCCTGTCCTGGTGGTATTTTCAATAGCCATTAACCTTGCCTGGTACAGTATGGGGGTTGTAAATTGGCATGGAAATTTTTTTTTTTTTTTTGACAGGCAGAGTGGACAGTGAGAGAGAGAGACAGAGAGAAAGGTCTTCCTTTGCCGTTGGTTCACCCTCCAATGGCCGCCACCGCGCTGATCCGATGGCAGGAGCCAGGAGCCAGATGCTTTTCCTGGTCTCCCATGGGGTGCAGGGCCCAAGCACCTGGGCCATCCTCCACTGCACTCCCTGGCCACATCAGAGGGCTGGCCTGGAAGAGGGGCAACCGGGACAGAATCCGGCGCCCCAACCGGGACTAGAACCCGGTCTGCCGGCGCCGCTAGGCGGAGGATTAGCCTAGTGAGCCGCGGCGCCGGCTGGCATGGAAATTTAAAGCAGGTTCTTGTTGGTGCACAGCACAAATTAGTTATATATGGGGACGGTAGTTATACGAAATAATTGTTGTTCTGTTAACTGAATACCACTCTGTAATTGCAAAAAAAAAAAAAAAGTTGCAGCTGTTTTGTTGACATTATGAATGCTTCTAAGTAAATACAATTTTTTTTATTAAAAAAAAATAATCCACTCGTTTCGAACGACTCCCAGATCCCAGTTTCATCTTGCTTGGCGGAGTTTAATTTGGGAGACACGATCTGCTTCTAAGTCATCCCAACATTTGTCAGTATGCTTTGTACACAGAAGGTGCAACATAAATGCCTAGAAAGCCTGTATTGGTAGAATCAGGTACTTAGAAGTCTTGTCTCTAGGTAAACATACATGAACTATCTGGCTCTGCTCCGGGGTAGTTACGTGATCTTGGACTAACTCCTTGTCCTCGCCCCAGTGACCGCCCCCACGGAATGAGAGTAACACTGCCTCCCAGTGCATGGTGCTGGGACCGGAACCTCCTTGTGCCCCACACTTGTGTTCTGAACGCAGCACAAGTCCTAGCCTGAATCAACCTTTCTGTGTCATTGCAACAGTAAATTTACTGAGTTTCTTCCAGATTATTAGTTTACATCTTCACTCTTTATATTGCTGTAGGATTTTTGATCTTAACTTTTCCATGTTTTGCAGCCTCTTAAAGTCATTATTGTTTTTGATTTTCAAATAGTCTGACATTTGCCTATGAGAACCTGAGTGTTCAGGCAGCTCTGGTACCATTTTAATGCACTACTGTAGTCTCTTAAAGTTTCTCTCATTTCTGAACCAAGAACATACCTTCAGCTCATCGTGTCCATGTCTGGAGTTGGCCGGTTCTCCCTTTTGATGGAGAATGCACCGAGACCTGAGACCTGGGTATTGCGTGTGCCCACTCTTCTAGATTGGCACAGTGCCTAGGCCCTCTTAGCAGGCACAGATGGGAACACACACACAATTATAAGTTCATAATCATTAGAATTCAACATTTTTCTTAGATTTTATATATGTATATCTCTCACCTATAATGTAACCTTTTTCTTTAAAAAAGATTTATTTCTTTATTTGAAAGGTAGAGTTACAGAGAGAGGGAGAGAAACTTGCCATCTGCTGGTTCACTCCCCAAATGGCCATAATGGCCAGGATTGTACCAGGCTGAAACCAGGAGCCAGGAGCTTCTTCCAGGTCTCCCACATGGGCCATCCTCTGCTGCTTTCCCAGGCACACTAGCAGGTAGCTGGATGGGAAGTGGAGCAGCAGGGACTGGAACCAGTGCCCATATGGGATGTCAGTCCTGCAGGCCACAGCTTAACCCACCATACCACAGTGCTGGCCACTAATGAAACCCTTTAAATTCAACATATTTTCTTGCTTTATTCTATTTTTTTCTTCGTAGGTTTTGCTTTTTTTGTGCTATCTTCAAAAAGTTCATAGAAAACACCTGTGAGAAACTACACGTAGATTTCAATTTTTTGCACTAAAACCTTTACAAATTATAACTCGTCTCAGCAGGATCTAGTTTGAGGCACTACAAAGGGTAAGGTACCACTTTGAAAAGGGCCCCTTATCAGGGGGACATGGGATACAATGAATGCAAGAACACATGTCAAATTAATGATGAGGCATGGTCGAGGAAGTGAGATCACTGACTCTTCATGAAAAGTTTATGGGGACAGTGCCCCAGATAAGTGAACCGTCTGCATATAAGTAAACAGGTAATTCACTGTAAGAAGGGAAAAGACACGTCGAAAATTAAGCCTGCAGGGAAGACCATCCACATCAGTTTTCTCGGAAAATATAGTCAATCTTATCCACGTCCTAGTTGAAGAGGATCGGCAAATGGCAGCGGCAGCAGCAGCCAACACCCCAGACCCCACACCTGCAAGGCAGAGCGAGTTCAGGGCTGCACGGGTCGGGGCAGGCAGGAGCAGGGCTGCCAGTGCAAACTGTTGAACAGGCGGCGTCAAGGTCCTCGAGCTTCTCTTCCAAGAACTGGAGCAGAAACGGGCAGGCTTTCCTGGTGCTGTTCTGAAGACAAAGCACAACCACAACAATGGCTACCAAGGGTGAAGTCCCGGCAGCGGTCACTGATGCTTGGACGTGCTTCCCCTTGACTTCCAGGAGGGCCACGGGGTGACAGCATCCGATGCTTGGACGTGCTTCCCCTGGACTTCCTGGAGGGCCTCGGGGTGGCAGCATCTGATGCTCGGACGTGCTTCCCCTTGACTTCCGGGAGAGTCAGGGGGTGGCAGCATCTGATGCTCGTTCTTCCCCTTGACTTCCGGGAGGGTCTCGGGGTGGCAGCATTGATGCTCGGATGTGCTTCCTCTTGACTTCCGGGAGAGTCAGGGGGTGGCAGCATCATGCTTAGGTGAGTGCACTGACAGCGTCAGGCAAAGCCTCAGGAGAGCAGCCCTGGAAGCTCCCGAGTCCTGCCAGCACGAGTGCTGCTCCTCCCTTTCACACAGCGCAGTTCCGCAGGGGCCCAGCAGCCCATCCTCACTGCCCTGCCGTGGCCCATCCTGAACGCCTCCGGCTCCCTCACCTTCGACATGCGTTTAGCGGGCAGCCCCTTTCCTTCCTTGGGGTATAAAGACTGCCCGGGCTCTCCTGGGACCCTGCGCCCTTGGGGTGGACTAACAGAAGGGTATAAAGACTGCCCGGGCTCTCCTGGGACCCTGCGCCCTTGGGGTGGACTAACAGAAGGGTATAAAGACTGCCGGGCTCTCCTGGGACCCTGTGCCCTTGGGGTGGACTAACAGAAGCATCTCCAGGGTAGTGGAGCTTATGTTGAGAAGTGAAGTTCACACTTTTTATTTTTCATTCCGTTCTCACCAGGACTGATGTAAGCCCACTAGTAGATCTCATTTTTTTTACACTAGGACTCTTGGTTGTTGAAATGAGCTCATTTACCTGTTTTTTTTTTTTTTTTTTTTTTTTTTTATCCTACAGTTACAAAAAGTAGCTTCAAAGTCACAACACGAATGTGATTTCTAATACGTAACAGAGGTCCGCCTTTCACTTCTTACAGATGGTGTGTTTGTTCAGAAGCCCCTCGGTCCCCTCTGTGCAGTCATGTGACTGACAGTGAGTGACGGCGAGTGACCAGTTAGGTCAGGCAGTTTCCATGTCTCCACCCCATTCTTGCTTTCTCATCGCCACCTCCAGGCAACGCAGCAGCGGCTTTTAGTAATGTATAATTTCTCCTTCCAGTGTGACTACTTTTCACAAATGTGAATTAATTTCATTTTCCTTTCACAAAAGGTAGCAAACGTCCTGCCTGCAGGTGCCTTGCTTCTGTCCCTGAAGCTCACGTTCAGCTGACCTCGCCCGCCCGGCCAGACTGGCCCTGGTCTTTGGGCCCCACCGTCTGTGTGTCTGCACCACAGTTGGGTCAATACCGCGTGGATGTGGCCCTGGCTAGGCACGAAATGTACGCATCGCCGTGCATTTGTTGTCCTCCGCATCGCCGTGCATTTGTTGTCCTCCGCCTCAGGTGAGGAAGAGCTAGAGACACTGTCAGGAACTTGTGTTTATGAAGACAAGCGAAGAGCCGACAAAAGCACCAGACGTCAAATGATGGAAACCGCACGCTGGAGTCCGACAGCCACAGCGCCGCCTGTGTGCGCGCAGGGAAGTGTGTGGTGACCTACAAGCAGCTCTCTCTGTCCAGGGGAGGAGGGCAGGCTCGACTCAGCCCCCACAGGCCACAGTCTGCACCCCGACCTGGGCGAGGGAGCTGCAAGCCCAGGACAGGCAGATGTCTGCTCCTGGGGCTGTGCTGAGAACAGTGCCCGGGCAGAGCCTTCCGTGCGGTGGTTCACTGCGACTGCGCTTGTCTAAATCTGCCTTCTCCAGCCCCATGCTGGTGTGGGGGACAGCCACATGCGCCGCTGTCTGATGGGCAGGTGGACGCACGGAGAGGCAGCTGTGTGACTCCCTGTCTGACGGGCAGACGGACGCAGGGAGAGGCGGTTTGTGTTCCAAACGAGCTGCATGACTATGCACACTTAACGTGCACAATCAGCTTTCTTCACCTAACGATTTTGGTGTGAGAAAAGAGTTAATCAGGTAACTTAACTGGAATTATGTGATATGTTGCTCTTTTTCCCCACTTCAAAAACTTAGTAATGATACAGTTAAAAATGTTATTATTTTATAAATTCTTGTTGAATCAAAGCACATATAAATGATAACTCATAAAAACTTAACTGAAATATAATTTTAGACTTCTACAAGTCCAATGACTGATTTTCTAAGGCGTTCTTTTTTTAAAAAAATTATTTATTTATTTGAAATTCAGTGTCGCAGAGTGAGGGAGACACACACACACACACACACACACAGAGAAATATGTTTCGTCCCCTGATTCATGCCCTAGACAGCAGCAATGGGTGGGGTTGGGCCAGGCCGAAGCCAGGACCAGTATCTTCTTTTGGGTCTCCCATGTAGGTGCAGGGGCCCTCGCACTTCGGCCACCCTCTAGTGCTTTCCCAGGCCATTAGCAGGGAGCTGGATTGGAAGTGGGGCAGCCAGGACTCCAACCGGCATTCACATGGAATGTTGGCATCAGTTTGACCTGCTATGCCGCAACACTGGCCCCAAGCATTCTCATAAATTAACTAAGCTGTGAGGCTCTTTGAACGAATTTCACCTAAACATATGTGGCTACACACACGCACACACACACACATAACACAGTTATTTAAATTTTCATTTCCAGTTGCTCATTGCTAGTACTTAGGAAAGTGATTGAATTTTGTGGATTAATCTGTGTCCTGCACCCTGCTTATCTGTTCCAGGGATGATTTTTCTTGACTCTTGGATGTTTCCCACAGGCCACCATGTGAGCTGTGACGAGGAGGACCCTATTCCTGCTCCCCGAAGCCTGTCATCCTTTCCCTTGTGTGTTGCATTAGCAGGATCCCACTATGGTGCTGAAAGGTGCTGAGAGGCGGCAGTCTCCTCTTGTTCCTGCTCCTGGTGAGAAAATTTGAGTTTCTCACCGTAAGTCTGATGTTCAGGTTTCTTTGCAGATAATTATTATGTTGAGGAACTTCTCCTCTCCTCCTGGTTTACTAAGTTTTTATCAGGAAAGTATGCTGGATGTTAGCATCTAGATTTTATCACATCAATGATGTGATCATGTGCTGACATGATGATTACATTAATGTTCAAGTATTGAGCCAGCTTGACATACCTGGGTTATATGCCTTGGTTGTGGTATATAATTTACTTTAAACACTGTTGTATTCAATTTGATGATAGTTTGTTCAGACTTTGTGCATATGCACATATTCGTAATAGACTTTATGTCTGCTGCTCTTACCACGTGCTTGTCTGGTTTTGGTATCACAGAGCAATGCTGAGAGGCATGGGCAGTGGTATAGTTTCTTTCCTAAGTGTTTGGTAGAACTCACCAGTAAGCCCATCCACGCCTGGTGCTTTCGGTATTAGAAGGATCTTAACTGTTGTTTCAATTTAATACATAGGCCTAGTCAGGGTTATGTGTTTCTTCTTGTGTGAGTTCTGGAAGATTTTGCCTTTCAAGCAAATGGCTCATTTCACCTAGATTGCCAAATTTGTGGGAACAGAGTTGTTAATAACGTTTCTTTGTTGTCCTTTTAATGTCCATGGGCTCTCTAGACATGTCCCACTTTTTATTTCTGATATTTTCCATTTTAGTTCCCACTGCTTTTATTCTTGGTTATCTTGGCTACAGGATTATTGATTTATTGTTCTCTGTTGATTTCCTATGTTCAAGTTCAATGATTTTACTCTAACACTTATTATTTCTTTTCTTCTGCTTATTTTAGCTTTGATTTGCTATTTTTTTAAGATTTCTTTATTTATTTGAAAGGAAGAGTTACAGAGACAGAGAGTATCTGATCTGCTGGTTCACTCCCCAGATGGCCACAATGGCCAGAGCTGCACCCATCTGAAGCCAGGAGCCAAGAACTTCCTCCCCGTCTCCCATGCGGGTGCAGGGGCCCAAGGACTTGGTCCATCTTCTCCTGCTATCCCAGGCCATAGCAGAGAGCTGGATAGGAAGAGGAGCAGCCAGGACTCGAACCAGCTCCCCTACTGGATACCAGCACTGAAGGCAGCGGCCTCACCCACTATGCCACAGTGCCAGCCCCTGATTTGCTATTTTTAAGGCAAAGAATGTGGTCTTTGACAATGTTCCAGAATGTGTGTTTTGCTGTTGTTGGATGAAGGAGGCAGTGGATGTCGACTGTATCTGGTTGATTGATGGGAAGGCTCGGGTCAGCTACATTCCTACTGATTGTTTTGTGTCAGATGTGTTGATTTCTGATAGAGGAAGGCGGAATGTAGCAGCAGATCCCTGTAGTTCTACTTGCAGTCTGTTAGATTCCTCTCCAAGTGTCCCGATGCTGTGTTTGTAAGCAAATACCTGTTGAAGACCGCGAGGGCTTCTTTGGGGACTCACACTTGTATCGTTGTATTATATTATGTCTGATAAGTGACATGTGACATTACATTGATCTGGCCTGGGTGCAGGTAAAGGGCCCTGTGGCTAAAACTGGCTCATTTCACAAGATCATGGTGTTAATGCTTTTCCTGACCGGCACCTGGTCGCTTTCTGTGCTAATCTGACCTCAGTGCAGGGCATTCACACCGTGAGCCCTGGTGTTCACACCATCAGGGCGCTTGGGTCCAACGTAGGGCATGGATGTGGTGTCTGCCCCAAACCCCTTGTTAAGACTTCATGACACGTAGAGAGTAGGAAGAGGCAAGCCCTTCAGGAGACAGTTAACTCATCTCATGAATGGGACTAGGGACTCACAAAAGGGGTTCAAGGAAGCTGCCATCCCCCACACCCTCCCACCTTGTGCCACACAGGGAGGCTGCCACAGAAAACAGGAACCTGCCAGCACAGTGGAAAATGTGAATTTCTGATGCTTCCAGATTCCCTAGGCAGTGGGATTGAGTTATAACAGCATGAGTGAACCGAGTCACGTAGTATCCAGCTGGCTTGGGATGTGCAGCACAATTAACAGCCTCGGTGGGGGCGGCATTGTGGTGTAGCAGGTAAAGCCACTGCCTGCAGTGCCGGCTCCCATATGGGTGCCAGTTCGAATCCCGGCTGCTCCACTTCTGATCCAGCTCTCTGCTGTGGTCTGGAAAGCAGTGGAAGATGGCATAGGTCCTTGGGCCCCTGCACCTGTGTGGGAGACCAGGAAGAAGCTCCTGGCTTCAGATCGGCATGGCTCCAGCCATTGCGGCCATCTGGGGAGTGAACCATCAGATGGAAGACCTCTCTCTCTCTTTCTCTCTCTCTCTCTCTCTCTCCTTCTCTCTGTGTGTAATTCTGACTTTCAAAAATAAATAAATAAATCTTAAAAAAAAAAAAAAAAACCAGCCTCCGTGGCGAGCCAAGGAAGGAGCTGTCCAGCATCCGTGGCAGAGCCTCCAGCCTGTCTCCTGGAATGCGGTCTGGGAACCACTGCCACTGTGCCGAGGCTGGGTGCTGCTGCCACTCGCCGTGTGCTGAACTCTGAAGGCCTTGGGCTATGACTCAGCCTGCAGAAGAAGCTGGAGCCTTGGAGTGTCTGTGGCTGAGCACCTCCCTTGCTGCGCCCTCGTCTCCGGCACAAATGCCTTCCACAGTCTCAGCCCTGGCGCCCACCCCTGCTCTTCCCTGGCTCCAAGGATTCACCCTGGGGTCTAGGACTGCGTGCGGCACAGAACTACAGCTCAGTGTCTGGGTGGCTGAGTTAAATTTTTATAATCAAATAATGACTTTGGCACAGAGATAAAATTTCCCTGCTGTGCTGCTGGGTAAGCTTCCAGTGTACTTTATGGTTGTACAACGAGGATTGGGAAGCCACAGAAGCCACCATCCATGAACAAAGACACAGATAAGTACCCGGGGACCCATCTCTCCCCGGTCTAGGCACAGAGGGAGGCCCTGCTTGCGGGATGACCGAGCGACAGAGCAGAAACCCAGGCAGCCCGGGAGGCCTGCGGGGCCAGGGTTGTGGCAGCAGCTTATGTCAGCACCAGGTTATTTGTAACCTTTCCTTTGGAGACACGAAATCGAAATGAAAACAACTCCCGGGCACACCGACCGTTCCCCACAGAGCAACTGCCTGTTCCTACCAAGCCGCATCCTGCACGCCCAGGTGCATTGATGCAACAGGAGCACGCCCCGGGGTTCTGTGCTCCCGCCTGTGCGGTTTTGTGGAAGGCACCCAGTACGAAATCCTTTAACCACAACATCAAAATGAGGGGAAAAAACCCACACGTGACCCTAGAATAAGCATGCAAATGAGGCACATGTGGCCTCCGCGCAGTGGAAATCCTCCTCCACGGGAAATGTGGGTCAGCTGGAGGCTGCCTGCCCAGGGAGTGCCGGGAGCAGCCAGACGTCTCGCTGAGCTTGCTCCTTGCCAGCCCTCTGGGGACGTCCCCGGCCCCAGGACTCCTGGAAGCCAGAGCAGAACTCCTCTGTCATTGTATTTCCATCCTTTCATGTTGACCTAATTTATCAAACGCCACTCAGTCTCCACCAGAATCCAAGAAATAAAATACATCCACATTCTGCAGGTTAAAGCCCGCACATCTCGGAAAATGCACAGAATGCACTCGCACTCGAAGTGATGAAGAACGGGAGGCGCTTTCCAAAGCTCCTACTCCCATCTGTTTAAAATGGCCCCACTGCCAGAGAGACGAGCCCAGCTCCTCTGAAGACCTGGTGGAGGAAGGGCCCTCCAGGGGCGCGGCTCGGCTACGCCACGCCGCACGGAGCACTTCAGGTCTAAATGCCTTTGGCTATGGAGCCTCCACTCAGGGCCAGTTATCAATACTGCTCAACACTGACAGCCCATGGAGAAACGCCTGAGAAATAAACCGGGCAAATGTGAGAGAAGATGTGACTGACGTCTTTGTAGAACGCGTGCAGGTCACTCATGGGGCAGGTGAACTGACCTGGCCACCTGTCTACAGTGCGACCGCCACATGCCTGCAGGTGCCTGGAATGTCACATGACCTTGGAACACAACATGACTGCGACCCCAGGGGCCCCCTTGTGCCTCGTGGACATCTAACAGAACAGGATACTTCATCTACTGCACTGCCTAGAAACAGAATCATCGCAGTTTTGAAATCCTAGTTTGATCCTACTGTGCATTTCCCACTACGCTTTTTGTGGATCTCTCCTCCGTGTGGATTTCAAAATGCTTTTGCACCAAAATAAACTTTTTTTACATCCATTTTCCAGGAACTTTTTGAAGTGCCCTCACGTGTAAGGATATAATTTCTACAACAGTCGAGTTTCAAAGTTTATAGCAACTATGCTTGGCCTATGTCATGGAGAGAATCCATCACCTGTGCTGGCGCTATTTCCACGGCTGTGAACCCACCGCTGAGTTGTGCTGTGCCTGGGTTTCCCCCCGCTCCGTTCCAAGGGAGATGCATGGGTGCTGATGGCCACTGCGGCTCAGGATGCTCTAACTACAAATTATCAGACATTGGAGATCTTTTGTTTTGAGTCCTTCGACATTCAAATGAGAAAATAAAAAATGTAGAAAGATCACAAGGTTAGACCTGGGGTTAGATATCTGACTTCATTTTGCAAAACGTACATTTATCTCTAAGTTTTTCTATTCTAGCTAATGTGCCAGGTGGTCTCCCTACTTCACATCTCAAGTGTGATTGACAGCACACCAGGGTATCTGTTTGTTATTGTTAAAGGCCAACTGAATGCTTTTGAATTCAAACAGAATATTTGAAAAATATGCTAATTAAGTTTGTAATTTATTCCCAAAAAGCTCTTTCTCTTCCCATAAAGTTTTCACAGTCACTGTCAACAGCCACACTGGGAGCCCCCAGGAGCTCCCAGAACAAACTCCTACCCTGAAGGAACAAGGGCCTGCAGGGGTGGCCGAGGTGTGTCCCCCAGAGGAACCCCGTGGCTGCTGCTCCCTTCTCTGAACCTTTGATGGCTTTAGCTCCAGCTCCTGGGACTCCCATCTGACAGTGCGAGTGTCTCAACATAGATTCTGCTGTCTCCCCTACTGGATGCATAAGAGTATGGGAGCCATGGGCAGTGCACAGATTGATACTTTTCCACTTCCGTCCGTGAGATCCAGCTCTGTTCCATACAGTGATGCGCCATCACGTTCCACCTTCAAGAGAGAAGCCTACGTGGCTCCTGAAAAAGCTCCCAGGAAAGACGGCAACTCCAGGAAGCGCCCTCTTCGGGTTCCTGTAATCTATTTCAAGGTCACCAGAAGCGAAGCCAGCATCTATTAGCAGCTTCTGCACATTCACTGGGAAATGCAGAAGCAATGATCCCCACACACCCAGCAAGAACGGAGAGGAGCCTGTGTCCACGGTGCCCTGGTGTCCGGCTCTCCTCCAACGGCAGGTTCGGGCAGCCGTGATCTGTGCGCAGCGCGTCAGCAGGCTCACGTTACTGCCCACCCCCAGCCCAACGGGTCAGCCCCGCTCCATTCACCCCTCTGCACAGTATGCATGGACTCACCACCCCGGGCTGCCTGGGGCCTCTGGGAGGCCTGCCTCGACCTCAGAGACTGACACCGTCCTTGCCGGAGGTGTCTCAACTCCTGGGTACAGAGCTACTGCGAAGGGTGAGAGGATTTGGTTGAAACCTGAATGGTAAGCTTTGGGATAAATATTCATGCTAGGATTAGAAGGAAATTACATTATTAGCAGATGGTTTGAGAGCCCTCTACCATACCTAAATTCATCTCTGAGCAAGCAGTGCATTTAGGAAATTCAGTGAGCACCTAGACAATAGCCACAGAGCTAAGAGATAGACCCACGTCTTCGTGAGCTCACGCGGAACAGCAGGATGGGAGGCAGCTGCATGCTGCATGAACCAGGATTAAATCTAACAAAAAAGGGCTGGCGCCGCGGCTCACTAGGCTAATCCTCCGCCTAGCGGCGCCGGCACACCAGGTTCTAGTCCCGGTTGGGGCGCTGGATTCTGTCCTGGTTACCCCTCTTCCAGGCCAGCTCTCTGCTGTGGCCAGGGAGTGCAGTGGAGGATGGCCCAAGTGCTTGGGCCCTGCACCCCATGGGAGACCTGGAGAAGCACCTGGCTCCTGCCTTCGGATCAGCGCGGTGCGCCGGCCGCGGCGGCCATTGGAGGGTGAACCAACGGCAAAGGAAGACCTTTCTCTCTGTCTCTCTCTCTCACTGTCCACTCTGCCTGTCAAAAAAAAAAAAAAATCTAACAACAAAAAAAGAAGGAACATTAAGTGGTGTTCTGCTAGGTGTTTCTCTGCTCTCAGGAGTTAAAAACGCCCCAGGCAAAAAGATGGTCATGAACTAACTTCCACCATGATCATATTAGCGACCAGTGTGCCGTCACTGCACACTGCGGGGTTGCAGCGTTGGAAAGAGGTTTGCCCAAGTGCCTCACAGCCAGCAGGCAGCCAGCCCCACAGCAGGGAACACACCGTGCTGTCTGTGGCAGGCAGCCCGTTTGCGAAATTGCGAAGTGAACGACAGAAACACGGGTGCAGGTGAATACATAATAAAGCATAATGGAGACCTAAGTGAGCATAGATGCGACCCAAAGGCTGCAGCCAGTGCAGCTCAGCACACGAGGGCGCGCAATTTGGAAAAAGACGTTTGGCAGGAAGGGGACAGCAGTCGCAGGCCTGGAAGGGGCAGGGGCCAGTGATAGTGTGTGGCCTTCCTAAGTCGATGGAAGGAAGGACGTGGCACCGATGTGAGCCCCAAGGATGCAGCGCTCTGGGGGTCACTGAAGTGTTAGGAGGGAGCCCCATCCCGATGGGACACAGACACCAACACCACTGCACCCTGAACAACCTTCGAGGAGAATAAATTTTAACACAAAAACTGTTAAGAGAGACAGAGAGGGGCACTATATAATGATTAAGGGTTCAATTCAACAGGAAGATGTAACTATTATCAATGTATATGGACCTAATTACAGGGCGCCAGTTTATTTAAAAAATATGCTAAGGGACTTAAAGGGAGATGTAGACTCCAATACAATAGTACTGGGGGACTTCAATACTCCACTCTCAGAAATAGACAGATCAACAGGACAGAAGATCAACAAGGATACAGTAGATTTAAATGACACTATAGCCCAAATGGATCTAACAGATATCTACAGAACTTTCAATCCTACACAGAAAGCATTTACATTCTTCTCAGCAGTACATGGAACCTTCTCTAGGATTGACCACACACTAGGCCATAAAGCAAGTCTCAGCAAATTCAAAAGAGTTAGAATCATACCATGCAGCTTCTCAGACCATAAAGGAATGAAGTTGGAAATTAGCAACTCAGGAAACCCTAGAAAGTATGCAAACACATGGAGATTGAACAACATGCTCCTGAATGAACACTGGGTCATAGAAGAAATCAAAAGAGAAATCAAAAACTTTCTGGAAGTAAATGAGGATAACAGCACAACATACCAAAACTTATGGGACGCAGCAAAAGCAGTGTTAAGAGGAAAGTTTATATCAATAGGTGCCTACATCAAGAAATTGGAAAGGCACCAAATAAATGAGTTTTCAGTGCATCTCAAGGATCTAGAAAATCTGCAGCAAACCAGATGGAAATATAGTAGGAGAAGAGAAATAATTAAAATCAGAGAAGAAATCAACAGGATTGAATCCAAAAAAATTTTTACAATAAATCAGCAAAATGAAGAGCTGGTTTTTTGAAAAAATAAACAAAATTGACACACCATTGGCCCAACTAACTAAAAAAAGAAAAGACCCAAATCAATAAAGTCAGTGATGAAAAAGGAAACGTAACAACAGACACCACAGAAATAGAAAGAATCATCAGAAATTACTACAAGGACCTGTATACCAGCAAACAGGGAAATCTATCAGAAATGGATAGATTCCTGGACACATGCAACCTACCTAAATTGAACCAGGAAGACATAGAAAACCTAAACAGACCCATAACTGAGACAGAAATTGAAACAGTAATAAAGGCCCTCCCAACAAAGAAAAGCCCAGGACCAGATGGATTCACTGCTGAATTCTACCAGACATTTAAAGAAGAACTAACTCCAATTCTTCTCAAACTACTCAGAACAATCGAAAAAGAGGGAATCCTCCCAAATTCTTTCTATGAAGCCAGCATCACCTTAATCCCTAAGCCGGAAAAATATGCAGCACTGAAAGAGAATTACAGACCAATATTCCTGATGACCATACACGCAAAAATCCTCAATAAAATTCTGGCCAATAGAATGCAACAACACATCAGAAAGATCATCCACCCAGACCAAGTGGGATTTATCCCTGGCATGCAGGGATGATTCAATGAGTGCAAGTCAATCAATGTGATACGCCACATTAACAAACTGCAGAAGAAAAACCATATGGTCATCTCAATAGATGCAGAGAAAGCATTCGATAAAATACAACACCCTTTCATGATGAAAACTCTAAGCAAATTGGGTATAGAAGGAACATTCCTCAATACAATCAAAGCAATTTATGAAAAACCCACAGCCAGCATCCTATTGAATGGGGAAAAGTTGGAAGCATTTCCACTGAGATCTGGTACCAGACAGGGATGCCCACTCTCACCACTGCTATTCAATATAGTTCTGGAGGTTCTAGCCAGAGCTATTAGGCAAGAAAAAGAAATTAAATGAATACAAATTGGGAAGGAAGAAGTCAAACTATCCCTCTTTGCAGATGATATGATTCTTTATTTAAGGGATCTAAAGAACTCTACTAAGAGACTTTGGAACTCATAGAAGAGTTTGGCAAAGTAGCAGGATATAAAATCAATGCACAAAAATCAACAGCCTTTGTATACACAGGCAATGCCATGGCTGAGGAAGAACTTCTAAAATCAATCCCATTCACAATAGCCACAAAAACAATCAAATGCCTTGGAATAAACTTAACCAAGGACATTAAAGATCTCTACAATGAGAATTATGAAATCTTAAAGAAAGAAATAGAAGAGGATACCAAGAAATGGAAAAATCTCCATGCTCATGGATTGGAAGAATTAACATCATCAAAATGTCCATTCTCCCAAAAGCAATTTATAGATTCAATGCAATCCCAATCAAGATACCAAAGACATTCTTCTCAGATCTAGAAAAAATGATGCTGAAATTCATATGGAGGCACAAGAGACCTCGAATAGCTAAAGCAATCTTGTACAACAAAAACAAAGCTGGAGGCATCACAATACCAGATTTCAGGACATACTACAGGGCAGTTGTAATCAAAACAGCATGGTACTGGTACAGAAACAGATGGATAGACCAATGGAACAGAATTGAAACACCAGAAATCAATCCAAACATCTACAGCCAACTCATATTTGATCAAGGATCCAAAACCAATTCCTGGAGCAAGGACAGTCTATTCAATAAATGGAGCTGGGAAAACTGGATTTCCACGTGCAGAAGCATGAAGCAAGACCCTTACCTTTCACAATACACAAAAATCCACTCAACATGGATTAAAGACTTAAATATACGACCTGACACCATCAAATTATTAGAGAGCATTGGCAAAACCCTGCAAGATATAGGTACCGGCAATGACTTCTTGGAAAAGACTCTGAAAGCACAGGTGGTCAAAGCCAAAATTAACAATTGAGATTGCATCGAATTGAGAAGTTTCTGTACTGCAAAAGAAACAGTAAGGAAAGTGAGGAGGCAACTGACAGAATGGGAAAAAATATTTGCAAACTATGCTACAGATAAAGGATTAATAACCAGAATCTACAAAGAGATCAAGAAACTCCACAACAACAAAACAAACAACCCACTTAAGAGATGGGCCAAGGACCTCAATAGACATTTTTCAAAAGAGGAAATCCAAATGGCCAACAGGCACATGAAAAAATGTTCAGGATCACTAGCAATCAGGGAAATGCAAATCAAAACCACAATGAGGTTTCACCTCACCCCAGTTAGAATGGCTCACATTCAGAAATCTACCAACAACAGATGCTGGCGAGGATGAGGGGAAAAAGGGACACTAACCCACTGTTGGTGGGAATGCAAACTGGTCAAGCCACTATGGAAGTCAGTCTGGAGATTCCTCAGTAACCTGAATATAACCCTACTGTTCGACCCAGCCATCCCACTTCTTGGAATTTACCCAAAGGAAATTAAATTGGCAAACAAAAAAGCTGTCTTCACCTTAATGTTTATTGCAGCTCAATTCACAACAGCTAAGACCTGGAATCAACCCAAATGCCCATCAACAGTAGACTGGATAAAGAAGTTATGGGACATGTACTCTATAGAATACTATAAAGCAGTAAAAAACAATGAAATCTGGTCATCTGCAACAAAATGGAAGAATCTGGAAAACGTCATGCTGAGTGAAATAAGCCAGTCCCAAAAGGGACAAATATCATATGTTCTCCCTGATCAGTGACAACTAACCAAGCATGTAAACCCTTTTAGTATTTTTTTTGTTCTACTTAATACTATTGGTTGAACTCTGTAATTAACACACAATTATTCTTAGGTATGTAAATTTAACTGAAAAGTGATCTCATGAGTGGTTTATTTACGGACACACTGACATGCTTTCCTCTCCTTCCTAACTTGCTTTAATGCCATGCTGCATGTGCCCATGTTAAAAGGGTTGGGAACAGGGCTGGTACTGTAGCACAGCAGGTTAACACCCTGGCCTGAAGCACCAGCATCCCATATGGGCGCCCGTTTGAGATCTGGCTGCTCCACTTCCAATCCAGCTCTCTGCTATGGCCTGGGAAAGCAGTAAAAGATGGCCCAAGTGCGGCATCCCAAATGGGCACTGGTTCAATTCCCAGCTGCTCCACTTCAGATCCAGCTCTCCATTATGGCCTGGGATAGCAGTAGAAGATGGCCCAAGTCCTTGGGTCCTTGCACCCGTGTGGGAGACATGGAAGAAGCTCCTGGCTCTGGATCGACGCAGCTCCAGCCATTGCGGCCAATTTAGGAGTGAACCTTGGATGGAAGACCTCTCTCTCTCTCTCTCTCTCTGCCTCTCCTCTCTCTGTATAACTCCGACTTTCAAATAAAAAAAAGGGGGGGTTGCAACAATCTCAGCAGCACAAAGAGAAATGTCCAGGAATCTCCCCTACTTCTAAATGTAGACTTTGGACAGCTTCCATGCAAGACAGAGAGCAGAACTTTCATTATTACTCTTCTGACAAATTCATAAAAGAACAGAACCGATCTTGGTTGTATCACTAGTTTGTTCTCAGGTTTTATGGCACATGTAAATCTACTTGTATTCTACAATATTTACATACAATAATTTTCTGTTTTAAGTAGTTTCTGAAACAGAAAAATCTGTAAGCAACTGTTAAGCAAGCAGATGGCACTTGGATGCTGATCTAAAATCTGTTTTCATTTTCTCCTAAGCTTCCCACATGGTATGAAGCTATAATTCATTTTCAAAAAAAGTTTAAATGTAGAGAAACAAAATTTTACTCAGTTAATTGGGGACTGAGTATATAAAATGATAAATATTGTTAATATTTTATCATCTTTTATAAGTGTATCGATTTATAATTTATAATGTATTTATAAATTGTTTAAACATTAAATAAAATGATTTGAATCAATATTTGAGCAAAAAGAGAAATTGCCCTCCAAAAGGCTGAATTATAATTACCCTAGTAGGAATCCCAGGCTCTCGGGGAAGAGTAACAGATTCTGAAATACAATGGTGGTGGTCTGTTTGGGACCAGCAAGACACACAGAGGGGACCAATAAGAATTTCTCAAAGAAACTATAGCACCTTGCTGTGGAGTTCCCACATGTCCTGACCACCTCCTAATCGTCTCCCAAGCCAACCCAGGTAACCAAGGCCACCGCCAAAGATGACAGAAGAATGTTCCGTGCATGGGCAGAGGTGGGGCTGCCTGGGTGCCCAGGGCTGACAGAGCTGTACCCAGGAACGGCTCCTTCAGAGCAATGTCAGGGCCCACAGAGAAGGAGGCCCGGGACAAGATGCAGCGTGGAGAGCCCAGTTCCCACAGAGAGAGGCCTTCCACATCGCTCTTCACAGAAGACTCGAGGCAGATAAAGGACAGTGAATCCCACTGCGAGTAATTCCCCTTATCCATGGGGGCACCTTCCGAGACCCCGTGGATGCCTGGCACCCCCCAGAGAGCTCCCGTCCTGCTTATATGAGGTTTGCTATATGCAGGAGGGACTTCAGAAAGTAAGCGGAAACGCGTATCTTGAGAAAACCATGCAAGGATTGCAGAATTGTTTTGTACCAAAATAAACACGTTTTAATTCCATTTCCCATGAACTTCTTGGAGTACCCTCATATTTGATGAAGTAGAATTATACACTGGGCACAGTAGCAGATTAATAGCAATGACTGACAGTGAAATAGGACAACTGTGACAGTAGCTGCACTACAAGCTAGGTGGCTGTGCTTGCTCTCTCTCCCCAGGGTCTCACTGTACTGTCCTCACCCTTCTCATGACGATGTGAGGCAATGCAGTGCCTGGGTGCTGAGATGAAATGAGGGCCATGACATAGCATTGTGACGGAGCATAAGGCTGTGAGGTAGGGGTCAACTTGAACACAAGCCCTGAGATACTGGGATGGTTGGCTCTGAATACGGAGATGGCTGCTCAGTGACCAATGAGTAGGCAGACAAGAAGAGTAAGAATAGCAGAACAGAACATCAGCTTCCAGATATTGTAATTGCCATCCACAGAATCTAAATTAAATCTTCCCACCATCTTCAAAAAGATAAAATGCCAGGGAAATGGAAACAGTCCTAAAACTGGAAGGGTAACGATACTGAGGTGATGGCTCGCAGCAAGACAAGGTGCATGCAGCTGAAGGTAGAGCGAGGGAGCTGGAGGACAGAGGAATCCTCAGAAGGAAGCCCTGGGAGACCAAGGCGGGAAAACGCAGAGAGCTCGGAGCAGGCGTGGAGGGCGTGGAGCTGAGATCCGACAGACAGCGGGCTTCCTTGGGCCGGGCAGTCTCTGCAGCCCACGCAGCTGCCATTGTAACAGGAAAGCTGCACACTGAACACGTAAATGAGTGAGTGTGGCTGTGTGACCACAAACTTTATTCACAAACACAGGCAGCCATTGTTGGCTTGGCCAGCGGCCACGGTGGTCAACCCATGGTCTACCCTGTGTGAAGAAAACACTCCAGCAGCAGCGGGGAAAACAGGGCATGGGCAAGGTTTACAAAGATCGAGGCTGGGAAGGTAGGAAAGGCATCAAACCACAGATGAGAGCAGCCTTGCCACAGACAAGAGGGAAAATGTTAAAACAGACCCACAGCTTGGAATGCCTTATAGAACGGGGGCAGTGTGGACTGTTCCAGGCAGGCAGAGAAGCAAAGCTGATTCACCTTTAAGGGAGCAAAAGGAGGGCTTGAGGAGAGGCCCCACTGTGGCACCAGGAGGCAGTGAAGGGATGTCTCAGAGTTTTGAATGAAATGGTCAAACCAGAGGTGCCGATTAAGCAATGGCTCTTTAAGAAGCAAAGCAACGCAAAGACGGTTTCCGGTGGACAAGTACGGAGAAGATTCACCCTGACGCACAGGCTCATCTTCAGGCAGAGGGACAATGTCTCGGCAAGAGTCGGGAGAGGTGGATCGACGCAGCCGTGACGTGGGCGGTGGTCTCGGCCTGCGGTTGCGGAAAGCAGTGGCATCAGCACCTGCTCCGTTCCCGTCCACAGGTGCACATGTGAGGGTTCTCTAGTGCTCATGGAAAACTGCAGTTAAAACATAAGCTTATGGAAACAATCGGAAATCCATGGATGGGATTTCATAGTATGCATTTTCTGAAAACCCGTCATACATGACAACCTAGAAGCGTTTGGAGGTGCAGTGCTAGAAGCGTTTGGAGGTGCAGTGCTAGAAGCCCCAGTGTTGCCCAGGCAGCGGGCAAACGCAGCTGTAACACTCCCCCTGAGAAGCCAAAAGGGTCCGGTCAGTGCTGTGGTGTAGTGGGTAAAGCCGCTGCCTGCAGAGCCGGCATCCCATATGGGCGCCGGTTCTAGTCCTGGCTGCTCCTCTTCTGATCCAGATCTCTGCTATTGCCTGGGAAAGTAGTAGAAGACGGTCCTAGTCCTTGGGCCCCTGCATCCACATGGGAGACCTGGAAGAAGGTCCTGACTCCTGGCTTCAGATCCGCTCAGCTCTGGCCATTGCGGCCATCTGGGGAGTGAACTAGTGGATGGAAGACCTCTCTCTCTGCCTCTGCCTCTCTGTAACCCTGCCTTTCAAATAAATAAATACAATCTTAAAAAAAAAAGTCAAAAGGGCTCAGGGAGACAGCTGGAAAGAATAAAAGCTAAAATTTTCTAAGTTAATACCCAAAGATACTGAGAGGAGATGGAAGTCCAAACTCAATTATGTAAGACGCCCAACCCAACAGTGACAGGATGCATTTCTCAACCACACCCTTAAAACCTAGGCTAGGCCCAAGGACAGAGGAGTCAGATGGAAGAAGCAGATGCTACCAGTGGGGATGGGGAATTCACGGTGGCACCCTTAGAAATGACTCCCTGTCGCTAACAACAGCAACACAACAACAACCTCTTAAATAGAAGCAATGAGTGGCGCAAACAGCTGTTGAGCCTGCAGTACCTAACAGGACCAGGGGGATGCGCGAGGGTCATAACCCCCAGTTCGGGGGTGTCGCTCCCCCTCTTCGTGGAGGAACGACACAGGACCCTGCGCTGTTCCTTCGTCTGCTCGGCCCTCCCCGGGTTTGCTGCTGGTTCTTCCCGGGTTGGCTACTATCCCTTCCACCTCCGTGGAAGGGCAGTTCCCCCTGGCCGCATTCCCCACTTCCGCAGGGGAGCGGCACACCGCCGGCCGGCTTTCTCGGGGGCTGCACGGGTTCCCTTAGATGTTCCCCATAGATGTTCCCGGTGCATGCCGTCTCTCTCCTCCTTTATAGTCCTCCTCCGCCAATCCCAACTCGGCTGCCCACACGCCGAGTACGCTGCTCTCCAATCAGGAGCAAGTCCTACAGTTAATTGGTTGAACTGGAGGCAGCTGTGCGGAAGCTGTTTACTTCTCTCCCAGCGCCATATTGTGGGAGAGCAGATGCATAGAATAAGTCTTAATTCCAGTAACAGTCTAGTCCGGTTTGCTCCCCACAGGGGGTCTCTGGGTCCCACCACCCTCATCAGGTAGATCCAGCATTTGCAGACTGGATCCGTCAGTTGTGAGTCTGGCTGCAGGCATGGAAGCAGTTGTGGAGGAGGAAGGCAAAGGACAAGTGATCCATGAACATTTCTGAACCCTGACCATGTGCCCGGTAACACCACGGCTCCTCCATGTTCTCCCTCGCCTCGGGCAGCACGTGGTGGTGGACGCCATCAGAAGCACCTTTCCTCCCAGTTCCCTTGGGCTTCAGCACCGATTCCAGGGGCACTGACAGCCAAGCTGCGCTCTGCAGCCCCCCCCAGCCTAGGAGTAAATGCACTGAAACGCATTTGAACCTGAAGACCTGTCAAGGGGACTGGGTAAAGCCACAGCACGCAAGCACATCACAAGGACCGTGTGGGTAAGTTTAGACTCCGTGTTTTAAGTTGTCTTGGCAGGATGTCTCACATCCTTTAGATGGGAAGGCGGGGAAAATAAAGCAACTCCACAGCTGCAATTAAGAGAATCATTTCCAAGTTAATTACGCCATATTTATTCATACCAAATAAAACTGTGTTGACAGGTAGTGATTGAATGCAGATACAGGCTGTCAGAAAGGAGGAAGGGGGAGCTTGCTAAAAATAGACACAGTGTCAAGTGTTCTGAAAAGCAACAGGAAAATTCTTCCCCTGGTCTTCCTGGGCTGCTCGGTGCTAACAGCCCCAGAGTTTCTCCAAATAAGTAGTTAATTCAAGTCCTATATTAAATATCAATTATGTCCAAAGCATGCCCCTAAGTACAAGTTTAAGATTGTATTTACATCTGAGTTTGCAGCTTTTAGATACAGCTGATCATTTTCAGAACGCAGAGAGACAGGTCCTACTTTCCCACTGTACAGAGGGGAAACTGACCTCACAGATACTCATTCAACTTGCTCAAATGTGTAGACCACAAAGTCACAGGCAGAAAAATCAAAATCAGCTCTTTTAAATGGAAGTCACGTCCATTTGCCACCCAATCAAGTATAACTTCTCCCCCTAAGGAAAAGGTGCCACTGTTTTTCAACTATTCTGTGCAGCACCGCCCAGAATATCACTGGGTGGATAATTGTATAAATAACAAGGACACAGTGGAGGGAACCAGGAGTGACCCCTCTCTGCAGGTAGCTTGGGGCAGACAGGCTGAACGGCATAGTCTTCCAGTATCATCATTTAGTAGTGACTTTTTGGATGTACCGTGCATTGTTTTAAGCACTGAAGACAATTCTGACAATGTAACTTGCAAAGAATCCCAATAAGACATCAGTGCACACAGGGGGAGTGTGCGAGGCAGTGGAGTGAAGGGGCTGGCCAAGGTCGCAGCAGACACGGGAAAGAGGCCTGTTTCTCCCAAGTGGCATCTGGCCCCTGCCCCTTTGCCTGCTGTCACCAGTGTTGCACCACACCCGAAGGCCACTGCTCTCCTGGGGGCCTCCAGCCCAGCACGGGGGCCCACGCTGGGGTGGCTTTGGAGACAAACCTTTTCATTTCCTTCCCATTATCTATGTTGGAAACTTTTTTTCCCTCCATAGGAAAAACAGATTCCAGGCCTCTTTCCAGACTTGTTTTACCCATGTGGAATCATCTTATAATGACAAAACTACTTTGATTACTTCTCTGCACAATTTCAAACCAATTTTCCATGGAACACTGCAATCCCAGGAATCCAGGTCCCCCCTTCAGATATGAAAGACTAAGAGGAGGAAGAACTAATGGTTCCTGTCCCTCCTCTAAATTCTGAATTAGGGAAGAAGGGGCAGGGATCCTCACTGGAAGTAGAAGCAGGTGGACAAATGAGATGTGAGACCTGTAGTCCCCCGGTCGCCCGCTGCAGCCTTGTCACTTTCACAAGAGATGGTTTAGTCCATGAGTAAAATGTCATGACCGCAGCAAATCGCCTGGCTGTGTGCATTTATTTCAGACTTTTTCCACAGCTGTCCTTTCAGTCCTTGCTCACCTAAGTGTGTGCAATATTGCTGCCCCACAACAGAAGCAAAACTGGAATGGATTTTTCCTCTCCATCTTTTGTGCACATGCTCTTGTGGTCGCTGCTCACTTCTGTACGACTCTCCTATTTCATGTGCAACGTGTCTGGTGGTGATAAATTCCTTCAGTATTGCTTATCCACGAACGTCTGTTTTGCATTCCTTTCTGAAAGCTAGTTTTGCTGCGCAGAGTACTCTTGATAGGTCCCCCCTCCTTTCAGGGGTCTGACTGTTTCATCTGATTTTCTTTTGGCCTGTAAGGTTTGGGTTGAGAAGTCTGCCATCAGCCTCACAAGGAGTCCCGTAAGTGACTTGCTGCTTTCAGATTCCTCCGTCTTGCTGTTTCTGAGGTTTGAGTACATGCTGTTTCACAGAGGCTAATTTCAGTCAACTCTATCAGGGCTCCTTTGGGAGTCCTGGACTGGTTATCTGTGTCTTTTTTGGAAAGTTTGCAGCAACTATCATATTGAATAGCTTTTATACGTCTTTCTCCTTCTTTTCTTTTGGAACACCCATAACATGGACATTTGCCTGCTCAATGGTGTTCCACAAATCTCACAGGTTTTCTTCATTCTTTTGTTTTTTTTTTCCATCTGAATGGATTACTTAAAAATTCCCATCTTCAGGTGCAGATGTTTCCACTGCTTGCCTATTCTGAGTTTGAGGCTCTCAATTATATTTTTAAAATTTCATTTATTGGGTTCTTTAGTTCTGTTGCTTCTGATTGGTTTTGTTTCTTATAGTCCCCATCACTTTGCTGAAATTGTCATTCATACAAGTTGTTGAATTACCTATTTCTCATGTATCTCATTACATCTGTTTAATATCATTCCTTCCAATTCTCTGTCAGGTAATTCATTGGTTCCATTTCTTTGTGGCCTCCTCCAGAGTCACCATGTTCCCTTGGAAGGGTGCTGTCTTACTTTTTTGTGATTCTTGTGCCTCTAAGTAGATTTTTGTGCATCTGGTAGACCAGTTGCTTCTACCAACTCCCTAGGTTAGCTTTCATGGTGAAGGTATTTTTGCTGGTGATGTGTCCTAAGACACTGGTTGGATGTGCTGTCTTGGCTTTGGCTCCTGGTGTAGTGTCTGTGCACCTTCTGCAGCTGTAATCAACACTGATGGTGTCGGTGGTGTCTCTGTGTCCTGGCTGTGGGAGTTTAGGAACTGCACCACCCCAGGAAGCTCTGTGTGTCTCGTACAGCTGGTTGCAGGTGTGACACTTCCATTAGTTTCTGTGGGTCATGTGAGTGCAGGTGCACCCACCAGATCCACAGATACAAAAATCCAGGGAATGTGCATCTTACAAATAGCGGCATCCCCACAGGGGACCTTGTGAGGCCTGGAGACTGAGCCCAGGGAGGGCAGCCCACTCGGCACAACCAGAGTCCAAACCAAAGGCACGTTGTGTCCTGTAAACACTGACCCCAGGTCCAGGACTCCCAGGGCTCCCCGCAGATCTCAATGCTAGGACTGTGCCACCTCCTTTGTTTGGGGTCTGAGGGTTGGCCACAGTAGGGGTGGGGCCCTCTCGCACTGTCCGTTTGGCTAAAGTTTCAGTTTGTTTTCACTTAGCACCAAGATGATCACCACGTGGGCGTGGGGGGTAGTTAGCTTGGGCAGGGTGTGGGCCTCTTGGTGTCTGAGCTGAAGCCATGGGCCCAGAGGGGACACAGAAACTTCACAGGGCCTCTAGGGCTGATCTGCTCAGGGAAGTCTTTCCAGCTGCTTCCAAGGAACAAAGCTGGGTGGGCAAGGCCAAGCATCTAGTTCTCAGGGCTTCACTGGGCCAAGCTTCTGAGAATGGGCTGCCCAAGTGCACCTTGGGGCCATGACGTGATGGGTGGGGCTGCCTGGTGCTTCCCAGGGCCTCAACAGGCCAAGCCACTCAGGAAAGGCTGCTCGATTGCTTTGCAAGATCCCGAGTGAATGAAATACATATTTTTAGATAAATCACTTGATTTCTCCCTTACTTGATTCCTATCCCTTTCTCTACATTTGCAAAGACCGTAATATCAGCTAGTGTGTTTACTTCCCTAACATTCCACTGTCATGTCACATAAAAATAGAATAAATAAGAATATGTCGAGGTTTTAGTTTTGTTTTGTTCAGTGCCTTTACTAGGAAAAAATGAGCAACAGAGCCATTTTTATACATTTTTTCTTCTGAAAAACACGTCACAGAAACCCTACCAAGTCAACTCACTTGTAAGTAGGCATCCTCTCTCATCACCATGTATCAGCTCATGAATGTATGCAGCATATTGCATTTGACATAATACTGTATTCTTTCTTATTAAAAACTAGGGTATAATATAAAACCACCATGGAATATACCTTCGTGTGCTGGAGTTTTAACTGCACTGTAGGCCCAGGAATCAGACTGGGATTGAAAGGAATATGAGATTTCAGTTTTAGACAATTTTATGGTACCCAAATGCTTCTGCAGAGGCTGTAGGAAGCCTCATTAAAGTACAACAATAGGAGTGGGTGTTTAGTGATTAACATGCTGGTTAAGATATCTGTGGCCTGTATCAGAGGACCGGGGATCAACACCCGTGTCAGGATCCTGACTCCAGCTGCCTATGAAGCAGTGGTGACGGCTCATGTACTTAGCTTCCTGATACCCACACTGGAAACCTAGACTGAGTTTCTGGATCCTGGCTTTGGGCCTTGTCCAACCTTCGCCATTGCAGGCATTGATCTGGAGAATGAACAAGTAGAACATATTCTCTCTCTCTCTCTCTCTCTCTCCAATAAATCAAAGACACTGCAATAGACATCACCATTCATTTTAAGTTTTACCACTTAGATTTAAAATTTTCTACCAATTTATATCTCATTCCTGTTTCGCCCCTATATTTCAAAATGCTATCTTGAAGACTCTTCAGAATGCTCCATTGTCTATACATACTTAGAGCTGAATTTTCCAACTTGTGGGTGCTGTCAAACATTCTTCAAGACTGCATTTTTGGCATGTTTTTACATTCTGGATTATTAACTTATTTTACAAAGAGTCTTCTTCTAAGATAGTCCAATGTGTTCACTGGAATAGTTATACAGCGGCTTTGCCTGAGCCCCACAGACTTCATCTCTTATCTCTCAGTTCCTTTCCCAGGATTTCCACCATAAAGATCAGTATAAAACGGAGTGGATGGTCGATATTCCTCTCTTGTGGGTGTGACTCTTGTCCAATCATGCTTCACCTCGCACCGTGCATTTCAGCAGCCTGGACTAATGGCTGGTGTTTTCCGGGTGTCAGGACACCGTCTTGGCTTACCATCTCCAGCTTCAGATATGGAGCCCATCTAGACCTTCCCGCTACACAGGGCTGGAGCCTCAGCTCGCCTGTTCAGACCTGAAGATCCCTAAGCTCGAGATGCCCAGGGCCCAAGTAGCTGCGACCACTCTTGTTTGCTCATCTGTTAAAATGTTTAGTTTTATATACAAGAAAATACTTACATCTTTCAGCTTGGTGGTATTTGGATATGTCTGTACCCATGCACACACCACCTCAATCAGGATACAGAAAAATATTTCACACCAGCAAGTTTCCCTGTGTCTCTTAGCTGTCAGTAATAGCATCACTGTGTCTTATCCCCACTGACTGGCTTTCACATCCTTGAACTCCAAGTAAACAGAATTGTATAGCGTGTGCTCTCTTCTTGAAAGTGTCTTTCAGTCAGAATGTTTTTGGGATTCTATTATGTAAGACCACATCTTGTATAGATCAAGTCTTTCATTTCTTTTATATTCAGGGAGCTCTCTGCTCTGTGAATATGCCATACTGGGCAATCCATTCTCCTCTTGATGGGCACCTGGGCTGCTTGCAGTTTGAGGCCACTATGAGTAAAACATATCAGTATGTTTTGTAGCTGTCTTTTGGTGCACATGCACACTCACTTGTATTAAGGGGTAGAACCTCTAAGCCACAGGGTAAGGCACAGCTCTAACTTATGGGAGCGCCAAGTGTTCTGTATCCTTACATTGACAGCCTTTTAAACTATTTTGTTTTAATTTATTTGACCAAAAGATATTAAAAGAAGGGTTTAAAATTTTTCAAAGGAATGAACATTAAAATCACAGCTGTGTAAAGCTCCTAATGCTACAGTGACTGTAACATATTGCGCAGTTTCTCACTCCTTACCTACAGTAGTGGCCAAGGGCTTCTGAGGGAGCAAGGCAGTTTTTATTTTGCCTTAAAAGGTGCACAATCCAAGATCAGGCAGCCCATTAGTTTGGTGAGTGATGGAGACTACAAGCTGCGAGGTTTGCAGAGAGCACCAACCCTCCTCCGGGAACAACCTTCCCAGGACACGCCCCCGGGACAGACACCTCCTCTGGGCTCACCTCCCAGGTGCCATCACCTGGCATGTTTTTACATTTTGGATTATTAACTTATTTTGCGAAGAGTCTTCTTCTAAGATAGTCAAACATGTACACTGGGATAGTTACACAGCAGAGATCGAGCCCCTACCCGGCCAGCACCATCAATCCACAGCTGTGGGACCTGAATGCACACACGAAGAGGGAAGCCAAGTGGTATTCCAACCAAAGCATGAAGCACCTGCCTTATAGCGCACGGTCAGTTTCTTCCCTTCGACTTTGCTACCCTGGAGCAGGACTTCGTTGGTTAAAATTTTTCTTCCATCTGGAATCGTCTCCCTGCTCCTGGCCAAGTGAACGTACCCTGCCACCCCAGTTCCCCCTGGGTCCCGGTGGAGCTGTGCCCTCTCTGCAAATGCTTGGTTCACAACAGTCATCTCAGAGAAGCTCTGTCAACGTCTGTCCCTTCTCTCGAGCTACAGGACATCATGTTTTATTCATCTTATGACCCAACCCTGTAGTGCTGAAGCCCATCGCTAGTGTGCCTTGAATGTTTACGAAAAAAAAGATTGAAAATGTACACAATTCCTCCCTGGCAGGCGTGTCATTGATTCTATCGATGGAGACAGATAATCTGATATTCACGGATTCACAGTTTACCCCCTTGGAAACTGTGTTCTAGAAAACCATCCATATGAGGCAACAGAACTTTCCACCATCTTTCAATACATCCCGACAGGAGAACCCAGGGATGACGCAAATGAACGTGTAGAAAACATGAACACAGGGGAGGTCCCTAGGGTCATCCATTTGTGGGAGGGTTTGGAGGCCTTTTCTTGGCTTCTGTATGATTCGGTATCTTGTAAAATATCAGCAAGAACCCCAAGTAGACAGAGCAGCTTAGACTTTGAAGTGCTTCATCGCATCACCATCAACTGACTTGTGTTCCAGGGAAAGAGCATCCATCGGAATCCTGAACCATCTACAAGATGGACTTGGTAAGAGAAGCCCAGCACAGGTGCCTGCGTGGAAGGGAACAGCACACACCTCTCATCACTGCCACCTGCTCCTTCTCTGAGTTCTAGGGAGGCAGCCCTGATAGCTCAAACAAGAACTGGCAGTTGGAGAGATGCCTTCCGCTCTGACAAGGTCATGTTCCTTCCAGAAAACCCAGGCTGCTGCCTCCCTTGTAAGATGCCGGCTGCTCTCTGCCCTTCTGCACACGTGTCTGGAACATTTCACGCCCACTGGCAGGTGAGTTCTGCTGTCTCTTCAGCCCAGAGTTCAGAGGGACAAGTGCCTCCGACTTCTCATGTCCCTCCAGCACTGGGAAGCAAGGCTGGCTGCCTGCCAGGCTGGTTTGTCTCCTCTGAGCTCATGCAGGAATTTCAAGCCTGTTAAGAGATACTGGGTGGTGTTTGGGGGGAGGGGATTGAGTGGGCCACTAAGAGGCCCCTAAGGTTCTGTTCTCAGGAGGGACTAGAGGGTTTCCGGGTTAATGGGTCATCTCGGGACGGGTCTGCTGTGAAAGCCAGCCCGGCCGGGTCTCTGTGCACCTTGTCTCTTACCCAGTGATGCCCTGCACCGTGATGGGAACCTGTCAGCAGAAAGGCCACCAGCAGGTGTGGCTCTTGACCGTGGGCCAGAACTGAGGGAGCAAAAATAAACCCCTTTATGTTGTGTAACTTACCCAGTGGGTGGCACCCCGTGCTGAGCAACAGGAAGTGGACTAAGGTAGGCTATAAGGCCTCCTTATTTAAGAAGGTGCCCAGTAGATTCCTGCAGCTGGACAGAGGCCTTCTAAGGACATCAGGAGCCCTGTCCTGCTGTCCCAGGACATGCTGCCCTTAACCTGGACTTGCAGATTTGTGTTGGGGGGGTGAGAACTCTGGGGTGCTGGCAGGCAGTGAGGGAGGGAGTGGTCCGCTTGAATGTTGGGGGGTGGTCCTTAGTGCCAGAGAGGGAGTGGGCTGCATTGTGTTGGGTGGGCTGTGCTTGTCTGATGTGTTTGCAGCTCCACACACCACACCCCTGGGTGGTCTCCCACCAGCTGGACTTGTGCTGGACATGTGACTTGTGTGGGACCACGGGACAGGAGCTAGGAAAAGACTCCAAGAGTTTGAAAAAGATCTGCAAGTTGGGCTTTGCCCCCTGCTGGAGGTTCTGCAACCAGGAGCCCATCATGTGAAGAGCCATGGGCCTGCCTGCTGGAAGCTGGGGGACCCCACAGCAAGGACCCACCCCCACCCCCACCCCAGCCATTTCCGCCGCCTGTACAATCTCGGGCCGGACGCAGTATGGGTTATTTGAGGCCAGATGTTTGGTGGCAGTCGCTGATGGGAGCAGTGCCATGTGATCCCCAGGCTCGGGGGAGAACACCAGGGCTGGACAGTGAAGTGACTTCTCAGGGGTCACAGCACGGATAGGCGAGAACCCACGATTCGATCCAAGGACACCCGGCTTCAGAGGGTGGCTCAGGAATCGCCACCGAGCGGGTGTTGCCTTCTCCTTTCCCCGAGACCGCACTCAAAGGAGCCGCCTCTTGCTGAGTGGCATTTCATATAGATACACAAACTCACTTCCATTTCTACACAAGAAATCTGAGAAAACACGACATAAAAACCTACCAGTTAAAATTGCTGACAGAAACAGTGAGACCGCGGAGCATGAGCCCTGAGGATGCCAGCCAAAGGGAAGAGCAGCTGCAGCCTCCCATCCCCCACCCACGGAGACAGGGAGGCCCACGCGGGACCTGTCAGCCCGGCTTTGCTAGAAATGCGGAAAACCCGGCAAAGGCTGCCGGAGGAGCAGGCAGGGTGAGTGTGGAAGCAGGGCGCCCAGGTGCTGTATCTGCCCTGGGCTCGCCCCCCCGCCCCCCAGCTCTCCTGCCCTGCAGCCCTCGGCCCACTCCCCAGCACGGGACACTGGCCCCGGTTCAGGAGGGAGCAGGCAGTGTGCCCACCTGATTGATTTTCATTTTCCCCACTGAATTTTCTGTTAAGATTTATTTATGTATTTGAAAGGCAGGTGAGAGAGAGGGAGAGGAAAGGGAGAGGAAGAGGGGGAGGGAGAGGAAGAGGGAGAGAGATCTTCTGTCTGCTGGTTCATTCCTCAAATGGCCACAACAGCCAGGGCTGGGCCAGGCAGAAGCCGGGAGCCAGGAGCTCCATCCCGGTCTACGTGGATGGCAGGGCCCAAGCACCAGGGCCCTCTTCTGCTCCCTTCCTGGTGCTTTAGGAGGGAGCTGGGTGGGAGGTGGCGCAGCGGGGACTTGAACTGCTGCTCCAGTCTGGGATGCTGGCTTTGCAAGTGGCGGCTTACCTCGCCACAACTCCAGCCCCCTGCGTGGAGAATCTGTCACGCGTCCGGAACGTTCTGCTGCTCCCTGAAAGACCGACAGAGGTGTTCCTCTCTGCTGAACTCAGAACCTTCTCAGAGGCCTTGCTTCTAGCGTGGTCAGGCAGGCAGTCAACCGCAGCCGCCTGGGCCAACAGCGGCTCCAGAACGCACAACAGACCTCTGCTGGCCAAGGAGGGAGCCGGACCCGGGTTCTTTGGGATATCAGCCCTCCGTCACCCCACCCAAGCACCCATGCAAACGGGGGAATCTAGACAGCCTTGCACACGTCCGCGGCAAGATGTGTGGTCAGAAACAAATCCAAGGAGACCCTAAGCTTTCACCCAGGCTGATCCCGAGGCAAAGCCGAAGTCTGGCTAAGAGCTGAAGGCAGCACCAGGCAGAGCCAATCTGCAGAGCTGCCAGAGGCCCCGCGTGTCTCCTGCCTGCCACCCCTCCCCCCTGCCCAGGTCTCCTCCTCCTCCCCTCCCCGCTCCTCCTTCTCTCTCTGCTAGAATTCAAGACCATCTTTGTGAAAACACTAACTGAACAACCTCTAAGCAGCAGAGGCCCGAGGAACAGGGGTGGCAAGGAGCGCCCTGTGATGCCAGGTGGGGGCCGGGAGCTGACCGGCCACAGCCCCCGCAGCAACAAACCCCGCGAGCTGTCCACGAGAGGGGCTCCTCTACAGTTTCACCACATTGCAATACTCAGGGGTTTTGCAAAGGAGGGGGGAAATGAGAACAGAGCACAGCTGAGCTGAGCGGAAACAGTCCAGGAGGAGCTCTGGGCGCAAACGCTTACGTTAGAACAGAAAAAGGTCTCAATTCCTGATCGTTTCCCAAAAAGAGCAATGGAATCCGAGCACATGGAGCCCAAAGCTAGCAAGAGAGGGAGCAATAAGATCATGACAGAGATCAATGAAATAAAGAATAGAAAAACAAGAGCTTCAGTAAACCCAGCAGCTGGAGCTTTAGAAAGATCAACGGAATGGATAAACCTTCAGCTAGAGCAACAACAATAAAAAGAGAGAAGGCACAAAGGACTAAGATGAGAAATGAAAGAGGGAACTCATGGGAATAAAAGGGATTTTGACAGTGCTATGAACAAATGGACCCCAACAAACGCACAGCCTAGATGAAATGGACGAATTCCTAGAAACACACAAATTACCTAAGCTGACTCCAAAAGTAATAGGAAAGTCACAAAATTCCTGTAAGAATAAAGGTAGTGAAGCAGTAACACAAAACATCCCCTAAAAGGAAAACTTGGGGAGCAGATGGCTTTGCTGGCGAGTTTATCAAACACTGAAAGAAAACGTAGCACAAATCTGTCTCAAACTCTTCCATATGGTAGAAGAGGAGGAACAGCAGGCACACAGCTACAAAATCTTCAGCAAAACACTAACCAATGGAATCCGAGGGCACACTAAAAGAATTAAACAACACGATCAAGTGAAGTCTCAGGGTGGACCAACAACAAGACATCCGTGACTGAACGCAGAAGGAAGGGGAGAAAGCACTCAGGATCATCTCAGCTACGTGGAAAATGCATCGCACAGAGCAGGAGCCTCTTCCATCACTAAACAGCCCTCAGCAAAGCAGCGACAGAAGGGAACTTACCCACCGCAACAAGTGCTTTTATGACAACTACTGCCATTATACTAAGGGATGAAATAACGAAAGTGCCCTTATCCCAAACAGGAACAAGACAAGGCTTTCCAACTTCACCGCTGCCATCTGACGCTGTTCCAGAAGTTTCAGCCCCGGAAATCAGGCAAGGGGGTTAAAGCATCAAAATTGGAAAGGAAGAATTAAAGATACTTCTGTTCACGGAGGGCACGGTCCCAATTAATATTTAGAGAATCCCCAAGAATCCACAGGAAACGGTAAGAGGGTAATACTTGGACTCAGCAAAGATGAGGTTACAAGATCAACATATAAGTTCAGCTGTGTTTCAATGCATAACCCATAAAAGAAAACAGAGAGCAATTTAATTCACAACAGCCATATAATAATAAATAAAATAATAGGACACCTAGCAAGAAACTTAGCTGACGGGAGGGAAGAACTGTATGATGAAAACTACCAAATATTTCTTAGAGAAAGCAAAGATACAAATAAGTGGAAACACATCTCATGCTCATGGCTTGGAAAACTGAATATTATTAAGATGATAATACTATCCAAAACAATCTACAGATTCAGTACAATCCCTGTCAAAACTCATCTACCCTTGAATTCATATAGAATTGTACAGGACTAAAAATATCCAACATAACTTTTAAAGAAGAAAAAATCAGAAGACATACACATTTTAATTTCAGAGTTTACTGCAAAGCTATAGTAATCAACAACTGTGAAACCAACTTAAGGACAGACATAATAAACAGAAAACAGTCCAAAATACACCAACACAATGCCAACTCCACTCAGTGGGAAAAGAACAGCTTCCAACAAACAGTGCTGGGAACCAGATACCACATGTAAAAGAATGAAGTTGGACCATACTTCACACCATATACAAAGACCAACTCCAAATGAGAGTATGACCTAAACACAAGAATTAATTCATAAAACTATTAAAAGGAAAGCAACATGTAATCTTCATGGCCCAGCATTTGTCAATGGGTTTTCAGATATGACACCAAAACATGAGCAACAACGAAAAATGGATAACTTGGACTTCAGTAAAATTATAAATGTTGGGGTATGAGAACATTTTGTGAAAATCCAACCAATAGAATGGAAGAAAATATTTGCAAATCATGCATCTGATAAGGGCCTAGTGTTCAAAATATAAAGGCTTACAATGCAAGAGCAAAAAGCTGAACAACTTTGGGACCGGCACTGTGGTGTGGCGGATAAAGCCACCACCTGCAGTGCCGGCATCCCATATGGGTGCCGGTTTCAGTCCTGGATCCTCCACTTCCGATCCAGCTCTCTGCTGTGGCCTGGGAAAGCAGTACAAGATGACACAAGTCCTCGGGCCCCTGCACCTGCATGAGAGACCTGGAAGAAGCTCCTGGCTCCTGGCTTCAGATCAGCCCAGCTCTGGCTGTTGAGGCCAACTGGGGAGTGAACCAGTGGATGGAAGACACCCCCCCGCCCCACCCCGCCTCTCCTCTTTCTGTGTAACTCTTTAAAATAAAATACATAAATCTTTTTTAAAAAAGCTGCAAAACTTAATATAAATAGGCAAAGATTTGAATAGTGATTTGTCCAAAGATAAAGCAAATAAGTATTTTAAAAGGTGCTTAGCATCATCAGTCACTAGGAAAATCGAGATACCACTTTACACCTTATAAAATGGTTATAATTTCACACTAAAAGGGAAAATAACAGTTTGTAATGAGGATTGGGAAAATCTGAACCCTGATCAATGCGGTTCACGAGAAGGCACACTTACGCAGGTACACTGGGAGGGCCTGGGGTTCTTCAGAAAGTTGGAGCAGAATTGTTGTATTCCATTGCAGGCTTTGCCGTGTCAAGCACCACAGGCTGAGTTGCTCAAAGAACAGGCACTTCCCTTTTTCAGGGTTCTGGAGGCTTGAGGGCCAAGAGCAAAGTGTTGGCAGACGTGGTCTAGGCCTTTCTCCAGGGCTCCAGGTGGACACCCCTCGTGGCCTTTCCCTGGGCACGTGCATCCCTGGTGACCCTCATTCTCATAAAGACACTGGGCTGTACCATTTAGCTCTTCATTGCAGCAGCAAAACAGCTAGAACAAGTTGCTTGTGGAGAAAGGGGGCGTATTTGGACTTGGGGTTGTTGGGGTTCGCAGTCCAGGACCGGCTGGCCCTATGGGTGTGGCATCTGGGGACAGCGTTCTGGCTGGCTGGGTCCTGAGGCAGCACAGTGCATCACGTGGCCAGAGGAAGCCTGGATCTGTCTGTGTTTCTCCTTTAAAGGACCCCGGGTTTCATCCCGGAGATTCCACCATGACAAACTGACTTAGGCACTATCGTTGGACTGAGTCTTCACCCTCCTGCTACCATGACCTTGGACTTTGGGGTCCAAGGCTTTAACACGTGGGCCTTTTGGGGGCACCCAGACATTGATGTAAGCCATAACAAGGCCCACGGCCTTATGCAACCTCAGTTCTTCTTTAAAGGCCCATCTCCAAGTACAGTTACACTGGGAGTTTGGGCTTTGAGAGGCAGTAACTCAGTCCGTAAGAGCTGCCGTAGAATTCCAGACCCAGAGGAACTGAGAAGTCACTCTCATCAGCATTCGCCAGAGCCAGCTGACAGCTGTCACCAGCGTGTCCGTCGCCACGTGAACGGGAAAACAAATGCCAGCAGGTGCACGGAGCCCGGCACATTACCTTCAACCACAGGTGGCAGTGCGGTCCGGATGCTCGCAAAACAACAGCCTCTGAAAGTGTTTTGTGAAGCCACGTACACCCGGTGCCAGAGGACAGAGACTGTACGACTGCACTCATGTGAAGTAAGTAGAATAGGAGAGCCGAACTCAACAGAGGATTCGGAGAGAGCGGAGTGGGCACAGACTGCCAGCGTGGGGTGATGGGACCGTTTCAGACGTAGTTGTGAGGCCTGCACAACCCTGTCTAAGTGCAGAAAGGGGAAACTTGATGCTTTATGTCACGCATATGTTACCACAGTAAGGAAACTTGAGGGGCTGGCACCGTGGCATAGCAGGTAAAGGTGCCGTTGCTGTGACATGGGCATCCCATGTGGGCGCTGGTTTGAGTCCCAGCTGCACCACTTCCCATCCAGCTCCCTGCTGACATGCCTGGGAAAGCAGCAGAGGATAGACCACGTGCTTGGGCACCTGCACCCACGTGGGAGGCCCGGATGGAGCTGAAGGCTCCCAGCTTTGGCCTGGCCCACCCTGGCCATTATGGCCACTTAGGGAGTGAACCAGCAGATGGAATCTCTCTCTCTCTCTTTGTGTCTCCCTCTCTCTCTGCAACCCTGATGTTCAAGTAAATAAAATCTTTAAGAAAGAAATTTTAAAAAGAAGCAAAATACTTCTGTGGATCCAGGACTAATACTTTAATAAAAACCATTATAGTGTGCCTAATTTAAGGGACATATTTATCAGTACAAGGGTACTTCAGAAGTTCATGGAAAATGGAATTAAAGGTAAGTTCATTTTGTGCAGAACTATTTTGAAATCTATGCATGGCTTTTTCATAATACACAAATTATAATCTTTGTGAATACCCCTCATAGACATGGATTGCACTGTTTTCCTACCAAAATACACTTTGTTTTTCCTTTAAAAAATGCTTATGTATCTGAAAGGCAAAGAGAGAGAAAGAGAAAGAGAGAGAGAGAGAGAGAGAAACTCATCCAGTGGGTCACTCCCCTAAGCTGAGGCTGAGCAGGGCTTAAGCCAGGAGCCAGGAGCCAGGAGCCAGGAGCACTACACAGGCCTCCCTGGAGGGTGGCGGAGACCCAGGTTTTCCACCAGTGTGTTCCTCAGCCACCGAATGCCAACCACAGAGATGCCGACGGGCAAGGGAGGAAGAAGTGCCTGGCAGGGACTGGGAGACGGCTGATTGTGTTAAGGACCTGACGGGCAGGATTCCCGCGCTCGCAGCCGCCTTCGCTTCTGTCTGCTCAGCTTTACTGGGGACAGAACACACTTCTCCGCTCTATGATCTGGAGGTGCCTGAGCAGGCTCCACGAGATTCCTCCGCAGCTGGTGATGCTGCGGGCTTCTGAGACGGAAACCAAGACAGGTCGGCTCCTCGCCCCGGCTGCGCCGCACCAGCCGTTTAGATGTTCTGCGTCCTCACGTTCAGCACGGTGGGAGTGCCGGCTGAGCACTGGTCACAAAGTGTGGCTCGCGGCAAGGTACAGTAGTAAGTGGCTCCTGGAAAAATGCATGCCCACCGGTGCAGTGTCTGCATGTCTCCCAGTGCCACCGGTTTATGTCCTACCAGGACCAAGACCATCTTAGTGCCTGGTCCGGCCCTGTCCTTGGAATTCCAAGACACCTGGGGGCAGGGGCTGGGTTTTGGAGCAGCAGCACTCCTGGCTCAGGGCAGACAGGCTGTCGACATTGCTGGGGCCAGAGGCCAGTTCAGATTTCACATAGGATTGTGGGCCTGGGGAGGGACAGGCGGGCCCTCTGTGGGCAGGTGCTGGCAGCCAGGCGGGAGCCGACGCAGCCGCGGCCCCAGGAAAGCCAGCTGTGTCCTGCAACGCCGGCCCTGCACAGCAGCCGCCTCCACTTGGTGGCATGAGCCTGACCCCCGGGGTGAAAGTGCGGCCCCTCCCCAGGGACTGTAGGCTGGGTGAGTCCTGGAGCATTCTGGGGCTATGGGGAGTTGCTCTGGGAGGTGCCCCGCCCTTTGGCACCGCTGTGGGTTTCCACATGCGGGTGAGGAAGGAGCGTGGTGGAGCAGAGGGGATCTGTGGCCCCGGGGACTGGGTGTTTGTGCAGGCCCAGCTGTTCCTTCTCCGCAGCCTTGGCTCCTCCTGCAGGAGGACATGTAGTTCAAGGACACAGGCACAAGGTGGCGCTGTACTCCAAGTGATGGCCCCACAGATGCTTGTTACTCTGGGAGCAGGAGGCTGAGGAGGCACTGATAGACAGGGCTGCAGAAGCAAGGCCTGTCCATCACAGCAGGGCAGCAGGGCTCCCCCACCCCCCCACCGTGGGCATGACTGTGACTTCCCAGAGAGCCACCAAATCAGGAACAGCCACTACACAGCATTTTTGCCAGGTATCATCTTCAGTCCTTCCGCACCCACGTTCAGATGACAAAGGTTTGCCATCATGTCCCCAAGGTGCTGGGCCACGTGTCCCACGTCTAGCAGGTGCAGACCAGCAGCAGCTGCCCCTGTTAGGTCCACTAGCAAATACAGAGGCGACAGCCAGCAGCCGGCCCAGTCATCTTGCTGCTGTGATCAGCACAGGCAGGGTCCTTGGTACTGCCTCTGCATCCAGCCCCTCCAGCGGGGGCCAGAGCCTCCGCCTCACTTCCCCCGAGGACCCTGCCCATGCCCCTGAACAAGTAGTTTTGCAGCTGACTTTTCACGTTTCTGAGGTCAGAGATTGGCAGTGGACGTAAGGCACAGAGCCCAGCTGCTGGCTTGCTCACCGACCCCTAGGGAGCAGTGCCCACTGCTGACTGCCGGCTCCCAGCACCAGAGCTGCTGGGGAAGTTCTTGGCATCAGGGACCAAACCCTCACCACAGGCTCCTGGCAGTGACAGGGGAGGAGGATCCTGACCCGAGGGTCATGAGGACCGCACCGGGGAGGGGCCTGCCCAGCCTCAGAGACCCTGTGCTCCAGGGGTCTGGCCGCTTCCTAGCTCTCCGACCACTAATGACTGCAGCATTGGTCCCTGGGGTGCAAACTCATTCACCTCCCTGACCCCCACCCCATCCCCTGCCACCCACCGGCACACCCTGCCTCCAGCAGAGAGCAGCCCGATGATGCTGACAGCTCCCCCCCCCCCCCCCACCTAGCACAGCCTGCACAGGGAGCCTTCCCGGGGGCTGGTGGGGCTGGCCCGGCACCCTTACTCTCTGCATAATAAAGGCATGGGCCCCACGCACGGTGCCGAAGAAGGAACTGAGAGTCCCACAGTGTGCAGTGATGGGGCAACTTCACACAGGGCCGGTGTGGGAACAACACAGGCGAGACGCCATGAGTGTTTCTCCCTAAGACTGCACAGCCACCCCTGAGCACATACGGTTCCTTGTGTGTGGGATATGAAATGAGACGTGGCCTGGGGTAGTGCCAGCTGGTGCATGTGTGTGTTCACAGGTGCATGTGTGTGCACGTGTGAGCAAGTGCCTCCCGTGTGCCAGGACTGCACGAGAGCTCTCGCCAGTCTCCTGTGCCAGGGCTAACTCTGTGTCCGTCGTCCTGGGAGCACCTGGCTCACCAGGCTTTGCAGGATGGACACTGAGAGGAGAAAGTCTGCACGGGGCTTAGAGTTTAGTGCAGGGGCGGAGCAAGACAGCGAAAATCACGCATGCAATGAGGAGTCAAGGAAGGCGCTGTCTCAGCTGCAGGCTTCCCTCAGCGACAGGGAGTGAGCTCAGTGCTGCAAGCCACGGCGCTGAGCGATGGCTGAAGTAGCAAGGGCAGGAGGAAGCACGGTGCAGGGCTTCTCCCAGGGACCTTCTGCCCCTCGGCAGACGCCACAAACGGCCCACGGGGCCAGAGCTGGCCTGTGAGGTTGGTCTTCAAAGACAGAAACTCCTAAATTTGAGACACCAACCCCAGTGATAGTCTAGAGACAAACCGTAATTCCTAACAAAAGATCTTCACATTCCCAAGGAATTCTGACAAAATCAAGCACAGAAGAACCTCCCAATACAAACAGACATGGGAATGACACGGCAAGTCTTCTCTGTCTCTGTGGCCAATCTCATCCAGGCCCCATCATGTTGGAGTAGCGTATGAGAAGAGGGAGCCAATGAGAGCGTGTGTCTATGTGTTTGTCTTTCTGCACACAAGCACACATGTGTGCACACGTGTATGTGCGTTGTGCACACACATGTATACACATGTGTAGGCATGTTGTTTTAGGCATGCATGCAGACGAGTATATACATGTAAGCGTTGTTTCTGCACACATGCACACGCATGTGTGTGTGTGTGTTCCTGTTACTCTGTTTTGAGTACTGAGGACTGCTCACCAGCGAATGTGGGAAGCCTGTTCCTGTGGATATTTCGATCCATTTGCTTCCTTGGTGCAGTCGTTACCAAGACTGTGCGACTGGACGAAACTCTTCTGTGTTATCCATCCATCTAAGATGTGTTTGAAGTCGCTTCAAAAATGAACATTGTGGTTTTTTTGGACAAAACTGTACTGTTTCTTCAGGGATAACTATTTAATGGTCTAGGCTAGCCACACACCTGGCCCAGCGTGCCGAGACACCCCAGACGGTGCACTGCCTGTGGCAGGTACCCTCGCGTCTCTGGTACCTCTGAGTCACTGCTCTGACCTCACTCCACGCCTGCTGTGAGCACGTTTAACTGCCTAAATCCGTCACCACAACAGTGTGAACCTTTACACTGCAGACGCTACAGAAAGCTTTTTCTGCGATTACTGAAATCAAAGAACTTGTTGAAGAGTTGTGTTAGTTTTTTGTTCGGTTTAAGTAGCTGTTTTAGTATAGCAAAAGTGCAAAAATAACGAATTTCTTAATACTTCGAGTAAATTAGAGTAGACAGATAAAATATGTTTAGAATTACATCTATTTCCCACATGATAACATTCTCATGTCAGCTCTGTGCGTTGCACAGCCAGGATTTGTATGATGCTAAGGGTATCACTGACAAGAGTTCCCTTCGAGACACTGTCCTCGTGTGAGCTGCTTATTTTCTGCTGTCAGGTTCACAGTTGTTTTGGTCATGTGGACTAGTCCCCCTAGCACAGAAACTCAGACAGGCAACTCTGAGCTCCCATGAAAACAGAACTCTGAATGATGTCTCCTTACACTGGGATCTGCTGTAAGAAATGTGTGAACAAGGACATGGAACAGGCCAGCCACCAGCCACAGGGACCAACGAAGGCCAAGTGTGCCTCTACACGTGTGTCTACTGCAGGGCTTGCCAGGCTGTCCTGCAGGAGGTCGGAGGAAAAAGAGCCTGGGCCACCTCGGTGCCCTTAGGAGAGGCTGACGGGGCACCCTCAGACGACAGTACAGCAGCACCCGAGCTCGGGGCATGGAACTGCCAAAGAAAAGACACCTGTTCAGTTGTGTCCAAGAGGGAGCCATACATCCACAAACACTGAATCTCCCCGCAGATTTTCACTAGCCCATGCCATTTCTTTTCTCCACTCTGAAAGCTTTTATTTTTGTGTGCAGTTCTCGGAGTTGACAGTCTGCCTGCTCTAAGTGCCTCGTTCTCTTACTCCACTGAAATAAAAGTAAGATGTGCAAGCATCTTCGGCTCTTCTGTAAGACGGGAGTTTTCACGGCGTTGCTGCCAGCCTTTATTGCATTCAGGTCAACGAGGAAACTGCCGGCCCCTGCCTGGCTTCGGTTATCTGAGCCTGGAGCTCAAGGGCTGCTTGCATGCAGTCCCACCTGGGCCAGGAGGCTTCCCCTCCACGCACTGGGTCTCATAATTCAACCAAAATATCCAAACTCAGTTCCCTCCAGTCATCCAATGTGTGTCCTTGGAGCACAGACCAGTCAGGACGAGCTCCTGCCCGCCCTCCTGCTGGCACCAGGTGCGTCTTTCTGTCCTCAGTCATGACGAGCAGGTGTGGTTCTGAGCTGCAGCTCTGGCCCAGGGTTACGGGAGGATAGTGAGAAACAGACAAAATGCAAGATGAGCGAGGCTCATCACGGCCCTAAAGTACCTTAAGGCTATGAACAGAAACTTTGGAGCACCTTCCTGAACACCCAGTCCATAAAAACGAGCAATAAAACAGTGAACAGAGTTTCTCTTTCACGCGATATAGCTCTTAAAGCTTCACTGAAGTGATGTTCTCAGTTATTCAGGAAGAAAACATTGTCATACCAATAACATCATTTCTGCTCACGGAATAAATAAAAGCAGAGGAATTTCAAAGATTCACTTACGTGGGAACAGACTCACAGAGCTGTGCTCAGAGAGTTACAATCCCCTGCTCCCACCACTAGGCTACCACTAGGCTACCACACAGCACTGAGCTTCACGAAAGGGCTCCCTGCCAGCCTGGGGCTTCCAGGCAGCCGACTGCACATTCTGTGAAACAAACACGGATCCGGGATCAGCCAGCCGGACAGGACGGCCCCCATAAAACAGCACTGGCAAGACAAGTGTGCCTGGGTGCTGCAGGTGTGCACTGCTCTGTGCAGAGCTCTCTACACATGGTGCTAGGAGGCCCCACCCCACACGCCCTGTTCCCTGCAGCTCTGGACCACAGCAGGCAGGCGTGCTCACACTCACACGTGGTGTTAAAGAAACACGTGCTATCCGCAAGCCTTCTTAGGAAGCAGCATGCTAGCGTCACTCCAACACTGCCCGATGAGTGGCCACTGCTCTCACGCGGGAGGCAAGGGGGCTGTGTGATGGGAGGGAAGAAGCTTCTGCCTGGAAGTGCAGCAAGCGTGTGGGTCTGGTGACAGCGAGACACCGAAATCCACTTCCCAGAGACAAACCTGACCCTGTGGCCTCCCAGGGCTTTGGCTTTGGAAGACGTCATTCAATCCCGGAAGCTGTTCATTTGGGGAAACCATCACAACAAAAGCTCAGTTTGGAACCACAAAATCTCGGGATGCTCCTAACTTCAGGTTCTGGAACCACGGGGTTTCAAACTCTACACATGTGGCTCTAACCCCAATGTCAAACTTAAGGTCCTGTCACACGACTGGTTCTGTGAGCAGCCCTTTCTTCTCAGGACACTTTCAAATCTGACTGAGCTCCACTTGCTCTGATCCAACACACAGAGCCCTGGGCCCTCTAACTGCAGGCACCACTCTAGGGACCCTCGGGATTGGAAAAAGGAGGCCTCTGTTGGCTCTTGGTTGATGGTCATCACTGTCACCTTGGCCAGGTCTTCTCAAGATGAATCCTTTCCAGGTTTTTCAATGGTCATTATCCTGGCTTGTCTCTGCTTCTGTCACGAGGACATGAAAGAATTCAATTCAGACAAGGAAGTTTTCTGAACAAGCAAGGCCAGATTCCACTGGAGCATGGTGAGAAAGAGCACCCAGGTTAGATACCGTCAGTGTTGCAAGTTACCACCACTTCCTCGGAGGTGCCACTGCGCCAACTGGACCCCAGGGGACACAGACGCTGGGTGTAAGTTCACCTGTGCCTTCTTCTATTGCTCTGTTCAGATGGTGGCAACAAAATCAAGAAGAATACAGACTGTGTGGCTCACACATCAGAACTTGATCCCCAACAGTTCTGGGGCTGAAAAATCCCACATCCCGGGATGCAGCTGGGGAGGGCTCTCGTCCTGGCCTGCAGACGGCTACTTCCTCTCCGCGTCTCTCCACGGCAGAGGAGTATGAGAGAGGTGAGCGAGGTGCTGCTTCCTCTTCTCACACCCTCACCCAAACGTTATCAAACTTGACTCAAACTTTATTTAAACACCTCCTAGGGGCTATCACCAAATGGTCACCTGGAATAAGGTTTCAACATACAGATTTTGAGGGGGACATAGACCACAGCACCTCTTCAAGAGTTGTGTAGGGATAGGCTTTGGGGCGCAGTGCTGGGCTGCCGCCCGTGATGCTGGCATTCCGCATGACTGCTGGCTTGTGTCCTGGCTGCTTCACTTCCAACCTACCTCCCTGCTAATGTGCCTGGGAAGGCAGTGGGAAATGATCCAAGTGCTTGGGTGCCCGCATCCACAGGGGAGACCCCAATGGAGTTCCAGTCTCCTGGTTCTGGCCTGGCCCAGTGCCAGCTCTTGCAGTCATCTGGGGAGCATAGGGAAGATCTCTGTCTGTAACTCTGCCTTTCAAGTAAATTAAAACTTTAAGAAAAAAAGAGTTGTGTAGCTCTGGGAAACTTATGCATTGCTCTAAGCCTTGTTTTATTTGTAAAATGTACATTTTATTTATTTCACAGAATCACTCTGAGGCATACATGATGAACTAAAAATTACTAGAAAAAATCCTGGAAAACTTTAGTACTTGAAAAATAAATTACAGCTATTCCCATGACCATGATAAGCTTACAAGGATGTTGGTTAATCCTTTCCTACTGGTGCAGTTTATCCTAAGAGCAGTGTAACTCCATGTCCTATTCCTAGACTGAGCCCCCTGGCACTTGCCCCCTCAGTACAGGTGCTCCTGCGCTGGCCAGGGAAGAAGTCTGTGTGTGGACAACACAGGCTCAGCACCAGCCCTCTGCTGCTGTTCCCCCACTGACCAGACGGCAGGAGTGTCTCCCCAACCTCCTCCCTCGCTGACACTCCTCTGTGCCATCCAGACTCCCCTGAAATGGCCACCCGCCTGCTCCTAAGGAAATGAAAAAGTGCACCCATCTGTTGAAAGGAAATGATTTCAGAGAGAGATTATAGCTAAGTCTCTTTGTCAGTCTTCCACACAATAGCGGCCAAGGATCTTGGGTGAGAAATGCCTCACATTCACGCAGCGTTTCACCCTTCACGGCTGTGCGCACCCAGCACTTGCTCACCAGACCGCGGAACCCTGCCTCTGCCTCCCAGGTCTTATCACAGGGGAGCAACAGAGCCTTCAGGGTGTTTAGTCTTCTGTCCCCACACCTGCTGTAAAGCCAGCGAGGGATTAGCCAGGCTGCTGGCTCCCTGCTTATCTGGCCTTGTGAACTGCTTCCACTGAGCTGTGCTGGGCACCACCCATCAGTATATAAGGATGGTGGCTTTGGCAGATTTTTAAACTTTATGTTGGATTTTCCGTAAGGATATAGGAGATTCTTTTTTATTATGTCATCTCATAAGGACTAAAAGGCACATTTCTCTGTCTCAAAAGAAGAGCTAAATGTGCTCCTGTAAGCAAGAGTTTTTTATTATCAGCATCATGTACTGTGCAATGGATTAGATTCCTACCCCTTCTGCTATAAGAAAATTCAAAACAATTTGTATTCCAACTTTAATAAGTGTATATGACCTTTGGAAATCATTTGGGTTCATAGCCTTGCTATTGAACTTAACCTTTTCTTCTTTCTCTCAAATTGCATTACTTTTAAAATTAAAAAAAAAAAAAAGCCAGCTTTGCATTCTCTCTCTTGGGTTGGCCTGCCAAGTGCATTTTGAAATGAATAAAACTGCTTTTCATTTGCATTTCTCGATGTTGATCTTCAAAGCGTCTCTCACAATGGTGATGTGAGCAAGTGCCAGGTGTAGTTGGTGGCCAGAGTCCCTGTCCAGGACTCTGTACCACCTCATCCAGCCTGCAGGGACTCCAAGGTGAAGCTGAAGGGAGGGTTCTTCACTCTTAGCCAACAAAAGAAGACTCACAAGTCCGTCCTGCGCCTGGTGACACCCATTCCCCTGCCGTTATATATTAATGTTAGCCAAGTCACGGCACCAATGTTATATATTAATGTTAGCCGTCGGAAAACACACCGAACACCGGAGTAAGGGAAAGGGGAACACCCTACAGACCGGAGTGAAGGGGCGGCGAAGGAAAAAGAGACCGCATGTCTGGGATGGGGGTCTTATACAGTTTTTCCAGGGGTTGGGCAGTGAGGTTGGGCAGTGGAGCTAGGCACAGGTAATTTGGGCCATGTGGCTACCTGGCTTTCAGTAATGGTGTCTGGTACCGGGACATAGAATGTCAGTGATGGCGGCGGGTACCAGGGCATAGAATGTAGATCGCGCCACAGATAAGAGACTGCGCCTGCGCCAGTTTACTAACACCTGCCCACTGCAGCGGGCACATAAACTGGTTACTTGTTATTGTTATTGCTTTCTTTGTACTTCACATGAGCT